>NC_064618.1:674266195-674587862 GCF_023898315.1 Schistocerca nitens
TATTGCAAACAAATGCAACACGGCATCATGATCCGTCATGACCCTTAAACCAGATTCCGACGTATTAGCCCATGTCATTGAGACATTTGTCATAGCATGCAGCCAGTTTGAAGAAATCACTCTGGTAAAACTCGATGCCCTGCGTTCTAATGCATTGTCGCACAACTTTCCCCATTTCCTGTACACTAGTCATGTTGTTTCACTCACGGATATTGAAGGGCGCCCACTTCGACCTTCATCCTCCACTCTGTGTGTTCCATCTCTGAACACGTAATACCTGCACCCAACTATTTGACAAGACATGACCATCATACATGGTCTATATGCGTTCACGGATGATGGACACTCTGCCGGCCGGGGTGGCCGAGCGGTTCTAGGCGCTACAGTCTGGAACCGCGCGACCGCTACGGTCGCAGATTCGAACCTGCCTCGAGCATGGATGTGTGTGATGTCCTTAGGTTAGTTAGGTTTAAGTAGTTCTAAGTTCTAGGGGACTGATGACCTCAGATGTTAATTCCCATAGTGCTCAGAGCCATTTGAACCATTTTTTTTATGGACACTCTAGTCCCATGTGCTTATTCACACCATATAACAAAGCGCACTTCCATTAGAAACCACGCTATCAATACCTGTCCATCTGCCGTCGTGGTGTGACCTCGAAAAACTTCGGGCTCGTCGATATGCTGCTACTCTCTTTTCCTTAGCGCTCTGGGTATGCATCTTTCTTCCTCCGTTGACGCTCCTTCCGTTGTTGAACTAGCAACGGGTGTAGATATCTATGGCAATTGTTTGTCACCTGGTGTACCATCGCCGGCCGAAGTGGCCGTGCGGTTAAAGGCGCTGCAGTCTGGAACCGCAAGACCGCTACGGTCGCAGGTTCGAATCCTGCCTCGGGCATGGATGTTTGTGATGTCCTTAGGTTAGTTAGGTTTAACTAGTTCTAAGTTCTAGGGGACTAATGACCTCAGCAGTTGAGTCCCATAGTGCTCAGAGCCATTTGAACCATTTTTTTGGTGTACCATCTTCTCCTGAAACACTGACGAAACGAACTTTGAAAATTTCCTTTGTACATTCAGTATTCCAAGTCGTAATTGGTGCATGTCCCTCAAGCCTGAGCAGTGTATTTGGATGAGGAGCACAAATGTCTTTTAAGCAGTCTCCTGTGTACATTGACTGCATTTTCTCAATGTTTTAGCAATGAGCCAAAGTCTGTCATCTTCTTTACCTACGACTGAGTCTTTACCGTCACTCCGCTTCATTTCCGCACAAATGCCTACCATCATGAGTCGAGTAATTTGAACAACCGAACTCCCATGTGTGAAACAGCTTCAGAAGTTCGACTACTTTACAAATGAATTAATGTGTTAAAATATTTTACATTAGAAAATAAGCAATAAATATTTAGAGAAGGTTTAAAGTTTCGCATAATGTCTATTGGAAACTACTAAGTTCTGTCTTTATGAAACTTTGGTTGCACACAGTCTGCGTAATTCGCACTACGTTATCAGCAAAAGCCACTTTTTCATAGGTCAATGTTCATGACGTCATATCTCGCGCACCCGTTGTTTAGGGGCAGCGTCTTCGGCTGGCTCTGAAAACATTCTCAGTCCCGGATTCGAACCTTGCCAGTGTTTAAATTTCGAATGAAAACCATCAGCAGTGTCAGCAGAAGACTACCAGTATAAGAAACCACCCTCGTTCTGCCATCGGCCTTGTCAAAGAGGGTGGAGGAGCGGACAGACGTTCAGGGCATTCTCTTGCCCTTGGTGTGGGAAACTGACACTAAAAGGCGGACAAATTAGGAATAATCATCGACATGAGAATGCATAAGGAAACCACTGGATTGAAGACACGTAACAGGTATCAACAGCACATGTGGCCTGTAACTGAAAAAGAGTTACGATGGTCTCATCATTGGCAAAAGATTCAGGAATAGGCCCCCCACTCGGATCTCAGAGAGTGACTGCCAAGAGGGGGGTGACAATGAGAAAACGACTGAATAATCAACGAAAGGATAACGTTCCAGTAGTCTGAACGTGGTAGGAAAGCTAGAAAATCTGTAAAGGGAAATACAAAGGCTCAATCTAGATATAGTGGAAGTCATTAATGTGAAACAGAAGGAAGACAAGTATTTCTGGCCAGACCAGTAGAGGGTAATATCGACAGCAGCAGAAAATGTTATAATGAGAGTAGGATTCTTTATGAATAGGAAGGTAAGGCAGAGATCGAGTCACTGTGAACAGACCAGTGATCGAGTTGTTCTCATTAAAATCGACGGCAAACCAACACCACACGCCAACGCCGCAGGCAGAGGATGAAGAGGTAAGGCTGTATCACATGAGGACATGGTGTAGAACAATCTGAAGATGGTCATAACTGACTGAAACCAATCAACGTCGAAGAAATTTATAATTTGATCAAAGACTGGAATAAAAACATTTCAAAGAATATAAGGGTACTGAAAAGGTAATTCAGAACGTAAAGGAGGATGAAAATCTTATAGCCACTGAGGAATGGAATTCGGTTGTAGAGGAGGAAGTAGGAGAAAGGGTTGTGGGAGAATATGGGCTTGGCACTAGGAATGAGAGAGGTTAAAGACTAAGAGAGCTCTGCAACACATTTTAGCTAGAGCAACTACTCTATTCAAGAACTACAAGAGGAGGAGGTATACTCGGAAAAGGCTGGGAGATACGGAAAGATTTCTGTAAGATTACATTAGGGTCAGGCAGAGATTCCGAAACAGATACTTGATTGGAAGGCGAACGGTGAGATCCCAATTTAGTAATGATGATGGGCGGTTTGTTTCTTTCCAAGAGCACATTTTAATCGGACGGTGTACACTTCGCAATTCAACAAAGACATGACTTTCATCATTGACGATGGTCTTTTTATTATTTGACGGTAGTCTTCTCTCATTTGAGAAATGGTGAAATCTTGACCTAGCCACGCCAACTGCTACACTGCAGCATTCTGTAACCTATAACATAACATTTATATTTACACAAGAAAATGCAACTCAAAAGTTGCGATACCGGTTGTGGTGGTTTATAAGTGACCTGAACAAATACGGCTGCAGCGGACCATTAGGCATGACATTCAGATCCATTTTAATAGCTTCAACACTGAAGTTTAAGAGACTATTTGGGAAGAATCAATCCTCAAAGAGATGGGATACGGAAGAACTAAGGAATGAAGAGGTAGGCTTGAAGCTCTCCAAGGCTGCAAATACTGTGATAATGAATACATTGGGTAGGCAGTTCAGTTGAAGAGGAATTCACATCTCCGAAAAGGACAATCACATAAGTTGGAAAGAGAAACGTAGATACAAGGAAGGTAACTGCGAAGAAACCATGGATAACAGAAGAAATACTTCAGCTGATCGACGAAAGAAGGAAGTACTACAATTTTCAGTGCAATCCAGGAATACAGAGATACAAGTTGCTTGCAAATGAAATGAATAGGAAGTGCACTGATGCTAAAGCGAAATGGCTGCATGAAAAATATGAAGAAATCGAAAAAGAAATGATTTTCGGCGGGAGTGACTCAGCATATAGAAAAGTCAAAACACCTTTCTGTGAAATTAAAAGCAAGGGCGGTAATAGTAAGATTAAAATGGTAATTCCACAGTTAAATGTAAAGGAGACAGCGGACAGGTGGAAAAAGTACATAAAACGGCTCTAGGAAGCGGAGGACTTGTCTCATGACATGTTGGAAGAAGAAATAATTTTCGACAGAGAAGAAATAGGGGATCCAGTATTAGAATCGGAGTTTAAAAGAGCTTTGAACGACTTAAGATCAAGTGAGTCAGAACGGATGGATAACAAACCACAGGAATTTCTAAAACCATTGAGGGAAGTGGCAACAAAACGTTGGTGTGTAGAATATATGAAACTGGCGATATACCATCAGACTTTCGGAAAAACATCATCTACACAACTCAGAAGATGGCAACAAAAGAATAGTGCGAGAATTACCGTACAATCAGCCTAACAGCCCATGCATTCAAGTTGCTGACAAGATTAATGTTCAGGAGAATGGAAAAGAAAATTGCACAACAGTTACATGACGATGAATTTGGCATTAGGACAGGTAGAGGTACCAGAGAGGCAGCTCTGAAGTTGCGGCTGATAATTGACGTAATACTGAAGAAAAATCAGCCCGCATTCATAGGTACTGTCGACCTGGAAAAAGTATTCGACTATGTCTATGGACAGGGTGACCGAAATTCTGAGACAAATAGTGGGTAGTTACAGAGAAGACGGGTAATATACAATGTATACAAGAACCAAGAGGTACTAATAAAAGTAGAAGACCAAGAACGAAGTGCGCGGATTGAAAAGGGTGTAAGTCTGGGATGTAGTCTTTGGCACCTGCTGCTCAATCTGTTCATTGGAGAAGCAACGAATAAGTAAAAAAGAGGTTCAAGAGTGGGAGGGTGAAACGATATCAATGGTAAGATTCACTGATGACATTGCCATCCTGAGTGAGTATGATGAAGAATTACACTACTATTGAATGGTATGAATAGTTTAATGCAGGGGTTCCCAACAAAATTTTCTCGAGGACCGCCTCATCGAGCATTATTGGAATCTTGTCATATCACAGTATCAAGTACCTAAAAAGCCAAATTAAGAGTCTTTTTATACGTTTTCTATTCTTGGTACTTATGAAAAAACATTGACATATTCATTGTTGAAAAAATATTGAGCTTAAAACTTTTTCAATTTAGCCATCATTGTTATTGTTAAATTTTTGATTGGTGCTCAAAATCTTTGTCTTCAAATCTGGGTGTTTAGTATAGCAAAGTTCTTAAAAAAACAAAAATTGAGTATGAACTGAAGATGACAGGAAAAAATTAAAAATGGGTGTATTGGTCTTTCAAGTGTACTACACTTGAGATTGCATTGAGTAGACATGTGTGAAAAATAAGAAAACACTAATTTCATACAAGGTGTTATTAATTTGAAAAAATACACTAACAACAGAGTACTCCATCAGTATACAGTTAGTTTTAATTTTCAGTTCTTAATGAGATGCGTTCAGCCTGACCTTTGAGTCCATTATTTCTGAAATATTAGGTTTCAAACTTGAAACTTTCACTCTGAAATCCGACCGCACGTCGAGCCGATTCCTACATTTGTTTTTCATGAAACACACGGAAGAAAATGCTTGCTCACATAGATATGTGGTTCCAAATGGAAGGATCTTTTTCATTGCCTTATCTCCAAATTTCTTGTAGTCCTTGCGTGTTGATGCCCAGAAGTCTGTAATTTTATCACCGATGAAAATGTTTATCATCGTATCACAGCTGGACAGATCCACCAGTTGATCATGCTCTTCTTCAGTGAGGCCTTGGATTTTGTCTGTTTCTTCACAGCTGAAGGGATTTCGAATTTATCTGTCGTCTGGGTCAGTTTCAGGGAAATACTCTCTAAAAGTGGTGGCTAGGCTGCGTAGATGCTCGGCTACATTGATCTTTATCTGGTCAGGCAAACTCTCCTCTGATGACTCCAAGGATTTTTTTAAAGTAGAAAAGTTAGTTAGTGACTCGTTTTCGATCCTTGGCGCTCAGATCTGATACTTTTTGACCATAGCACTAATCTTATCCTCAACTTTGAACATGTCTACATTTTTTCCTTGTAGTCCCAAGTTTAACACATTCAAGTGTTCGAACACATCAGCTAAGTATGCAACTGAACGAAGCCAAGAGAAGTTAGTGAGAAAATCCGCGTACTTTGTGTCAAGAAGGAAGACACGAACCTCGTCTCTAAGTTCAAAAAATCTTGACAAGATCCTACCTCGAGAAAGCCATCTTACTACCGTATGAATAAGAAGTTGCTCATGCTCACTGCCGATCTCTTTATACAACAAAGAAAATAATTTGGATTGCAGATGTCGAGTTTTAATGTGGTTGATGATTTGAACTACTTCGTTAAGTATCTTTTGCAAAGGTTCAGGCAATCTTTTGGCTACTAAGGCTTCACTATGGATACAACAGTGAGTCCATTTCACCTCAGGGGCTACTGATTTGATACGAGCTAGAAGTCTTTTTTTTTCCAGCCATTGACTTTGCTCCATCCGTCGACAAGTCTACACATTTTTTCCAGGTGACATCGTGTTCATTGAGGTAATTATTTAGTGCAATAAAAATATCGTTTGCTGTTGTATGCAGTAGTTGGCATGAAAAAAGAAAATCTTCGAACGCTTGGTCCTCCCATAAGAATCGTGCGAAAACGAACATTATAGGTTTTTTTGATATTTCTGTGCTTTCATCCGATTGTAGAACGTACATGTCACTCATGCAAAGTCTAACCAGCAATGTTTCTTCGATGTAAACTGCCATATCAGTAATTCGTCTTTGAACAGTATTATTTAAGAGCGAGACAGTTCCTATTACCTTAGCAGCTGCATCACCTAACATTCTCTTACAAATTATTATTGGTGATGGCAGGACAGGTTCCTCAGCAATTGTGTGGTTTTTACATTTAGCAACAAGCTGAGCCACCTCGTAAGACGCACGGGTTGCATTTTCATTTACATTTGGACCACAGTGTTTGGTAACTGTTTTACGAGATGTTTTCCACTCTCCTAATTTTTTTTTTTTTTTTTAAATCTAGTAGTGACTTACTTTTGTTTGAAGACGGCGCCGGAGTTTTGCTGGTTTCATACATTCATTCCAAAGGCTTTCGTAGCAAATTACACATTGAGGTTTAGGCTGTTGCTCAGGTCCAGTAAACGTAAAACCGATTTTCAAGTAATCAGAGTTATATTTTCTAATTTTTCCAGTAAGCTTAACACTGATCTTGAAAGGGTTAGGTTTAAGGGACGCAACGATTTAGGTTCAATGGACACTGACAACTTCGGATCGAGAGTCACTGACTTAAATGATTGAACATCAAATGCATTATCTTCCTCTTCATCTATAGACCTTTCTCGTTTTAAAGAACCACTTTTTAACCAATGGTCCATTTTTAACTACGCGAACTGTAGCTTCCGTGAAAACCAACGCTTTACAAACAGTACTGTTTTAATACAGAATATTGACATTGTAAACAACACGGTCTGTGAAAGCACTGGCAATAAATTAACGATGGCCGATTGTCGTCTGAAATGTGAGTTTCTGTGTAAAGTGACTGTCAGGTACTGGCAGAAGTAAAGCTGTGAGTACCGGCCGTGAGTCGTGCTTCGGTAGCTCAGTTGGTAGAGCTCTTGCCCGCGAAAGGCAAAGGTCCCGAGTTCGAGTCTCGGTCGAGCACACAGTTTTAATCTGCCAGGAAGTTTCATATCAGCGCACACTCCGCTGCAGAGTGAAAATCTCATTCTGACTGTCAGTTGTCAGCTGCAAAAAGGCAGCACGCTCAGTCTAACGGCATACAGCAGAACTATTTGCCTCTATCTGATTCTAGTTTTGCGCTAGAGTGTGCTAGTGTCAGTTGGCTCTAGGAAGACGCTAGACGTAGAAGTTAGTGTTCGGTAAAGCTCTGCTCATGCAGGAAGCGGCCAAAACAAAAAATCTGTTAGCATACGAAATATATTTGATATATTTTTTATTCTAATAGCATCTTGCGGACCCCTCTAGCATTGCTCACGGACCCCTGTGGGTCCGCGGACCACCTGTTGGGAACCACTGGTTTAGAGGATATGACAGGGGGAACGTTTCATTGTTTGTCTTCCAGTGGTGACTACTTATAGGCGTATGTGACTCGTATCTACAACGACATAAATTTCGGAAGGAAGTGATACGGATTTATGGATGCACGTTATAGACACGGTCGTCTTCAAATGCGGTACACATTTGCAGCAACGAATATGAAGTTAAATCAAGGCTGTTCTACTATGACGCAACGAATAGAAATAAAATGACATTCAAAACTCTTAGTAACGATTTTTGATCGTGTCTTACACTATATAAAGCACTTCAACGTAAGTACAGTTACTATTATTAATCGATAAATCATCTGCTGAGGCAGACAACACAACAGTATCCCCCCCCCCCCCCCATAAGGAATTATAGTGCCATTGCTTTGGGGTCGCTGAGGGCGGCAGCAATCTGCAATAGAACAAAATGGTTCAAATGGCTCTGAGCACTATGGGACTTAACTTCTGTGGTCATCAGACCCCTATAACTTAGAACTACTTAAACCTAACTAACCTAAGGACATCACACACATCCATGCCCGAGGCAGGATTCGAACCTGCGACCGTAGCAATAGAACAATCGACCCAAAGTGTTCCGAGTGGCGACAATTTTTAACGATCAGTACTTAGGGGCCGGAGGCAAACTTATCGCGTTCTTACTATACTAGTCCATTGCGGGCTCATTACGTGCTAATTAAAGTAGGATACCAATAAATAGTAAGATCGGCCTGATGTGCCGCCCCACAAAATCAGTTGTGGCTCTTGAACAAAGAAGTTTGACGATCACTGCACTAGACGAATCGCCAACATAACATGTTGCTCAGTCCACTACTGAAAGCTGAAAATTAAGTTATGGAGTTCGGTCCATTTTACAAGTCGGTAAACAGTACTGGAGAGAGGGAAATTTTGATAGAGTTTATTAATGGTGAAGGCAACATTGGTATTGTACTGTATGTTCTTGATGAAGGTCCTATGGTAAAGCCTACGTACTGATGGGAACTAAAATAATATAAAAGTGTTGTATAAACACAAGATAAATTTTTTCGAGAAAATAGAGACAAATATAAAATTCCTGTTTCAGGCTTCTAGAGTTTATAGAGAGGACTTTTCTATTCCAACTTCTGGCCGAGCTAAAATCCCATGTGTCAAACATGGCAGGGGTTCGGTGATAACTTGGGCAGCCACATCGTGGTATTCCACAGGCCCCGTGGGTACTCTGCAAGTTCACGTTACGTGACCATTTTGACTCATCAGGTCTATCCCATGCTAAAATTTTTATCCCCAAATGATGATGCTGTGTTCCAAGAAACAGGGCTCCTCTTCACACAGCTCGCATCATCCAAGAATACTTTTACAATCACCTCTCCCCCAGCTACCACAGTCACCCG
Source organism: Schistocerca nitens (assembly GCF_023898315.1). Classification (NCBI taxonomy): domain Eukaryota; kingdom Metazoa; phylum Arthropoda; class Insecta; order Orthoptera; family Acrididae; genus Schistocerca; species Schistocerca nitens. The sequence continues at coordinate 674,275,222 of NC_064618.1, forward strand.
AACTCAATATTACTGAGCTTATGTGGCCTGCTTTGGAGAGATGGGGACGTGATCGCTATCCACCTCCACCATAGTTATTTGAACTTACCACTACTTTCCAGGAAGAATGTTGTCAGATTCCCTTGAAAAACACACAGGATCTGTATTTATCGATTCCGAGACCACTAGAGGCTGTTTTGAATGCCAGCGATTTTCCTTCATCGTATTAGGCGTGGTAACGTATTTTTCTCCATCCCCTTTATTATCTTATTTGTCCACAGTGTGTTTTTGTTTTGTCCAGAGTTAACTTCAACGATTTTCCGCTTTCAGATATCGGATCACATTTGTGGGAGAAGACTCACAGGATAAACACAAGACGTAAACGTACAAGATCGACTACTGAGAGGAGCAAGAAGAAGTTAACTTCCAGTATTAGCGAACGACGTCACCACCCCGTCAACGCTAAAACGTTCTTCTCCATAATCCTTTTCGATGACATCAAGGTGGGGGTGTGATTGGGTGAATGAACTTGCATTCGAAGGAAGGTGGTTTAAGTCCCTGTTGAGCCATGCAGATTTAGTTTTCCAACACCTTCTAAGTAACTTGAGGCAGATGCCACTGTGATTCTTTTAAAGAGACTCGTCCCATCCATCTTTCAATCCAAGCTTCTACTTCGCCTGTAATGACCTTGTCGTCCAACAGCCTTTAAATCCTAGCCCCTTTTTTTCCTGATGTTAATGTGCTCATGGAGTTGACAGTTGTTGTGAATGGTGGCGTCTGAAATGCACTGTCAGATGCTTTTACATTTCGTAACGTGAGGTTCTGTGTGAATAAACTTCTAATTAAATTTTGTGCCACTGAACTTGCGTGGATGGATTCGTGATTTCCTGTCAGAAAGGTCATAGTTTGGAATAACTGACAGTAAGTCACTGAGTTAAACAGAAGAAACATCTGTTGCTCCTGATCTACTGAACGATTTAGGTGATAATTTGAGCAGTCCTCTTGGATTCTTAGAAGACGATTCTGCGTTTACCGTCACATAAAGTCAAAGATTATCAAAACAATTCGCAAAATGATGTAGACATGATATCTGTGTTGTGCTGTAACTAGCAATTGACTCTAAATCGTGAAAAGTGTGAAGCCATCCACACAAGTACTAAACAGAATCCGCTAAATTTCACTTACACGGTAAATCACACAGAAAAGGCTGTAAACGCAACTAAAGACTTAGGAATTACAATTACCAATAAATTAAATTGAAATGATCACATAGATAACGTTGTGGAGAAAGCGAACCACAAACTGCGATCATTGGCAGAACAGTAAATGTAACAGGTCTACCAAACTGACTGCTTCACTACTCCTGTCCGCTCTGTGCAGTGTGGGATCCACATCAGATTCACAGAGGTCATCGATAAAGTTCAAAGAAGGGCAGCTCCTTTTGTACTGTTGTGAAATAGGGGAGAGAGAGCCACTGATATGATACACGAATTGGGGTGGCAGTCATTAAAACAAAGGCGTTTTCGCTGCAGCAGGACCTCCTCAAGAAATTTCAATCACCGACCTTCTTCTCAGAGTGTGAAAATATTTTGTTGGCGCCCATCTACATAGGCAGATCATGATAATAAAAGAACAGAAATCAGAGGACGCACGGAAAGATTTAAGTGTTCGTTTTTCTCATGTGCTGTTCTAGAGTAGAACGGTAGAGAAGTAACTGAAAGGTGATTCAGTGAGCCCTCTGCCAGGCACTTAATTGTGAATTACAGAGTAGATATAGATGTAAATGTTAAAAGAGCGCACAAAGTGTCTATCACAATATATGCACTTAAATCATAGCAGTACACAAAGCATTTAAATGTGCCTCTGTTGAAATGAAAGTTGAAGAACTTGCACACCAGAGGACAATGAGAATCATGTGGTTAAAAAGTCTCGTTTACACAAAAAGTTGAATTTAAAATCAACAAGAGAAATTAGATGCGTCGCCGAGTGTTTAACAAACCATTCTTTCCTTTGGAAAATCGAGTAACTTTCTGTTTCAGCCTCATTCTCTTATGTAAGCAAACTTATTTCATCCGAATCTGCGAGTTCTTCTCGGCACAACGGCACAGTTACTTCATTTTAGCTCTTCGGCCTCTTTCACTGCTAGGAGCTGCGGCTGCTGTCGACACAGTCCAAGTTTTCTTTCCTTTTTTCGTTTATCTGCTTCTCATTTTCAAAAGAAACTTTCGAGATAGGCATGCACTTCACAATACCAGAGAGACTCATTCTGCTTGAATACTGCTTTCTCTAGCCAACTCACAAGCCTTTGCTTTTGTAATGCGACGATGTCTGAATCATAGTATAACAAATGCTCTCCCTTTTTGTCTTTATGTTAACACAAAATAAAATTCATCCAGTTTGCTTTTGGCTATTTTTTTCCTTTTTTGAGACGACTGCTTCAGTTAAAATGTATCAAAAACCAGTCCGTCGACGGGAAATACGTGTCTTCCCTGTGGGTGTATTTCCAGTAAATGTTAAACACTAATCGTGACCAGCCACCTATGTGACATGCAAATTACATTCAGAACAGAGCGAAAGCAGGTGAACGTTATGTCGTAATACTTGAAACTGCTCATGTGTACATTTCCTCGGTTACAAAAATATATAATGAAACTTTGCTAGCGAACGTGGAAACTACATTCATTTCGAAAATATTAACAATGATTTTACACGAAATTTAAAGGAAATAATTTTTAAAACGAATGAGAGAGATATTTGCGGAAGCAGAACAACTATGTACTACACTGATTAGAAGGGACCAGAAAACTTCAATACAAGGAAAATCCACAACTGCTCCCCCTAAACACGACGGAATATGCTGATGAAGTACACATTTCTTAGTGGTTTTTTATATTACTTCTGATCACTTAATATTTAATGCTCCTACGACACATTTTTCACTGCTCAACACGTGCTGCGGCACTGAATATGGTATTTTACTGAACCAAGATTAACGTAAACAGAGATGGTTAAGGTGAGAGTTCTGTCTTAAGTGTATATATTCAGTGTAGGTGACTGTACAGCGTGGTGTCACGTTTGTGTTTTATGATTATGACACAAGGAAGAGGGCAAAATCCGGAAGCAGTACACCGCCTCACGGGTACCCATAGGATAGTTTGTAGGGGGCGGGGGACTAGGGATGGACGTATGGAGTATATTTAATATTTTGAAGGAAATGGTGACTTGTAAATAGCATTAAAAATTCCAGTTCTGATTCTGTTAATAATCTGCATAGATCCGACTTTCAAATCATTTTCTTGGAGAAACAAAAAGGGAGAAAGAAACTGGCTACAATATATTTTTTTCTTTCCCTGAGAGCTAGGGGAAGGGGAGGGGGCGGCTGCTCCATGTCCCCGAGTATGGACGTCCTTGCACAGCCTACTCCACTCAATACCACAAAGGGTGTAGCCGAGTTTAACCGTCTTCTTCCGACGGACGGTTCACCATCAATAGCGTCACATGCTCGCACACTGTTAGATGCTTGGGAGAGGACTGGAGTTTAATCCAGGATATTGGTGCGAATTCTTTATCTCTCCTCCCTCTGCCATTCAAAAATTGGCTACTGACTGGTTTGACGCGGCCCGCCACGAATTTCTTTCCTGTGCTAACCTCTTCATCTCAGAGTAACACTTGCAACCTACGTCCTCAATTATTTGCTTGACGTATTCCAATCTCTGTCTTCCTCTACAGTTTTTGCCCTCTACAGCTCCCTCTAGTACCATGGAAGTCATTCCCTCATGTCTTAGCAGATGTCCTATCATCCTGTCCCTTCTCCTTATCTGTGTTTTCCACATATTCCTTTCCTCTCCGATTCTGCGTAGAACATCCTCATTCCTTACCTTATCAGTCCACCTAATTTTCAACATTCGTCTATAGCACCACATCTCAAATGCTTAGATTCTCTTCTGTTCCGGTTTTCCCACCGTCCGTGTTTCACCACCATACAATGCTGTACTCCAGACGTACATCCTTCGAAATTTCTTCCTCAAATTAAGGCCGGTATTTGACATTAATAGACTTCTCTTGGCCAGAAATGCCATTTTGCCATAGCGAGTCTGCTTTTGATGTCCTCCTTGCTCCGTCCGTCATTGGTTATTTTACTGCCTAGGTAGCAGAATTCCTTAACTTCATTGACTTCGTGACCATCAATCCTGATGTTAAGTTTCTCGCTGTTCTCATTTCTACTACTTCTCATTACCTTCATCTTTCTCCGATTTACTCTCAAACCATACTGTGTACTCATTAGACTGTTCATTCCGATCAGCAGATCATTTAATTCTTCTTCACTTTCACTCAGGATAGCAATGTCATCAGCGAATCGTATCATTGATATCCTTTCACTTTGTATTTTAATTCCACTCCTGAACCTTTCTTTTATTTCCATCATTGCTTCCTCGATGTACAGATTGAAGAGTAGGAGCGAAAGGCTACAGCTTTGTCTTACACCCTTCTTAATACGAGCACTTCGTTCTTGATCGTCCACTCTTATTATTCCCTCTTGGTTGTTGTACATATTGTATATGACCCGTCTCTCCCTATAGCTTACCCCTACTTTGTTCAGAATCTCGAACAGCTTGCACCATTTTATATTGTCGAACGCTTTTTCCAGATCGACAAATCCTATGAAAGTGTCTTGATTTTTCTTTAGCCTTGCTTCCATTATTAGCCGTAACGTCAGAATTGCCTCTCTCGTCCCTTTACTTTTCCTAAAGCGAAACTGATCGTCACATAGCGCATTCTCAATTTTCTTTTCCATTCTTCTGTATATTATTCTTGTAAGTAGCTTCGATGGATGAGCTGTTAAGCTGATTGTGCGATAATTCTCGCACTTGTCAGCTCTTGCCGTCTTCGGAATTGTGTGGATGATGCTTTTCCGAAAGTCAGATGGTATGTCGCCAGACTCATATATTCTACACACCAACGTGAATAGTCGTTTTGTTGCCACTTCCCCCAATGATTTTAGAAATTCTGATGGAATGTTATCTATCCCTTCTGCCTTATTTGACCGTAAGTCCTCCAAAGCTCTTTTAAATTCCGATTCTAATACTGGATCCCCTATCTCTTCTAAATCGACTCCTGTTTCTTCTTCTATCACACCAGACAAATCTTCACCCTCATAGAGGCTTTCAATGTATTCTTTCCACCTATCTGCTCTCTCCTCTGCATTTAACAGTGGAATTCCCGTTGCACTCTTAATGTTACCACCGCTGCTTTTAATGTCACCAAAGGTTGTTTTGACTTTCCTGTATGCTAAGTCTGTCCTTCCGACAATCATATCTTTTTCGATGTCTTCACATTTTTCCTGCAGCCATTTCGTCTTAGCTTCCCTGCACTTCCTATTTATTTCATTCCTCAGCGACTTGTATTTCTGTATTCCTGATTTTCCACAAGGAACATGCTTGTACTTCCTCCTTTCATCAATCAACTGAAGTATTTCTTCTGTTACCCATGGTTTCTTCGCAGCTACCTTCTTTGTACCTACGTTTTCCTTCCCAACTTCTGTGATGGCCCTTTTTAGAGATGACCATTCCTCTTCAACTGTACTGCCTACTGCGCTATTCCTTATTGCTGTATCTATAGCGTTAGAGAACTTCAAATGTATCTCGTCATTCCTTAGTACTTCCGTATCCCACTTCTTTGCGTGTTGATTCTTCCTGACTAATATCTTGAACTTCAGCCTACTCTTCATCACTACTATATTGTGATCTGAGTCTATATCTGCTCCTGGGTACGCCTTACAATCCAGTATTTGATTTCGGAATCTCTGTCTGACCATGATGTAATCTAATTGAAATCTTTCCGTATCTCCCGGCCTTTTCCAAGTATACCTCCTCCTCTTGTGTTCTTCAACAGGGTATTCGCTATTACCAGCTGGGACTTGTTACAGAATTCAATTATTCTTTCTCCTCTTTCATTCCTCGTCCCAAGCCCATATTCTCCTGTAACCTTTTCTTCTACTCCTTCCCCTACAACTGCATTCCAGTCGCCCATGACTATTAGATTTTCGTCCCCCTTTACATACTGCATTACCCTTTCAATATCCTCATACACTTTCTCTATCTGTTCATCTTCAGCTTGCGACGTCGGCATGTATACCTGAACTATCGTTGTCGGTGTTGGTCTGCTGTCGATTCTGATTAGAACAACCCGGTCACTGAACTGTTCACAGTAACACACCCTCTACCCTACCTTCCTATTCATAACGAATCCTACACCTGTTACACCATTTTCTGCTGCTGTTGATATTACACGATACTCATCTGACCAGAAATCCTTGTCTTCCTTCCACTTCATTTCACTGACCCCTACTATATCTAGAGTGAGCCTTTGCATTTCCCTTTTCAGATTTTCTAGTTTCCCTACCACGTTCAAGCTTCTGACATTCCAGGCCCCGAGTCGTAGAACGTTATCCTTTCGTTGATTATTCAATCTTTTTCTCATGGTAACCTCCCCCTTGGCAGTCCCCTCCCGGAGATCCGAATGGGGCACTATTCCGGAATCTTTTGCCAATGGAGAGATCATCATGACACTTCTTCAATTACAGGCCACATGTCCTGTGGATACACGTTACGTGTCTTTAATGCAGTGGTTTCCATTGCCTTCTGCATCCTCATGTCGTTGATCATTGCTGATTCTTCCGCCTTTAGGGGCAATTTCCCCACCCCTAGGACAAGAGAGTTCCCTGAACCTCTATCCGCTCCTCCATCCTCTTTGACAAGGCCGTTGGCAGAATGAGGCTGACTTCTTATGCTGGAAGTCTTCGGCCGCCAATGCTGATTATTTATCAAAATTTAGGCAGTGGCGGGAATCGAACCCGGGACCAAAGACGTTTAGATTACGAATCAAGGACGCTACCCCTAGACCACGGTTACGTATTCTTTCCATGTTGTGTGACACCCTATATGTGTAAGTTAGCGTCCACGGTTGCGAAAACGAGTTAGGAGTACCAAGAGACGAATATAGAAAACAAGGGGTGGGAGAATGAGGACATATGGTCAAAAATGTGGCAAACTACAAACAAAATGTAAATAAAATAAGAGCATCGAAATGAAACGCTAAACATGCTGCTGTGGGGAAATAAAAAGTATTAGGTAACAACTCTCAAGAATAAGAGAGAGAATAGATATTGTAATTGACGAGAGTAATTAAAAAATGGTTCAGATGATACGCACACATTAGAATAGGATTTTGGAAAAGTGGCCCAAGAGAGTAATCCCCCAGGAAGAAAGTGAAGAGGATAGCCCAGACGAAATTGGGGAATGGAAGTTCACCTAACAGTGACGATAATCTTCTATTAAGGATCGACTAGTATAAAATTTCAGTGTGAGCCTCCTCCTACCACGCCCCCCAGCCCCCCCCCCCCCCCCTACGAGTATAAATTGCAAACTAATATCATATGTCTGCTGCAGGTACGGGCACACTTTCGGGTTTTAGACCTTTCGAAAATATTTGCAGTGGAAACGAGATTTAAATTTGCTTCTCTGGAGGTCAAGAGTATCACCGAGGATCATCATTTCACAGTTTGCGAACAGTTTGGTGTGTTCTGTTGGAAGTTACCACCACTTATCTAATGAAACGAACTTGTAGCAATATAAGACGAGCGAGTGTAGTGCTCGTTGTTTCCACAGGATAACAAGTAAAACTAAATGTTGCTTATGCGAGATAAGCAATTGAAATGTTTTACGTTCACAAAATAGTGAGTAAATTATACTTGTACTTTTGCACAAGGAAAACGCCGACACCGTGAAGTGAACCTACTGCGTAAACACTGATGAGGAAAAACATCACGACCACGTATCTAATAGCCGGTATATCCACCTTGGGCACGGATAACAACGGCGACGTGCCGTGGCTTGGAAGCAATGAGGTCTTGGCAGGTCGCTGGAGGGACACATCTGCAAACACAAGTCACCTAATTTCCGTAAATTCCGGCGGAGGGACAATGAGCTGTGACGCCACGTTCGAGTACATTCCAGATGTGTTAGATCGCATTCAGATCTGCCGCGTTGGAGGGCTAACACCAACACAATCCTGACCTAGTGACGGCCCATTAGCTTGCTGAAAAATGCCGCTGCCGAAGGGAAACATGATCGTCGTGAAAGAATGTACGAAATCAGTGTACGATGCTCCTTGTTCGTCATGGTGCCTTTCACGAGCTGCACTCGACCCACGGATGCCCAACTGAATTTTTCGCAGAGTATAATGGAGCCGCTGCCAGCTTGTCTCCGTCCCGCCGTATAGGTGTCAAGAAGCTGTTTCAATGAAAGACGACGGATTCGCGCCATCCCGTCGGCATGGTAAAGAAGGCATCTGGATTCATCAGATAATGCAACACTCTGCCATTGAACCAACGTCCAGTACCGATGGTCAAGTGCCATTTCCGTCGTAGGTGCCGAGGTCGTGATGTTAACAGTGGTTCATGCATGAGTGGCTGCTGAGGCCAATTGTTTGGAGTATTTGGTGCACTGTCTGTTCAGACACATTTGTACTCTGTCCAGCATTGAAGTGCTGTTTTACCAGCCTGCCCAGCCTGCAACGGCCGACACCTGAAAGATGGTGGCCGAACAATCCCAGGACGTCTGGATGTGGTTTCTCCTTGGTTTCGCCACGTGCTGAAGACACTCACGACAGCATTCCTCGAACACCATCAAGTCGTGCAGTTTCCGAAATGCTCGTGCCGATCCTCCCGGCCATCACAATCTGTCCTCCGTCAAACTCAGATAGATGCTCTTTCCCTATCGTACACACGAAGAGCAAGTTCACTGGTACTACGTGCACAGAACGTGTGTCTGACTAGCAGTCATTCGTCGCCTTGTGACTCTGCTATCACTTGGACGTTCTTATGTCAATAATAGGTTAGTAACCATTATGTTCTGGCTGATCAGTGCATAGTATGTCATATTTCTATGTAATACATCGCCTATCTAGGAGAAAAACTGAGTTTAGCAGTTATTTATTTGCTCTAATGACTGGCATAAATCACAATAAAACAACCTCCCCAGGGGACACGGCCTTAACGTAGAACTGTCCATGCAGGCAGTGTGGTTTGCATGCTCCGGTGAGGCGAGGCCTATGTTTGTGGTAGCTTAGCTGCTGGTAGGGTCACCTTTCCCGAATAGGTCCTGGCTAAGAAACCAAACGAAGCGTGCCCCACAACAGCCTGTCATTCCTATAACTTTACTTATCCGCAAGAGCCGATGAGTGAACTAAGTAACTCGGACCCTCTTGCTACCCCTAGTCTTTCATTTGCCGTTTTCTTCATCAAAGGGTAGGAAGAACTCTGAGGCGTGGTGAAGCCAATCTTCCTAGGGAAAGAAAATCCTGATTAAAAATCCTGTTCTTCTAGGATGGTAGTTGTACAATGGCCAGCTACCCATCTACAAAAAAAGACAGCCAGCTAAAATACCCAGCGATATGCCTCGGTTTTCTCGAATGGTTTTAATAGAATTCCTCAACTGAAATGAAAATGGCCTGTATTTTGGTATCTGAAATATATAAGACATCCGTAATAAACAACAATATCGATATAAGACAGCACAACATTGATGCAGCTGTACTTTCCGAGACAAAAAAGAAAGTTACTGGTTGTGAATATCCACTGGAGTTCGGGGATTAATTTAGTGGAATGGACAAGAGCAGTAGGGCGAGAGAAGGAGTATCTATCATTCTAAACAAACGGTGGTCAAAACATGTAACCTTATGGTAAAATGAACTCTTCTACGTCGTAAAAAATTATTGATTAATTAACCTTCTCTTCGACTTTTTGTCTTTGACAAAGATAAGACAAGTACTGCATTAAAAAACTCTCGAATACATACATATTGAAGCTTTTTACCTGTCTAATACAAACACTCTGTGAAAAAAATTGACTATCGGTGAATGTGTTTTCTTCGTGGCTGCTGTAAGGAGACAACAGGTTATGTACAGGATGAGTTGGCGACCGAAGGTTTCTGCTTCTCCGGTTCTCAGAGAACGCCAGCCAAAGTCGGAGAAAACTGCTACAACTCGCTATAAAGACGCCGTCTCCCTTATCAGCTACAATATTCACAGTCGCCGTAAGATTTTCGTTCCTGGAAACACTTTCAGAATGATAAGGTTGAACAACAGTAGCAGTATACTGTTTTCTGACTAAGAAACTGGTCGCTTAGGGAACGTCTTGAACATATAAGATGACGGCGAAATATTGCGCGTAGTTCGGACCGTGATAGTAGCAGATCACCCAATATTATTAATTCGCGAAGAAATCGCTATGCACTGTATTGCTAAATGCACTAATAGTTTTTTATGAATGTCCGAGGATCTAACGTCGAGTAAAGGTTCGTAAAGATATTTACCTTCTTTTCGTCAAGAAATTCAATTTTTATTCTTGAAATTTGCGATGACCTACATGTTGAACTCTGCACTTCAAATTACTTCTACATGCAAACTTATCTCTAACAAAAACACAATGTCCAATCGGCAATACTTATTTACAACAATTACAAGAAAACATACATGCTCCTCTTTTTTCCAGCAAAGAGCGTTGTCGTCAGAGCAAAGAGCGTTGTCGCATCAAATTACGGTGAGCGTTGTCGCATCAAAATACGGTAGCGCATCATCGCTGGTACTCGCAGCCGGAATATGGTAATCATATAACATTACGTAGGGTCATTATAGTAAGAATCTGCTAACGAAAGTTTCACTAAGGGTAGCATGAGAGCTATAAACATACATGCAATAATGACAACGGGAGTTTATGCCTGTTCTGAAAATTCGCTATTGGAGGTGAACGAAGATTTTCGACAGATTCTATTAGATACCGGTATCTATTAGATACCGAGGGTAACAGAATATTTGTAATGCTGATTGAGACCATGGAAGCCGCTCCAAGTGGCCGTGATTTTTAAGATACTCATAGAGACCATGGAAGCCGTTCCAAGTGGCCGTGAATTGATACTGGCAGGATATTTTAATAGTAGACGAGGAAAAGAAACAAATAGTAAGGCTACTGGGATGTGTAGTGAGGATGCTATGAATGAGAATGTGAAAAGATTGGTGGATTTTCTAGAGCAGTACGACTTATGAGCAAAAAATACATTCTTTGCTCACAAGGATATACATAAATTTACATGGTATAACCATACAAAAGGGCTGAAATCAGTTACTGATTACCTAATCTTGAGGCAAAAGTCCAACTTAAAAATTCGGGATGTTAGAATTGAAAGAGGGACAAGTTATGGAAATGACTGTCATCTGGTGGAATGTAAAATTATGTACCTTATGCTTTCAAGACTAGTGGCGAACAGAAGAGGGCGCAGTATGCTGACCAGATTGAGATCATAAGGTATAAAAGAAAATAGTACTAAGCACTTTTACCAACATCGACTGGTAAACAAATTGGAGACCGCAGAGAGAATAGTAGAAGAGGAGTATGAACGTATAAAGAAGACTATGGATGAGGGCGCAAATGCACCACTTGGCAAATGTGAGAAGAAGGTGAAACCAGTTCGGTGGGATGTAGAAACGGCAGACATGATTGAAAGGAAAAAAGAATCTTATTTGACATTCCTGAATGTGAATGACAGAATAAAGGTATATACATAGGTCACAATCAAAGAAGTAAAAAGAGAACTGTTAAAAAAGAAAAGCAAAGCACAGGAAGAAAGATGTGAGTATGTAGCGACGATTACTGGTGGGACTCGTAATGCTGAGGCATCGAGAACAAAGAAGTCAATGCAATTGTCAATCAATGGAAAGTTTTATCATTATAATACACTCCTGGAAATTGAAATAAGAACACCGTGAATTCATTGTCCCAGGAAGGGGAAACTTTATTGACACATTCCTGGGGTCAGATACATCACATGATCACACTGACAGAACCACAGGCACATAGACACAGGCAACAGAGCATGCACAATGTCGGCACTAGTACAGTGTATATCCACCTTTCGCAGCAATGCAGGCTGCTATTCTCCCATGGAGACGATCGTAGAGATGCTGGATGTAGTCCTGTGGAACGGCTTGCCATGCCATTTCCACCTGGCGCCTCAGTTGGACCAGCGTTCGTGCTGGACGTGCAGACCGCGTGAGACGACGCCTCATCCAGTGCCAAACATGCTCAATGGGGGACAGATCCGGAGATCTTGCTGGCCGGGGTAGTTGACTTACACCTTCTAGAGCACGTTGGGTGGCACGGGATACATGCGGACGTGCATTGTCCTGTTGGAACAGCAAGTTCCCTTGCCGGTCTAGGAATGGTAGAACGATGGGTTCGATGACGGTTTGGATGTACCGTGCACTATTCAGTGTCCCCTCGACGATCACCAGTGGTGTACGGCCAGTGTAGGAGATCGCTCCCCACACCATGATGCCGGGTGTTAGCCCTGTGAGCCTCGGTCGTATGCAGTCCTGATTGTGGCGCTCACCTGCACGGCGCCAAACACGCATACGACCATCATTGGCACCAAGGCAGAAGCGACTCTCATCGCTGAAGACGACACGTCTCCATTCGTCCCTCCATTCACGCCTGTCGCGACACCACTGGAGGCGGGCTGCACGATGTTGGGGCGTGAGCGGAAGACGGCCTAACGGTGTGCGGGACCGTAGCCCAGCTTCATGGAGACGGTTGCGAATGGTCCTCGCCGATACCCCAGGAGCAACAGTGTCCCTAATTTGCTGGGAAGTGGCGGTGCGGTCCCCTACGGCACTGCGTAGGATCCTACGGTCTTGGCGTGCATCCGTGCGTCGCTGCGGTCCGGTCCCAGGTCGACGGGCACGTGCACCTTCCGCCGACCACTGGCGACAACATCGATGTACTGTGGAGACCTCACGCCCCACGTGTTGAGCAATTCGGCGGTACATCCACCCGGCCTCCCGCATGCCCACTATACGCCCTCGCTCAAAGTCCGTCAACTGCACATACGGTTCACATCCACGCTGTCGCGGCATGCTACCAGTGTTAAAGACTGCGATGGAGCTCCGTATGCCACGGCAAACTGGCTGACACTGACGGCGGCGGTGCACAAATGCTGCGCAGCTAGCGCCATTCGACGGCCAACACCGCGGTTCCTGGTGTGTCCGCTGTGCCGTGCGTGTGATCATTGCTTGTACAGCCCTCTCGCAGTGTCCGGAGCAAGTATGGTGGGTCTGACACACCGGTGTCAATGTGTTCTTTTTTCCATTTCCAGGAGTGTATTAGTCATGGTCTATGGACAACGTATTATAAGGATTTATTCCAGGAAAATCGGTCTGAATCTTCACATAAATGTGAAGTGAGGCTCCAACAGAAGCAATTAGGGCGTTTAGATATAAATGTTCTTCAGTAGGCTGTGAGAAGCCGTAATATAAAGCAGGCACCAGGATATGGATCAATATATCCAGAGCTGGTAAAGTCTGGGCCACCGAAAGTTTTAGATGTGCAAAGGAGGGTTTTTGAAAGAGTGTTAAGGGGAAATGATGTTCCATGGGAATGGAAAACACATCACATAAGACCAGTGCATAATAAAGAATCACGTAATGATCCAATTAATTATAGGGAAGTGACAGTGATCTCTTTAATGGGAAGGCTGTACTCGAAGGCACGGAAAGACCTGGTAAAGAAAGAAACAAGTTGATTGCGAGGTGAAAGAGCGGTAATGGACAACATCTTCACAATAAAACTACTACGTGAAAAAGGCACAAAAGTTGGACTGGAGACGCACGTTGAACTGATTAACATAGAGAAAGCATAGAATAATGTACCCACCCACAAACTGTGGGAAAAGCTGAAGGATACAGTGTTCGATCAAAGATTGCCAAACACTATTACGAAATTACAATTAAATAACACAGAAAGAGTAAGGTATAGGAGACACAAATTATAATGGGGTATTATTTAATAAACAGTGCACAAGAAATGATGAAATCACTAGTAGGATTAATAAAGGTGAACTGCAAAAAAAGGTAGTGTACTCTGTTCAATGGAATAAAATGATAACACGAACAATGAACGAGAGAATGTACAAGACCTTAGTGCAGATTGTAGTTTCGTACAAAGCAGAAGCCGCGGCCGTTAGTAAAAGAAAAAGAAAATAAAAGAAACAAAAATGGGGCGCATAAACTGCTTCCCATTGAAGTGGATTACTAAGACGAAGTTCAGCCTGAACTAGAATGGGCAGGATAAGAAATAACGTAATCCGACAAAGGATGACAATGATCAGGGAAATCCGTGACGACATCCAACATAAACGGCTGATGATGTATGTCCACGTGAATGGGATGAATAGAGATTGGTTACCAAATAATATACTACGCTGTGTACCATCCAGCGGAAGAAAAAGGATCGCCAACGACGAAACTGGCAAAATGATGTTGAGGAGGCAATGCAATCAAGAAACACGGATCATGAGGAAAGTCAAGACAAAAGACGATTGCGACTGGGTGCAGAGAAGCGGCGCCAGCTCTAGGTAATCCGGAAGAAGAAGAGGAAAATAATAAAATGAACGACGAGAACAGTTCTACGCAAGTCAAATTACATAATCACGCTAAGACAGTCACACGGTACCAAAAAGTGTGAAAGGCTATATGGAGTAACCGAAACAATATTAGCTTATATGGGCAACTCGCGAAATCAACGCTAACCTTACAACAAGCCATAAATTATAACCAAATTAAGCAACACAAATGCATGTCAAATTAAGCAAGTAACGAGATGCACAGACTATGGATTGCACTACTGCAATTGCGACCCTTCAGCCATTGTCACATGGGACAAGTCAGCTAACGTTTTCATTGCTCTCTACGAGTTCTGTGATGTCACTTCCTGCCATTTCATGTTGAGGAGCCATTTCGTCACGTGAAACACAAAGCACGTTCTCATTTCAAGCCCCTACTAATACATGCTGATAAAAGGCAAATAACTTTCACTTCGTATTCAAGGCTGTTCTTTAATGTCGTTCTTACTCCCCAGACATCATTTTCTGAGGGACAACAGGAAGTTATCAACATGAGCAGTTGTTGATGGCCTGCCGGGGTTGCCGAGCGGTTGTAGGCGCTACAGTCTGGAACCGCGCGACCGCTACAGTCACAGGTTCGAATCCTGGCCTCGGGCATGGATGTGTGTGATGTCCTTAGGTTAGTTAGGTTTAAGTAGTTCTAAGTTCTAGGGGACTGATGACCTCAGAAGTTAAGTCCCATAGTGCTCAGAGCCATTTGAACCATTTAGTTGTTGATGTGAGCATGCACAGAGTTAACGCATGTGGGACCTTAATGGTTGCTCTCCTTTGAATAGCATTTTCTGCAGTTAAAAAAAGCGGGTGGTTTGGTTATTTAACAGTAAATCTTGCAGTAGACATTTGGGGCTTCAAAGCCATTTACAGATGCTAGGGAGAGGAACATCTCAAAGCACTTACTGGTCCCAACAATATCTTGCAACGGAGTGTAGACAATGCTTTCGGCACAACAGAAGAAAAAAAAAAACAGCCTACCTGGAACTACCTGGCCGTGGTAGGGACAGGGGCACAAGAGAGAAAGTAGGTCACCTGGCCAAGGCATTTCGACCATGTCGTTAACGCCCATTGTGTATAGAGCTGGCTGGCGTCCATAAAAATCTGCGACTTTCCATGTTTGCCTTGGACGAGGTGCTACAGCCACAGCCCTTAGGTGGTGTCGTCGCTCTGCCTTCTGAGTTTCTTGGGAAGCCTCGGCAATTCAGAAGAATTTTAGGACAGAACGTAACATTTATGGCGGCTCTCAAATTTTCTATATTGGGACACAAATGCACGTCTCCCAGTTTATCTGACGTACCTAGTCGGACATGCTACAACATTTAGCCTGTAAAGATAATGATCTCTGTCATAAGTGTGTTGTTCACCTTGGGACTAAACGAAAACTCTCAAAACATGTTGCCTAAAGTTTCTGTGGAAAACACAATTCTGGAGCATAACATCTTTTCTATCCTGCACAGAAATTTATGAGTCAGGAATTGGCTGCTTCTGTAGCGGTGATAATAATATTAGTTACAATTGGTACAGATGTTGAGCAGATGAGCTAGAGGGGAGGCATGGCGCTCATGGAGTCTTGTGATGGCAGGAAACCTTGTGGGGACAGTTGTAGGTGGCACTTTTCGAGTTTACCAAGTTTTGATGCAAAGGTGATGAATGGAGAAAAGCACATCGGATTCAGACTCCGGTATGAAGAGGAAATTCTGGTCTTGACTCTTGTTATGAATGGTCTGCACTTGGGACACTCGTCCTGAGCATGACTTTGCAGAGGCTATGGTCTTGACTGGGGAGCCTGTGGTGAAGTCTTAGCTGTGCCAACAGTCTGAACGTCTATCATCTCGGACAACTTGCTGCGCCGAGGAAAATGACGTTTGATGTGAACTGCCATATAAGTGAGTCAAATTGGTCCGTGGTATGACTGGTAAAGGGGACTGTCATTTGTTGAAGTATGCCGAGATTTCGGGGCTTTCTAAGGTGGTGACTGCAATCCGTCTGCTAGATCGCTTGCCTGCAGCTTGACATATTTCGTGCCCATAATGATGAATCACAACTGCCGGACGTCGCTGCTCTGCCGACGCTTGTGTCACGAACGTCATCTAAGATGGGGCTATGCTTCGAGGAAGGGGAGTAGGATTACTACTCCGAGTTGTTAGAGCAAACAGAATCACAGTTTCGCCACTTGTCTTCAGCTACACCAAAGTAGTGTAACTTCTGTGTAGAACAAACTCATCAAAGAGTATTCAGCCTCAGATAATTTTAGATTGCGTTATCTATGTTTTGAGCCAATTACACAGATAAACCTTACTCTTTACCAACCAAAAGCCACCCAGTGGAACGCTAATTATTTGTTGCTTCTTTTTCTGTTGCCAACGGTTCATGATTTATTTGTCATCTCATTTAACTTGTGTTGTTTGTCCCATTTTATGATTAATAAACTCTTGCCATTTTATAAAAAATTAAACCCGTGTTGGTATAAGTTAATCACCTATCACTAATTGAGTACAGTAATGATCAATAATGACAGTGCCACCTTTTAATTAATATTTCTCAGCATTCAGTTTTTCTTTCACATTCCGATAAAAGTGCAGTGCAGGCTAGCAGTAGCGACCACTGTCAGAGGTCAAATTTAATTTAGCAAACGCGTAGCCAGATAGACAGGTAGAAGGCCCACAAGTGAAAGTGGCTACTGCTGGGTTGTAAATCTGCAGTCGTCAGTAGTCTTTCAAATCAAACTACAAGATTAGTGTAGCCTTGCAGTGTTTATTTTTAAGCATCGGCACATTGAATCTCTCAAGAACGCAACGTTATTCGTACCATTTGCTGTAATAAAATGACGGGGAACGTCGTATTGACGCTTAGAGAATTTATTTTTTAGCTATTGTGGTGTTATAACTGCATGTCATGAAAGTACAGGTTTTTAAGGCACTAGAACATTGAACATACATCAAAAAAGTATCGCTATCAACAGTATTTGTTGTAATTAAATGTAAGTTAATAACATATGCGTGATTAAAGCCTTCACAAGAACGTAACATAAATTACAAATTCAGCCACATCACAACTACAGTGTAACGTAGTTATTATGTGCGGCACGTACAGAACAGTAGGTAGCAGGTTCGCGTACCACTAAAAACACTTTTTTTTTCTTCACCTTCATCCTTTATAAAAGTCTGTGGGTATTTCTCAATAAGTTAATGGAAATAATTTCTGTAATATTTCAAGTTAAGTAAATACAAGTGTGCTCACTGTCAGGAGTGAGTTTGTTCGATTTTGTGAACTTACAAAAGCTCATGTTCATATTTACTGTATATGTATCTTTCCTTTCTGTCTCACTACATGTTCATGGATATTGAAGTTTTTATTTGTGTATGCTTCAGCCAGAAGCATACTTGTCTCAATGTAGACAAGTGTAATGTGCTGCGAATACATAGAAAGAAAGATCCCTTATCATTTAGCTACAATATAGCAGGTCAGCAACTGGAAGCAGTTAATTCCAGAAATTATCTGGGAGTACGCATTAGGAGTGATTTAAAATGGAATTAACATATAAAGTTGACCATCGGTACAGCAGATGCCAGACTGAGAATCATTGGAAGAATCCTAAGGAAATGCAATCCGAAAACAAAGGAAGTAGGTTACAGTACGCTTGTTCGCCCAGTGCTTGAATACTGCTCAGCAGTGTGGGATAAGCACCAGATAGGGTTTATAGAAGAGCTAGAGAAAATCCAACGGAGAGCAACGCGCTTTGTTACAGGATCATTTAGTAATCGCGAAAGCGTTACGGAGATGATAGATAAACTCCTGTGGAAGACTCTGCAGGAGAGACGCTCAGTTGCTCGGTATGGGCTTTTGCTGAAGTTTCGAGAACACACCTTCACCGAGGAATCAAGCAGTATATTGCTCCCTCCTACGTATATCTCGCGAAGAGACCATGAGGATAAAATCAGAGAGATCAAAGCCCACACAGAGGCATACCGACAATCCTTCTTTCCACGAACAATACGAGACTGGAATAGAAGGCAGAACCGATAGAGGTACTCAAGGTACCCTCCGACACACACCGTCAGGTGGCTTGCGGAGTATGGATGTAGATGTAGATGTAGAACGACATAACTAGCGTATGTACAATGGAGGCATAACACGCCTTACTAGTTTTTATAAACAAACTGTGTGATTTGCGAGCCAAATAAAACCGACAACTGCCGCTTGAGAGCACTGACAGCGCAGAATCACTTTAACCAGCTTGTCCCGTGTGACGACGTCTTTGAATTCGCCTGAACAGCTAGCATCCGACGATCAGCACCAGACAGTGGCCGAAGATGACGGCCCAGAAAAGAATTACCCAGAATCTTAGTTCTCAGTTCCCAGCTTTTAAGGTGTCAGGCAAATCCAACACCTTCCATGAAAACCCTGACATGATAAGCAAATCCAGTAGTATGTCACATAGCTCCGAATAAATCGTGACATTAAATTAACCAAAGTAATACGAGTAACGAGTGAGCAAATGGAATACCACAGACTAACACAAGAATGCCTAAATGCATGTCATACCTTCCCACCGTGAGACAGACGCAGTTCCGAGGGGAGAAACGAGAACAGAAGCCGAGAGCAGAACCGTGTTAAGCTGGAAGGCCCTATGATAAGGGACGGACGGACACCCACGTCGCCAGCTAACCGCTAGGACCACACCTCCCGCAAGTTTTAGCGTGAGACTTTTTCGCGTCTCTGTTAGGTCAGGACCACCCCCCAGCCCATGTTAAAAGCTAGAGCCCTCCAAAAGAACAGTATAGGTCTTACGATAACACAAAAAGGGCCACCCCAGCCGCATGTTTTAGCGTGAGACTTTTTCACGTCTCTGTTACTTTGCAAACTTTAAAAAACATTTCCCCACCACGAAAAGTATAACGTTTCTCATTGGACAAACAGAATTTTTGTAGGCGGAGCTTTAGGTTAACATTGAGACCCTGATTGGTCAGATGAAAACACATCCAGATAGTTTTTTTAAACCAACTTCGGTAAATTGTAGTAAGGAGAAGTTAGATAGGAGTTACTTCCGAGACGGCGAGGTGAGCGGAGCTGTGCTGCCCGCCGCCCCCTGACGAACACCGACAAGGTAATGAACGCACGCGATGCTGCATAACAGCGCATAAAGCTTCACTCAGAACTGCAGAAGTCTCATCTGTTACACCCCTTTTTGCGTAATACTAGTGTCGATCGTCAATTAAAGCTCATGGTGTTCACATTTGCCACTTGAAGTAAAAATCTGAAACGCGATGATTTTTCTGTTATATAGCTATTGAGAAGCCACATCAGCCACTGTAATTTACGACAAGTTAGATAAATAATTGAAGATAATTGAAGGTCACTGTAGACCATTTTGATGGTTTTCTCTTTTGTGAAACTTAATTTAAACCTAGACTATAGATGTGATATGGCATAGGTCATCCTTCGATCCATTGCAGAACTTGGAAACCCATTCAGGGAATATTCGTTCACATTTTTTTGTTGAACGCAGTTGGTTTTTACCATCCTGTATTAAAACATTTCCTTTTTATCAATAGTGCAATTTATAAACAATGTTTTGTGAGTAGAATAAAATTTCCAATAATAAACTTAACTGCTTTTTCGACGTTATTTTACCTGTTAACTAAAAATAGGAACGCCTTGAACCCCTTCCACTAAATTTAGTTAGTATTAAGATTCTTTTACAGGGAGTGCAGTGGAGCTGACGCTGAAATCATTAAGTATTTGGTTATATCATCGCTAGTCTCACTGAACTCTTCTGAATTCTCCATGTCATGTGTGGTATGGCGTCTCCTTACCAGCAACAGGTCCCAGGTTCAAACTAGTTAATTCCCTAAAAAACACGCTCAGAGCGTCGTTGCGCAAAAGTGGTAGGGAGACACGATATAGAACAAACAGACACCATGCAGAATGTTAGAAAATGGCGACCCTGCCAGGATGGTAAAATATCATGATTGAAGGTCGACCACATGCGTAACTAGGTCAGAAAAATATCCTGCTGAAAAATTTTCGTAATTAAAAAAAAAAATTGAACGTTATAAATAGTCGAAAACAGTAGCTGCAGCGATAGATAGTAATAAAGTATTCAATAGATAGACATTCTAGCAGAGACAACAGCATAATTGAGTTATGAATTTTAAAAATTGTTAGAATTAAGTTTTCTCTCCAATGCAAGCGCACAAGTGGCGGATACATCGTTGACAAGTTGGTTCTGACCCAACAAGTAAGTAAATTGATTGTCAAGTCGTGTGAACAAAAAGTTTATGAAACGAGTGAGATCGTATGACCGCATGTTGACTCGAAGTAGGGCGCGTGAATTGCTTTTAAAACAGAAAATAAGGGATTCGGAAAGATTAGCAATGGCAGATCGAGACCTTGACCGAATTGAGGTAGAGACCCAACATGAAAATGGACAGAGAATAGAGGACAGTACAACAGACGATGCAGTATCGCGAGAAATAGGACAGATAACGCACCATAACGAGGATAATGTACGCCAAGGCACAGAAAACCTAGGTCAGCATACGACTGAGGAGCAGGAAAGTAGAAAGACAGGCGATGAGGATTCTAACTTGCGTCTTGAATACGTAGAACCCATAGTACAAGTAATCAGAGCTCCCTCACCACAGAGTACAAGGAATGCGAGCAGAAACGTGTCACAGCACAGTTCAATGCAATCGGTTGCGAACCAACACTTGGCCGAAAACGCAGAGCGTAGGACGTCGGAAGAAAACGCAATAGGACCCACCAATCTGGCAGAATTATTACAACAAATTACGGAAACCATGACAAGGCAAAATCAAGACATAGCGTACCAAATTAAAATTCAGAATGCAGAAATGACGAAACAAAATGCAGAAACCACGAGACAAATGCGTGCGATTAAAGAACAAAACAAAAAAATTCAGTTACACCTAAGTCATATTGAAGACGAGGCAAAAGAATCTCGAGAAGTGATAGGAAACTTAATAACAGGTCACAATCAATTGAGAACAGACACTGACAAGGTACAAGCGGACGTACAAACATTGCGTAATGACACTTAGGACGAGATCAAAACATTACGTAACAACACCCAGGGAGAAGTCAAGAAACTAGAGAAACAGATAAACGTAATTACTAGACAAGCAGCAGGTACAGCACGTGAAATTGTTGAAAACAGTGCGTTACACAAACGTATCACAAAAGCAGCGCTGAAAAGATATGATAACAGCATAGTCAAAATAGAAGCGCAAACGAAGCGACAATTTCAGAAATTGCGAACAGAGTTGTTGCAAACCATTGAAGAGCGTAGTGAACAGGATCGAACAAGCACAGAGTCTGCAACCACATCCGTATCTGTAACAGCACCGGAAAAACAAGCAATTAACGAAGATATTACCCATTTGCGATTCCAATCTCAGACGGAAAGTAACATACGTGAAATCAGACAGCCTGCACAGCAACAAACACGTTTCGAAATTCTTGATGAACAAACGGCACCACAAATGTATGTTTCAAGAGAGTTTGGATCGTGCAATGAAGCGGCACGGTTAGCCAGACAAGATACCGAACCAATACGTGACAACGGAAAGCTAGGTGGCGAAGAGTACAGTGCAATGCATTCAGCTACACGTTCACAGCCGATGGAAGAAAATTATTGCGTACCACTCCAACGATACTACGCAAGGGTAGGCGAAAGTTACAGTGGACAATATCCAATGGATCTACCACAACCGGAAAGAACGACGGGAGAAATGATCAGAAACAAAAGTGGCGAAGAATCGCGAATTTCATATGGAAGTATGACGAAGTACAACAACGATCATTTCCTCACAGTCAGAAAATTTCAACACTTTCGAGAAGGAAACTCATTACATCCACGAACTTTCATTGATCAATTCCGAGTAGGATTACCAGAACACTGGATGCTAGCACACAAATTAGACTTTATACGTGCACACATGTCAGGAACAGTCGCAGAAACCGTGCAGAACGTTGCAGCGACATGCCGATCGTACGAAGATTTCAGAGAGAAGTTTCTCTAACGATATTGGTCCAGCGAAGCACAGAACGGAGTGAAGTACGAATTATTACAGAACCCATATTTTGAAAATTCAGGAGAGAAGACTCCCATGAAATTTTTCGAAGTAATGGCAAAGAAAAATCAATGCTTAGATGTACTATACAGTGACAGAGAGTTGATTAAATTATGCGCGATGAAGCTACCATTGAAATACCAGCAATCATTAGTAGGTCGCGGAGGCAATGACGTCGACGCATTTAAAGGTATTCTAAGGGAACTAAAGTTCATATTTTCGGAAGATGACGCAAGAAAAAGACGAAGCGCACGTGAAAACGAAAGCAAAAAGCAGTAGAATCCACAAGACACAGTACGAAGAAACAATAATTACGAACCATGTGATAACTTCGCACTAAGAAACGACAATAGATTTCAACAAAGAACCGGTTATGGATTTAGAAGAGAATATGGCAATAACTATAATTCAACCAGGAACGGCAACAACTATTACAGAGGGAATAACGACAACTGGAACGGGTACTGGAGAACCAATAGACCGATAAATTATCAACAAAGAAACCACTATCAACAAGCTGAACAAGAAAAGAGAATAAAGATAGAAGAGGTGGAGGTAAGACCACCAAACCCCGATAAACGTTCGAATTGACAGCTAAGCGCCCATGCCAAAGAGAATGACGCACCGACCCAGGACAATTGCAGCACCTTGAACAGAGAGGTAAAAATCTTATCACGAGAAGAGAAGAAGGAAGAAACAAATCCGCAGTGACCAGATGAAAACGAAGACAAGAAAATATAAAAAAAAATGATTCAAATGACTCTGAGCACAATGGGACTTAACATCGTAGGTCATCAGTCCCCTAGAACTTACAACTACTTAAACCTAACTAACCTAAGGACATCACACACATCCATGCCCGAGGCAGGATTCGAACCTGCGACCGTAGCAGCCCCGCGGTTCCGGACTGCAGCGCCTAGAACCGCACGGCCACCGCGGCCGGCTAGAAAATAACAATATCGTGTTGGGACGAAATTAATTGGGAGAATACTGACGAGGAAGATGAATTGCCAGAGGCATGCACAACGGATGTAGGAGGAAAGGACGAAGTAATGAGTATTGCAGAGCTATTTGAGAAGGAAACCAGGGAAAGCGAATTCAATGAGGATAATGCGCAGTCGACAGAAGTTGAAAATAAGTTATGAGTGGTCACACAACCCAACGTATATAATGAAGGAAGTTATGAAGCGATAATTAGAGCATTTAGATGCGATTATGTGGAAGTAGCGACGAAGAAGGAGAACACAGACGAGGATGAGGAAAAAGTAGAGGATGCTGAAGAAAGCGTAAATGAAGGAAGAAATAGAGAAGAGGAAATAAAAGAGAGATAAGTAGCAGTCGAAGCTTATCCTACAGAAAGTTCGAATTCACAAGGGAAATTCCTAAAAAGACTCATGTATGATTCAGTGGAGGATTCGTTGATGCAAGAAGAAGAAGAACAGAACCAACCCTTGCAAATTCAACCAATTGTGAAGGCCATGGTAAAGCATCTCCCAGTCAATATTGTAATTGATTGCGGAAGTGAACTGACTGCGATCTCAGAAAATTTATTCATGCAGTGTAATGCCAATGAGGAATTGCCAGTTCTGAAAACACGTAAGATTAAAGTAAGAGGTCCTATTAGAAACAATGCTGCGGAAGTTACGAGACAAACAAGGTTAACTCTTTCGTGCCAAGGTCAAAAGATCGAAGCCAACTTCGTGATTATACCTAAACTAACTGTAGATTTGACTATAGGTGCAGATTTTTTAAATGAGAGACGAGCGATAATAGATATGGGGAAAGGTAGCGTAACATTCGAGAATTTCACACTTCTCTTTGAGCAAAAGCTAAAATTAGAAGAAATACCAGTTATAAACAAACAATTAAGAATGACGCGAGATAAAGAGGATAAAGAATTAGAATGGTATGCACAAAAGGGGGAATCGCCTCAACTCATGTTAGAAGTCCATAAAGAAATCGACGAAAAATTGCAAGAAGTTCAAGGTATTTCGGAACACAGTAAAAGAGAAACAGAGAGTACTTTACGAGATAAAGCAGAGGTATTTTTACCTAAGACTGGCTGTATTAAGCACTTTCAGTACAAGTTTGAAGTAAAACAGCACAAACCATTTAGAGTGCCACCCTATACAATCCCATAATAATAAAGTGCTCCAGGAGATAGCTAAAATGTTAGATGACGATATTATTGAACCAGCTACCTCCACATATAACAGCCCGCTGCATATTGTACAAAAACGAGATGGGTGCATCAGGTTAGTGCTTGATTCCAGACCGGTCAACACAATCATAATCACTGAGACAGATGGCCCAGAAAAATTAGAGGAATTGATACAAAACTTCCACGGTGCTAAGATATTTTAATCAGTTGATTTACGGAGTAGTTTCTGGCAAATAGAACTGGCCCCAGAATGTAGAAAATTTACAGCATTTATCGTATTCGATAGATGTTACCAGTTGAGACGATTGCCATTTGGTTTAAACATATCATCAGCAGCGTTTATTAGGGGATTTAATACTATACTCAGTCCTGAAATTTTACAAAAAATTACTTGTTATGTTGATGATGTGATTATAGCAGAACCCTCTTGGGAACATCACAACGACACATTAAATCAGTTTTTACAGATCATGAAAGAGCATGGGGTCACAATAAATATAACAAAATCCAAATTTGGAAGGCGAGAGGTCAAATTTCTAGGACACATAATTTCCGAGAACGGGGTAATGCCCGACCCAGAAAAACTAACGGCAATCAAAGAATTCTGTACTCCATGTAATAAGAAAACTCTCAGAGGATTTCTAGGTCTCACCAGATTCTATAAAAAATTTATTTGGATCGACTCTCTCGCAACACCACGCCTATGTGCATTGACTGGAAAAAACACGCCATGGGTATGGGATCAACAAGCCAATGAAGAATTTTTAAAAGTGAAAAACGCACTAACAACAGCCCCGATTTTAGCAAATCCTGATCTAACACAAAATTTTTGTATGGCCACTCATAGCGCGAAAACAGGTTTAGGAGTTGTTTTATTCCAAGAATACGAACAGGCAGGGCTAAGATCATATAGAACAATTGAATTTGCCAGTCGGGTACTCACAAAAAGCAAGAAAAACTATTCAGTCACGGAGCTGGAAGCATTGGTCATTGTATGGGGCTTCCAACGTTTTCGATATTCCTATTCAGAAGAAAAAGTATACACTGACCACAAAGCGTTAGAATTTCTATTATCCGCCAAACTAACTCATGGGAGGTTAGCCAGATGGATGTTAATACTACAAGAATTCGACTTCACTATTACACACATACCAGGACCAGCGAATGTATTAGCAGATGCTTTATCACGATGTCCACAGGGTGCATCCAATAACATAGGTTTGGAAGCAGCAGAAGACCTGCTTACAATGTACTATATGAAACAAGTACCTTTCGAAAACTACATTACGACAGCATTGAAAAACATAGGCAAAGAACAGGACAAGGATCCCGAAATACTAGGAATCAAACACAAGTGGAGAAGTAAGGATTTTCCAGACATTCGACAGCACTATCTCGTAAAAAGCAACGTTTTATTTTTTAGACGAAATGTTGCAACGAATGAATGGTTAATTTATATCCCAGATGAACTAATTAATAAGTACACATTTAAGTAATGGCCACTTTGGACCAAAGAAATGCTTTTTAAAAATAAAACAAACAAGCCATTTTCCTAATATGGAAAGACGAATTAGAACAGTATTAGTCAACTGCAAAACATGTATGAGGGCTAAACATGTCACTTTCCAAACCAAACCACCTATGTTTCCAATAATGCCTAAAAGATTAAAACAAATAGCTGCAACAGTTTTGATGGGGCCCCTCTCACACACAAAAAATTGATATATTTTCATATTTGTCGTTTTGGAACTTACTTCTAAATATGTTACCTTGACACCATTAAAACGGGCAACAGGTCTTACTATAAGTAAAGCATTTAGACAAGATTTTCTCAGACAAGTAGGCCGAGTGGAACGAATAATTTTGGATAATGGCCCACAATACAAATCAGTGCAATGGCAGAACACGTTAAAACAACACAAAATAAAACCCATCTACATATCTAAGTACAAACCTAGCATAAATCCAGCAGAACAATATATGAAGGACATAGGCACTTTATGCCGATTATATGCAGGCAAAAGACACAACACTTGGGATATATACCTTAAAGATCTTCAAGAAGTAATAAATGAAATGCCCTATAGCACTACACTACTACCTCCAGTTACTGTACTTAAAAATATTGAACCCCCAAACATAACCAGAGAAAATGTTAGATTTCCTATTGTACCACGTAGACAGCACAAACAAGTCATAGCAACAGCACTCTCCAACATCAGAAAGGCAGCCATTAAAAGAAAAGAAAGAGGAGATAGAACAGCAATTAAAAGAACATTCTCAGTAGGCCAGAAAGTATTTTATAAAAACACACCATCTCTCCGGCAAACAAAAACACAAAATACATAAGTTTAATGCTGCATACAAAGGACCTGTCATAATTAGGCGAATTGCTCATGATAATGCAGTGGAACTAATGAACCCAAAAACAGGCAAAACCTTAGGACTTCACCATGTGAGCCATATCAAAAAGTTTGAAGATTAATTTTATTACTGGTAAATGATCAGCACAATATTTCAAGATTATGTTGCAGATAAGATCGTCAGGAGAAAGAAGAATGAAGAGAGCGGAAGGTGGGAAAAAGAAAGTAGTTTCAATAAAAACAAAAACAAAAATAACACCAATAGTACCATAGATTAAGGTGAAGGGATAAAGCGTAGATAGTCTAACAGCATGAAATACTAAAATGCTATACACCACAACACTACACAAAAATAAAAAATAAAACGAATTTGAGGATTTTTGTAGAAGTTAAGACTAAAAATATCTTAGAATTGTAACATGGAAAGGGCGCCAAAATTTGTAAAGCTTTTAAGAGGGCGTAAAACAATGTAGGTACTAGACATATGTTAGATGGTTATAAGTAAAACTTTTTGTAATAACCATTGTAAAAAACTCCAGCAAGGACGAGATGCAATGACCCACAAGTTGCAATGCGAGAAGTATCAAGAAAGAAAAGGACGTAATTAGCAAGACACGATTCCTACAAGGCAGAAGCGTTGAGAGAAAGGAAAAGACAGTGAGACCAACAGAGCGCCCTCATAGAGTGAGCAATAAATCTGCCCGCTAAGTGGAACCCTGCTGGGACAGAAGACGTAACGCTGCAGAGACATGACAGGACACCGAACGCCAGAAGCAGAAGGGACCGGTGCAGGGACTGACAAGCAAGCACCGGATTTTCACTGCTCGTAAACCCCGGGGCGCCCCGAATGAACGGAGGGAGCAGAAAACGGCCCGACGAGAAGACCGCTTGGACAAGCCACCACTGACAAAAAATATGTGTAAAAGCCACACTACCACTATTAAACAGCACGCTGATGCACAAAACTGAAGAAAACTTCCACAAAGTAAAAATGACACTCCCAAACAATTTATCAAACTGTTACTAAGAGGAGAACTTCAAAGCGACTAGTTATCAATAAATACTTCCATATCCTGCCCAGAGAAGAACCAAGAAGCAAGTAAGAAGCAGAGAAAAAGCAGGAAGAACAGAAGTTGAAGATTCGCAAGATTGAGACCAAGAAAGAAGATGGGTGAAGAATAGACGACATACCTTCCCAGATCCCTATCCCATTGTAAACTAGTCGTCTGCGAAGTATTACAACGAAAAACGACCGCTTTCAGCGACACATAACGATGACTTTCACACATACAAAGCCAGTAGACCACGAGATTCTGCACTCACAGCTCCATTCCATTATGGGACCTCCACAACAGCAACACACGCTTGCAAAGCAAACAAGAAACAACGAACGAAGCTGTATATCAAATAGTTGCCCACATCCATCTCGCTCAAGTCCATCACCTTCGTGCAAAAACATTCGCCAACCTCATGCTTAGACATTCATAGGATTGTGTGAATGTGTGAAATCAAATTATGTGATGTAGGAATTGTGCAAAAGAAATGTGTGAAAAACTAAATAAGTTAAGCACACCAGACAGCTAATAAAGTACAAAATAACAGTCATTGCCTATGGACTTAAGTAAAAAATAGACTATCGATAAAAATAAGTCATTAGTTCTGAAATGGACAGTATATAAAGAACAAAAGCAAGGCATAATAAACACTAAAACTATATGCCACTTATTTCCTCCTCATAAAAACAAAAAAACAACTATATTCTACTTATTTTCTCCTTATAAAAACAAAGAATAAAATTTATCTTGTTGGATGTTTTCCCTTTTTTTTAACATTTGTACCATTTGTTAGAATAATATCTCAATACTTGTGTATGTATATTTCTTTGTCAAAGCAATTCTTGGAAATAATGCTTATTTGTTAGTGTAACATTGTTGAAATGAGTGTCTAGAAACAAAACATTTTGCTTGTACATGATATTTAGAAAATCTGTTAGGAATAGATTTTACTTAATTACTACATTTATAAAAAAAATATATATTTCTAAGAAAATCGATGTGAAAGACTCCTCACTTTCGATAACAAAATTCTTAAAAAACAAACTTCACACTTAAATAAAGAAAGAAAATAATTAAAAATTCATAATAGCATAAAAATATTCTTCTCTTGTCATTTTTGAGAATAATGTGGAATAATATAAAAATATAAATTAGTAATACAAACTGGCATAGAACCAGGATAACGTGGCTGAACAGTAAGCAACAAAATTTAGATAAAGGAATAATTTTTGACTGGCTTAGACAACGATTCAATCATTGCCTAACTTCAGTACAAAAATTAAGTTAGAAGGGTGGTGATATGTAAGGTGTCAGGCAAATCCAACACCTTGCATGAAAACCCTGACATGATAAGCAAATCCAGTAGTATGTCACATAGCTCCGAATAAATAGTGACATTAAATTAACCAATGTAATACGAGTAACGAGTGAGCAAATGGAATACCACAGACTAACACAAGAATGCCTAAATGCATGTCATACCTTCCCACCGTGAGACAGACGCAGTTCCGAGGGGAGAAACGAGAACAGAAGCTGAGAGCAGAACCGTGTTAAGCTGGAAGGCCCTATGATGAGGGACGGACGGACACCCACGTCGCCAGCTAACCGCTAGGACCACACCTCCCGCAAGTTTTAGCGTGAGACTTTTTCGCGTCTCTGTTAGGTCAGGACCACCCCCCAGCCCATGTTAAAAGCTAGAGCCCTCCAGAACAACAGTATAGATCTTACGATAACATTAAAAGGACCACACCAGCAGCAAGATTTAGCGTGAGACTTTTTCGCGTCTCTGTTACGTTGCAAACTTTAAAAAACATTGCCCCACCACGAAAAGTATAACGTTTCTCATTGGATAGGCAGAATTGTAGTAAGGAGAAGTTAGGTAGGAGTTACTTCCGAGACGGCGAGGTGAGCGAAGCTGTGCTGCCCGCTGCTCCCTGACGAACACTGACAAGGTAATGAACGCATGCGATGCCGCATAACAGCGCATAAAGCTTCACTCAGAACTGCAGAAGTCTCATCTGTTACACCCTTTTTGCGTAATACTAGTGTCGATCGTCAATTAAAGCTCATGGTGTTCACATTTGCCACTTGAAGTAAAAATCTGAAACGCGATGATTTTTCTTTTATATAGCTATTGAGAAGCCACATCAGCCATTGTAATTTACGACAAGTTAGATAAATAATTAAAGATAATTGAGGGTCACTGTAGACCATTTTGATGGTTTTCTCTTTTGTGAAACTTAATTTAAACCTAGACTATAGATGTGATATGGCATAGGTCATCCTTCGATCCATTGTAGAACTTGGAAACCCTTTATGGGAATATTCGTTCACGTTGTTTTTTGTTGAACGCAGTTGGTTTTTACCATCCTGTATTAAAACATT
Source organism: Schistocerca nitens (assembly GCF_023898315.1). NCBI lineage: Eukaryota > Metazoa > Arthropoda > Insecta > Orthoptera > Acrididae > Schistocerca > Schistocerca nitens. The sequence continues at coordinate 674,305,768 of NC_064618.1, forward strand.
TCCTTTTATCAATAGTGCAATTTATAAACAATGTTTTGTGAGTAGAATAAAATTTCCAGTGGTAAACTTAACTGCTTTTCCGACGTTATTTTACCAGCTAACTAAAAATAGGAACGCCTTGAACCCCTTCCACTAAATTTAGTTAGTATTAAGATTCTTTTACAGGGAGTGCAGTGGAGCTGACGCTGAAATCATTAAGTATTTGGTTATATCATCGCTAGTCTCACTGAACTCTTCTGAATTCTCCATGTCATGTGTGGTATGGCGTCTCCTTACCAGCAACAGGTCCCAGGTTCAAACTAATCAATTCCCTAAAAAACACGCTCAGAGCGTCGTTGCGCGAAAGTGGTAGGGAGACACGAAATAGAACAAACAGACACCACGCAGAATGTTAGAAGCTCTCTAGTTCCGAAAAACTCTACATGGTTGGTGTAAGCTCCCCACCCCCCACCCCCCTCTTAATTCGACAATATGATCGAACACGTGCACCTAATTAATTTGATTTTCAATAAGCCTATCGTCTCTGAAGACACAATTTGATCAGTTAGTGGAGAGAAGTGTGCAACAAATCGTCCTAAAGAACAATCTATTCTACTCCAGCATTTTCTACTCACATGGATTTTGTTTATTACTTACAACAGAGACACAGACCACGAAAAATACGAAACAAAAACGGTTACCACATGACTCAAATAGCTCACAACGAAACTAAGCGAGTAATGCAATAACTAAATAAAACAATTGCCAGCCCAATTTTGCACTGTCTGTCCAATATCTGATCGATAATGCAGACAGCAACGAATACGTAACCGTTTGGCTGCATGTGTGGCAATAGAAGGTTGACATACGTTTCTTACAACAGAATACGTTACGAAATAACAATGAACAAAGAAAGCAATGGATAATACTCAGATATGTTAATTTGTATGAGATATTATGAACTCGTTGTTGAAAAGTCAGTTGTTTACTGGAGATAGTTCCTATGTTACAACAATAATCTACGTAACTTCGGATTAATATTCACCTACGTGGACAAGTTTTCTGGATATGTAAAGCTTCGTACATTGAGTAGAGCGTAATTGCTACGAACATTCACTGCATCACATAACCAACTGATGGCTCTCAACAAATTGACAACGCCGAAATACGAACCATGCCAGTACAGAATAGCATCATTATAATAGAAGCAGATGTGAAATATGTGAATATAATTTATTATTTTCTTGGATTTGAAGTTACCCGAATTACTTTCATTTTATGTTGCGTTACTTACTTTGTTTTCACTCATCTAGCAAGAATGACTTTGACTTTAAATATTATTTAGCAACACTGTTCAGTTATTGAGGCATTAATATTAATTTTTATCAGCTATCTCTCAGAAAAGAAAACTGTCACTGACAATCTTTCAATACTTTTCTTTTAACTATTCAAACTACGATACGCGGGTATTCAGTAACTGTAAAGGAATGGGACCCTGTGTAGGTGACAATGACTAAGTAGGTGACAAAGACAATGAGAGGATCAGGTACCTACAGTTTTCACTTATAACACTTACTAGTAAAATAAAATTCGCTACGACTGTTACTGTCACAAAGTTCCTAAGGTGAACGAAAGTGAAACAACTTCACAATTTGTTGCAGATGTTAAGCTGTTTTCGTCGTTATCGTCTACAGTCCTCCCACTGCACCATGTAATATTGCAGGCACACATTGATTCACAATGACCATTTATGGGGCAGGATCTCGATGTTATTCAAACCTCTCGCATTTGCCCACATTCGTCATGCACTTGGCGCCTCGCTAGCAAAAACTGCTCCTCACGTAGGTCCGACAATGCACGTCCCTTGCGTGTATTCATTCTCACGTCTCACAGCCAAGTAAGTATTACGTAAATTGAAGGTAGACGGTGGAGAAAGGAAAGGAAAGGGAAGGAACTAATGATATCAACTGGATCGAGGCTTTACGTGGAATCAGCGGAGACAAGTTAAAATGTGTGTTGAACCGGGACTCGAACCCAGGATCTCATGTTTAGTAACTGCTGCGCCTTCCGAACACAGTGTTATCGCAGAATGCGTGCAGACGATCTCTCCACGCCCCCCCCCCCCCCCCGCCCATCTCTTCCATGCTCGCTAATTATAGATTCACGCTCCAGGTCGAACTTACATGTGCGTCCTTGCTAAAGGCCGTGGGTTCATTGCCGATAGAGACTGATCAATTATAGGAAAGTGTGTTTTCTATTCTTTCGATATGTCCGAAAGAACAGATATAACGCGGACTCCGCAGCTGTGATACATGTCATGTAAACTGTGGAGAGAGGAGAAAGGAAAGGAAACGGAAGGAACTTATGACATCAACTGCATCGTGACTTTAGATGGAATCAGTGTAAAACAATGAAAATGTGCGCTGGACTTAGATTCGAACCCGGAATAGTTCAAATGGCTGTGAGCACTATGGGACTTAACATCTATGGTCATCAGTCCCCGGAATAGTTGTGCACCAAGATGTAATCCTAGTATTGAGGCACTGATTCTACGAAGGATAGGTTCTAAGGAGATGACTGACAGAATAATTGATAAGAACAACCCTGCCGGACAGAACATTGGATTTGGAAACATTAAATCTATTGTTTCTTGTGAACATCAAAAATGCTCTAGATCACAGCCTAGATGTTGACCTACGTTCAGTCACTGACTGTGGATATATCGTAAAGAAGGATAAACGGCGCACCGCAACTAGGATATGATATTACAAAGGGTGCTGAAAATTTAGTGTCCTAATAAGGTGTAAAGGGATGTACTATGTGTGGGCCAGTGGTTGTCTGGTGGAGGAGAAGAGTAACTGCAGAAAATGAAGATAGCAAGAGATGAAAAAGATTTTATTGACCTCTGATTGGACAAGCATAGATACAACACCCACAGGAGGCGGTCGGTGAACACAGTCTGGCGCTGGTTGGCGATGTTTCGCTGGTGTCAGCACTGTCGTCCATACGGCTCAGCAACTACCTTCGTTGTTGTAGTTGTTGTTGTTGTTGGTCTTCAGTCCTGAGACTGGTTTGATGTAGCTCTCCATGCTACTCTTCCTGAGCAAGCCTCTTCATCTCCCAGTGCCTACTGCAGCCTACATCCTTCTGAATCTGCTTAGTAGTGACGCATAATTTTCCTTCGTCACTGCGTCAGGTGATGGCAGCTCTGTTCTCGTAACTGCCTCTGGAACGAGCCAGCTTGTGGCCCCAGAAATAGTGAGCGGAGGACCAGGGTCTAACTCGGATCCAGTGGCTCGAGGACTGAGCCAGGTGCTGCCGGGTTGCTTCTGGCGGTTCCGTCAGCATGGCGACCTCGCGGTGGCAACCAACATAGTGGACGCTGATTCAAAGTCTACCTGTCGCAACACACCAAGCTCGACAGACGATGAGTTATTATACATGACAACGCAGGTCTTCTTGCTGCTAAGGTCACATATGTGTCTCCCAAACGCCTCTGAAGTGTCTCGAATCGCCGGTTATTGCTCCAGGGCCCGGATTGTAGTTGCAGAGCCGCTGGGTGTCAGCAAGCACCTGGAATTAGGCACAGGTTTGAGCCTACCTCGTTACGAAGGTTAAGAAATGATGAGGATTCCACAGAATGAGCGAGGAAAGTAACACGTCGAAAATAGTAATTGGAAGAAGGGACAGTTCAACAGCACAGGCGATACGATATCGAAGATATCTTTGGTACTAGAAGGAGCGGTTGCAGCGTAAAACCTGGGAGGGGGACACAGAGATTTGCATGTATTCGAGAAATAAGAGGACGCCAGGTGTTTCTGCCACTCTGAGAGAGGCCAACATCTTTGGGGATGAAAATGAACTGTCCCCACACTCTACACTGCTAAGGGTAAAACAACTTGCGAATAAAAGGCTTCGTGTCCTAGTATATAGATGAAATACACTAGAACAGAACTGGATTTCAAAGGGAATAAAATAATCATCCTACGTCAAATAATGCACACGGAAAAACTACCCTGTTCAACATATTTGGCATACTCCTATTTCTGCCTATGCGGATACCAGAAGGGATTGTAGCTGGAAAACTTGTTGAGTTCAATGAAATAGTGGCTGCTGCGGATGTGTATTTTGGAGACCTAGCGACATTACATTTTAGGCCCGGAATCGACTCACTTGAAAAACGCTGGAAAAAGTACGCAGATATGAAAAACGGCTACATAGAAAAATTTCTTTTCAGTCCTAGAAGTGCGAGGATGAGAAGTCTTCATTTTTTAATCTTCGGTGACCAGCTTCTTCACGTACAGTAAACAGTGAATTCCTTGTATTCGAAATTCTTGTAAAGTACATACGCGTACAAGTCTGAAATTTGATGGGGACTGTTTATCCAAGGATTAATTCAAATAATCTTCAGTATCTGTTAGCAATCAAGGCTTGCGGAAGTTTACAAGGCAGTGAAATTTAATATAGTCATATACAGGTATGTCTGTTCTCGAACATGTCTGCCATGGACAAGGACATGTCAAAGGACATGTCCGAAAGAACAGACATCATTTCGACCCATCAGCCACTATGAATTATGACACAAAGGAATTACAGACACAGGCTACGAGAGGGCATTGATTTAAATCAACGGTTAAGTTGTAAATTTGTGTCGGACCGGGATCTGAACCCGCGTCTCCTACTTACTAAGGAGATGCGCTGACCACTAAGACACAGTGGCAGTGCACATACACAGATTACCCTAGAACGTCTGAATGCCTAGGAAATTCCTAGGGAATGCATATAACTGAGGGGAGGACGGCCAATGATCTCTTCAGCGCGGATACACACCAGGTTCGAACTGTTACGGAAATCGGCGAAATACCGCGAGTAATGAGAATTATGGGTAAGGGGCACTACTTTAGTAGTGTACGCATAAGTTGAGTATTTGGGTCTGCCGGGATTCGTGCTCGGGTAGTCCGTGCACCTGTGCTGACCCCTGTCTCTGGATGGCTTAGTGGTCTGAGCATATGACTAATAAGCAGGAGACCCGGACCGAATGCAAGCCCAGCTCCAATTTTCAACTTTCCTCATTGATTTAAATCACTGCCATTCGCAGCCAATGTCTGTACTTCCTTCGTGTCTTAACACACTCAGTCGACCTCCTCGGATCACAGAAATTTCCACAGCGGGTGCCGTCCAGATTACCCAAGAAATTGATATACTGTTGAAAAACATGAAAAATAAAATCGATAATTGGAGAGACTCCGACCCAACATAATGCTGTCAGCTACACATCGTAGTGAAAATTCAAGTTTTTCAAAACGTTTTATTACAAGACACATAGAGAAGAAACTAGCTGTAGTTGAGATTTCTTCAGAAACACAAGACAGAAACACTTTTTGCTGGCTGCGTCGTACATTTTAGAAATAGCTCAGAAAAGACATCTTAAAACCACCTAAAAGCGTAATTTTTTTAATTATTATTTTAACCTAGTTTCGATTTTAATCTTCTCCAGGTGAACAAATTTTACTAACATAACGTGACAGAATAGTTTGTTGACAATGCAGGCAAAACTTAAGAGTTCGCTCTATGGTTTTACAGTTTACTTCAGTGTGTTGACTTCAGACGAACAAATTACGAGTGCTCTTGACCTTCTGTCGTCTAGGCTTGTGTGTTATCTCGATACATCCTTCTACCACAATCAATACAAGATGTTTTCCGGAAGAATGTGTTATCTCGATACATCCTTCTACCACAATCAATACAAGATGTTTTCCGGGAGAATGGAATGCACACAATAGTTTCGGTGAAATCTTTTGCGTAGCAGAAAAGAAGCTGGAATGTCCCTCTCCTTGCTATTAATAACGAATCTACACTTTGCCATAAATCATTCAACCTCGTCAACATCTGGCTCCGCTGAACGGTTAGACTGGACCGCGGCGCGTTGTCTCTGAAGCCATACGGGGATACGGAGGGACGGTCTGAGAACAATGTGCTAATTAGTGCCTGTCCTCTGGCAAATATTTAAGTCATCCCTGGTAAAGTCCGGGCTCTGGCCCTTCTGGCGTACTGAGGTCGATATTTCGCTCAGTTTGCCCTTTTAATGAAGTAAAACAGCTGCAGGTTACGTAAATTTGCAGAACAGTTAATTTCGTTCATCTATAGCTTTCATTTTTTTAATTGTTTTGTGAGAGAGCCGCCTGACCCCGCGCTAAAGAATAACTTAATGAGTAATAATTTCAAGCTGTTCCATCGGATTTAAAGCGCGGCAGCAAACCTGATATTAAACATTCCTGACCCGTAATCTCTCGGACAGCGGACATTCCAAACTCGCACGGGTGTGTGTGTGTGTGTGTGTGTGTGTGTGTGTGTGTACTGCCAAGCAGACCTACCCTGCTCCTAGCGCTGGCTCGTAATGTAGAAAAAGGTTCCAGGCAACACATTCCTCCGCTAGACGGAGAGTTCCCAGCAAACATACGTTCTGCTTAGGAGGGCTTAACAGTTCGGAGTAAAGCAAATACATTACGCACTTTACTACAATTACGACGAAAAACGCAATACATGACAATGCTTAACATGAAAAATCTGGAAACACGAAATGTTGCTATGGTACCAACAAAATAGCATTTAACTTCATGCATATTTTTCTCTTTTAACGTGAAACGCAAATCGCTTAACACGAAAATATTTAGCTCCTTGGACAAAGATATACATCTCTTTTCTGCAGTCGCGACGTCTCCAAAATCTTTTATTCTTTTTTCGTTACGCCAAGCAACGTAAATAATTGTTGTTTCTGTTACTGTATTAATACTATCTTTGGGCACCGCCATTGTCAAAACTGAAGTAACTTTTCGCATTCCGTAATGGGTGAGTCGAAGCTGTTGAACTGTGTGCCGAAATCAGTGGATTTAGTCACCACAACGCTTCGTGCGTTTGTTTTCAAATAGACGCACTGTAAACTAATTTTTATGTGAAATGGCTCAGAAATTGTAAAAATTGTACATTATTACACTGCCCTACAGTATCAATGGAAGAATTTCATGCAAGCGGTAATGATGTGCGTAGAGCTCCGATTATGACCGACGAAGATGTTTCGAATATCATTCGGAGTTTGAGAGATATCACTGCTGTATACGACGGCGAATTTGAGTAGAATCAACACTGCTGTTCCTTTCCCCTTTGAAACAGAAATGCAAAACATTTTGTACGACCAGCTATTTGGATGCGCATTAGTATGACAAAGTGAATAGAACTACGAACGATATCGAAAAATTTGTCAAGAATTTGATGCTTGCAAACACGGTACGAAAAACAATAAAGTTTCTGCAAAAAACGGTAGCATGCTGCATACAGTGTTTCAATGTACAGTACATACCTACAAGAAAAATAATCAATGTGGTCTAATATAATTAGTTGAGATCGCATGTATTGCTTAATACGAAATTCTTTTAACACGAAAATTTTTGTTTAGATTCCCTCAATTTCATTTTAAACATTTTTTGTTTTAAGTGTATACATCTATTTGCAGTGGTCGCTTGAATTTTGCAGTTAAAATAGCTAACTAGAGATAAAAAAATAAAAAATTTACCATATCGAAGCAAGAAAATATTTTAAGCGTTAAAATTAATAATAACTTTTATTTACTTGTCTTGATTGCGAAGTTTCTTGAGTAGAAACATCGTTTCCGGATATGCAGTAGTCAACTTCAGCCTCTAGAATAGAAGAAAAAGAAAATAGATTTACTAGCTACTACATTAAGAGATTAAATGCAAACGACAGAAGTTGTCACAAAAGCTTGATATACCTCTGATTCCGCTGCACTGCGAAAAATTATAACACATAAAAATAACACGAGTCATAATTCACTCGGATGATTCAACTTGTACACACGATACAAAGCTATCCTGAAGGTTGTTGATGCCTGTATATTGTACAGATAATTATGCAAAAGAAATTCATTTAAAAGTACAGCTCTTTAATGTATTCCCAGTTGTATATAATGAATCAAGATTTTTTTTTAAAGTTTAACCGTATTAAAAATCTATTCATCTTCTGGGAGTTTAAAGCTATCCAGAAATTAACATATGTTCAAAAAATAAAAAGTAATTACTGATTTCATTCTAAAACTTAAAATCTGGGTTGTTTCCTGTTTTCTTTAATGTTATTGCAATTCCCCACAACGGGGCGGGCTTCCGGTGGATAAAATCCACTCTTCAGCCAAATCGTATTTAAAGGTTGTTAAAAAATGTAAAGAGAAAATAACGGATAATTTTGTAAAATATACATAGGTGGACGACATTGACGGTTTTTACATAAAAACAAGCGAAGATAAACGAGAATTCTGTGAAATACAAACAGAGGGAAAATATTGAGGGCTCATGAACTCGTTTGATGATTTAATATTATAGTTAAAATACACTGAAGAGCCAAAGAAACTGGTACACCTGCGTAATATCGTGTCGGGCCCCCGCGAGCACGGAGGAGTACCGCAACAGGACGTGAAATGGACTCGACTAAAGTCTGAAGTAGTGCTGCAGGGAACTGACACCATGACTCCTCTAGGGCTGTCCATAAATCCATAAGAGTAAAAAATGAAAATTTGTGGTGAGCTGTTATGGGACCAAACTGCTGAGTTCATCGGTCCCTAAGCTTACACACTACTTAATCTAACTTGAACTAACTTATGCTAAGGACAACACACACACCCATGCCAGAGGGAGGACTCGAACCTCCGACGGGAGGAGCAGCGCGGGCCGTCCACGACGCCTCAGACCGCGCGGCCTCCGTACGAATACGAGGGGCGGAGATCTCTTCTAAACAGCACGTTGCAAGGCGGCCCTGATGTTTCAATAATGTTCATGTCTGAGGAGACCGGCGGCCACCGGAAGAGTTTCAACTCAGAAGAGTTTTCCTAGAGGCACGTGATTTCCCTAAATCGCTTCAGGCAAATGCCGGGATGGTTCCTTTGAAAGGGCACGGCCGACTTCCTTCCCCATCCTTCCCTAATCCGATGAGACCAATGACCTCGCTGTCTGGTCTCCTTCCCCAAACCAACCAAACAACCTAGAGGCACTCTGTAGCAATTCTGGACGTGTAAAGTGTCGCATTGACCTGCTAGAATTGCCCAGTCAGTTGGAATGCTCAATGAACATGAATCGATGCAGGTGATCATACAGTATGCTTACGTACGTTGCAAGTGGGCTATTTAGGTTTTCTTATTGGTAACGCCACGTAGCGCTCTGTATGAAAATCACTGGCTGTGCTGTGTGCAGTCTGTGGCTGGTTGGCATTGTTGTAATACTCGCCATTGTAGCGTTGGGTAGTTGGCTGTTAACAGCGCGTAGCGTTGCGCAGTTGGAGGTGATCCGCCAGCAATGGTGGATGTGGGGAGAGAGATGGCGGAAATTTGAGAGCCGATGATCTGGACGTGTGTCCATCAGAGACAATACATTTGTAAGGCTGTATGTCATGAACTGCTATATTTATAATGACTTTTGAACACTATTAAGGTAAATACATTGTTTGTTCTCTATCAAAATCTTTCTTTTGCTAACTGTGCCTATCAGTAGTTAGTGCCTTTAGTAGTTTGAATCTTTTATTTAGCTGGCAGTAGTGGCACTCGCTGTATTGCAGTAGTTCGAGTAACGAAGATTTTTGTGAGGTAAGTGATTTATGAAAGGTATAGTTTAATGTTAGTCAGGGCCATTATTTTCTAGGGATTATTGAAAGTCAGATTGCGTTGCGCTAAAAATATTGTGTGTCAGTTTAAACACAGTCATGTATAATTGTTCAAAGGGGACGTTGCATAAGTCGACCCTTAGCCGAGGATACCTCACTGGAATCTTCTGATTTTTTCTGGTAGTTTGTGTAATTAGTGTAGCTATTGTTTATTGCTAGCACGTAATTATAGTGAGAATTTCCTTCGTAGTTGTAGTTTTTCATTGTTGTTCAGTAAAACAGTTGTGGCATGCATGTAGATTTGCACCAAGTATTTCGCAGCTGCGCTTGCAATTAAGTAGATATTATTTTCAGTGCTATGTTTATGTGTTTTCTTATTTTTCTCTTCAAATTGTGCTTTTCTGTGTTATCGTGTGAAATATTGTGACAATAATGGCGTGTGAAAAACGTAACACTAGGCTCCAAAGTAAAATGAAAAATAATAGTGACGACGAGCGTAGCTTATCTGCACCACCGTGTAGTGAATTAACAGAATTTCAAAGTAGTAATTTGGTAACTGTGCATAGGGAAATGGACCGGGCGGCAAATAATAGCGTAGACAGTGAAACAAATAGTGAACAGGGAAGCATTATCGATCGATCGGTCGGCAACAGCTCGCCTGAGGATTCCGAAATGACAGGACGCAATCTTGCAAATACTGTAGATTCAGGTTTTGCGTCCTCGCCGTTTTCTCAAATAAGTCAAGACACACTTTCTGCTTTTCAAAATGCGAATATTGCCGGTTCAAATGCACTGGCGAAAAGCAGTGAGGAACATGTTTCAGACACTAGTGCATTGTTATTACAGTTAATGCAACAAATGGGACAAAGGCTACAAAAGTTAAACACAATGGAACAAAATCTTCAAAAGTTAGACACAATAGAACAAAATATTCAAAAGTTAGACACAATGGAACAACACCAGAGACAAACACAGCAACAGTTAGACGCAATGGAACAAAATCTTCACACCACGCTTGAACAAACACGTGAAGATTTAACTAGTGAGTTACATAAAATCGAATCGAAATGTCAAAAAGTCTGTAATGACGTAAAAACACAAATTTGTGAGCATTTCCAACCTATTTTTTCGCGGTATGAAAATACATTAGAGAATCACGAAGCAGCCATAAAAGAACTGCAAACTATTATTCATGAAAATCTTGAGACCTTGCAAGCTAAAATTGACTCAGTTGCATCTACCGATTCGGTTACGCAACTTGCAAAAACTCAGGAAAACTTAAAGGACACTGTAGATACGATTTCAACACAAATGGACACTCTGAAACTTGGTTCAGAAAAACACACTGAGGAAATAAGTACACTATCGGAGAAAGTAGCCGAACTTCCGGATCAGTTCACTAACTTATCTACAAAGGTAGATGATTATCTGAATGACACAAGACCTGTAGCCATCACTGACACAGAAGAGTATGAACAAATTAAGAAATTCAAACAAAATCAGAATCAAATTAATACGCAACACAAAAGAGAAATCCGGGAAGTACAAGATCAGTTGGCACAAGTAATACAAAAATTACATATTTCAGAGGACACTCGCGCTCGAACATCGGAGGAGGGACTTAGAAATACGGAACAGCCACAAAATAATAACAAAGCTCATTTCGGAAATTATGAAAGAAATTGGCAAGGTGCACCGAATTTTGAAATGGAACCGCCGAAACGACGTAACAATGACCGACATGCGACTCGCCGACATGATGATTTTGACTATAAGCTGCTCATTACTACACGTAAATTCAAAACATTTAATAATTCTGGCAACGACATTCATCCACAAGGGTGGCTCCATCAATTCTCTCATTGTTTTCCTCCCAACTGGTCATTAGAGCACAGATTAGAATTTATGTGTGGCTACTTAGAGAATGAACCAGCTGTAGGAATGCGATCGGTCATTCACGATTGCCACAGTGAAGTAGAATTTTACCATGCCTTCCTCTCAGCATATTGGTCTCAAGCCACACAAGACCGAGTAAAACATAGCATCATCATGATGAAACATTTCGAACAATCTGAATTTTCCAGTCTTGTGAAATATTTTGAAGACATGTTGCACAAGAATCAGTACCTGTCAAACCCATACAGCCCCTCAAAACTCATCCGCATTTGCTTAATCAAATTACCTGAACATTACGACATATTATTTTGCCAGGACGTTGCAAAGACGACATTGAAGCTTTACAGGGACTCTTACAAGAATTAGAAATTGACACTGACAATCGCGGAACGCGAAAACAGGAACACAACAATTACAGGTCACATCCGTCGCAATTCCGCGATGAAAGAAATAATAACTGGACACGACAAGGCTATTCTCACAACACAAATCGTGAGCAAAACAGACACCACCCGTATGACAACCATTGGCAGAGTAGTAATAATTACAGGGAAAGATCACCTCTCCGTGGTAGTGACTATCACAGAGACAATCAGAGAAACAGGCAATATGGGAACCAAAATAATTATTATCAAGGGAGACAGAATAGACGCAACGGTCCAGCGTGCAGTTACGATTCAGGGAGAAATTCTCCACCACGTGATCGACAAGCAACAAACTATGGAATCTACCGACATGACGACAGACGATATGATCGTAACGACAGACCCGAATTTCATCAAAACTGGCGGGACTCAAACAGGACCGGGCCCTCTCGGCAAGGTGAATTTGTAGAAGTTAGGTCTCCTAATCCCAATAACGACGCACGCCAACAAAGACATAGCAGACAATGACTCACACCGCAGGCAGCCACCTGCGCGGGCTGGCTCCGAGAAAGATAACGTAGACACTAACCTTGAGAAAAAGTTTAGCATTCCTTACCGAAGTATACAACATGATAATTGCTTTTAAGTTGAAACTCTGCGTACTAGGAAGAGTAAAGGTTTACACCACATTTCACATGTAAAACCGTTTATTGAAAGATAATCTGTGTTTTTAACTTAGTCTTTGCCATAAAACTTTTCACTTCACACTACTAGTACAATTTGTCACTGAGAAACTGTTAACATGCAACAATGTTTTAAAGTTGAATATCCAGTCAAGAACCAAGAGGACGTGTTTAAACACAAATTACGAATGCATTGTTATAGTGAACAGACGACACAATGTTGTTATTTGTACATTCTTGCTTGTTAGTTGCACGATCATGTAACGACTATAAGGCTCACATACTTAGAACATATACCAGCACTGCTAATGAGATTTTCATGCAACATTTTGGTTTACTTGAAAAGACATTCTTTATTTGAAGTACTTTCTGTGGGATTAAAGATGACTTAGCATTTGGTTTCTTTGACAGCTACACAATTACAACATGAAGCTACTAATGTGTGACACAATTTACATTGTTGCTTTTGTGCTGTATCTGCTTTATATCTGCACAGTTTTTCTGAATTCTTCTGGAAAGTAAAACATGTTTTAGTAGTAACTTTGTGGTATAGCTACAATAAGACAGACTTTTTTTTGTAGCACAACAATACGTTACAGTGTAGTACTTTCTTGATCATGGTACTGTACGTAACAACTACGATATCTATACGCATAGCATTTCGCTTTTGTTTATTACGAGGTAAGTACATTGACTTCCACAGAACTTTGCTTACAGACGACGATAATGACGACACTTGGCACATTTTATCCCCTTAAGTAATGACAGAGATTATGTTACAACAAGACCCGCAATTTAGCGCTACAGGACACGCATTTGAGTGATTAATTTTGTACTTAAAACATTTATTTTTAAAGATTTTTGAATTACAAAGAAAGTTTTCCGTGATAATTTCATTCCATTGCTGTATTCTGTAACACCTGAGGGTATAATTACATTAATCCTCAGGGGGCTACATGCTTACTTTGTGTACCATGTGTTTGGCAAGCACAAGGAGCCCTAGCTAATATGGTATTTACTTATACAGCTTTACACATCGGTACCATATTTCTCTAACATATAAATTACACAGCTATCTGATCATTTAACTGAGAGAGACAAACATTTTTTTTTTACTACATCAGTGACAGACGTTAACGTAATTACACAGTTGGATAACTTCACACTTATGAAATTGTACACTCCTGGAAATGGAAAAAAGAACACATTGACACCGGTGTGTCAGACCCACCATACTTGCTCCGGACACTGCGAGAGGGCTGTACAAGCAATGATCACACACACGGCACAGCGGACACACCAGGAACCGCGGTGTTGGCCGTCGAATGGCGCTAGCTGCGCAGCATTTGTGCACCGCCGCCGTCAGTGTCAGCCAGTTTGCCGTGGCATACGGAGCTCCATCGCAGTCTTTAACACTGGTAGCATGCCGCGACAGCGTGGACGTGAACCGTATGTGCAGTTGACGGACTTTGAGCGAGGGCGTATAGTGGGCATGCGGGAGGCCGGGTGGACGTACCGCCGAATTGCTCAACACGTGGGGCGTGAAGTCTCCACAGTACATCGATGTTGTCGCCAGTGGTCGGCGGAAGGTGCACGTGCCCGTCAACCTGGGACCGGACCGCAGCGACGCACGGATGCACGCCAAGACCGTAGGATCCTACGCAGTGCCGTAGGGGACCGCACCGCCACTTCCCAGCAAATTAGGGACACTGTTGCTCCTGGGGTATCGGCGAGGACCATTCGCAACCGTCTCCATGAAGCTGGGCTACAGTCCCGCACACCGTTAGGCCGTCTTCCGCTCACGCCCCAACATCGTGCAGCCCGCCTCCAGTGGTGTCGCGACAGGCGTGAATGGAGGGACCAATGGAGACATGTCGTCTTCAGCGATGAGAGTCGCTTCTGCCTTGGTGCCAATGATGGTCGTTTGCGTGTTTGGCGCCGTGCAGGTGAGCGCCACAATCAGGACTGCATACGACCGAGGCACACAGGGCCAACACCCGGCATCATGGTGTGGGGAGCGATCTCCTACACTGGCCGTACACCACTGGTGATCGTCGAGGGGACACTGAATAGTGCACGGTACATCCAAACCGTCATCGAACCCATCGTTCTACCATTCCTAGACCGGCAAGGGAACTTGCTGTTCCAACAGGACAATGCACGTCCGCATGTATCCCGTGCCACCCAACGTGCTCTAGAAGGTGTAAGTCAACTACCCTGGCCAGCAAGATCTCCGGATCTGTCCCCCATTGAGCATGTTTGGGACTGGATGAAGCGTCGTCTCACGCGGTCTGCACGTCCAGCATGAACACTGGTCCAACTGAGGCGCCAGGTGGAAATGGCATGGCAAGCCGTTCCACAGGACTACATCCAGCATCTCTACGATCGTCTCCATGGGAGAATAGCAGCCTGCATTGCTGCGAAAGGTGGATATACACTGTACTAGTGCTGACATTGTGCATGCTCTGTTGCCTGTGTCTATGTGCCTGTGGTTCTGTCAGTGTGATCATGTGATGTATCTGACCCCAGGAATGTGTCAATAAAGTTTCCCCTTCCTGGGACAATGAATTCACGGTGTTCTTATTTCAATTTCCAGGAGTGTATTTTGTCTGTACTTTATGAACTGTTCATATTTTTTTGGAACCAGTGTGATACTATGAGAGCTTTGAATGATAAATTTGGTATGGGATCATGATTTTTAAGGTACGTTTGAGGTAGATGACACTATTGAAATAAGCAGAGAATTTTTTTTTGTTTTGAAATTATTGCAGAAAGCTACGACGTTTTTGAGATTTGTCTGAGGTGTTATGGTGTTATTTTTATGACGACAGTGTATATTATGCTGTTGAGGTATGTTTATTATGATACGTATTTATTATGATGAAATATCGAAGAAGTGTCGACGAATATGTATATGGGTAATAAGGTAAGGAATAATGAGCAGTGGTTAGGGACTCTGATTTGAGAAAAAGGATGTTGGAAACCAAGAATCGTACTTTAAGAATTATGAAACGTGTGTACATGCGTGAATGTATATAAACACTTCTATTCATGAGATTTCGTTTCTACACATTTCTACCGTAATTTTCGACCTGTGAATTTTTATTGGTATCAAACTGTCACTGTAGCGGAAACTGATGTCGTAAATATTTCGGTAAGGAAGGTAGGTCACTGTAAGCACCCAGCTGTGCGACAGTCGCCTGGAAAAAAGCCATTAGTGTTTGCCTTTCAGAGGCACAGGTAGAGAAAGAAAAGAGGCCATTATCCTCGCTATTGACAGTCCTTTGTAGAAAGCATCGCAAATACCACACGCTCATTACTTGCAAACATATTGTACTTAGTGCTACTTACTGAAATGCTTATGAACTGATGGGAAATATTCTTACATCTGCACACCTGATTATGACAAGTGTCTTTCTACGAGAGTTGAGAGAATTTCTACTAACTTATGAAATGCCACATGACTATTGAATGATATTTTTATGCTTTGCTTTAGATAGTAGCTTATTTCATTTGATATCTGGTTTCCAGCTGTGTTACAGCATTGGTTTTATAAAATAAAATTAAATGCATTTGCTAATGTGAAAACTTTCTGTCAACAGATCTATTAAATAATAATTTCATGATCCACATTCTTCGAAAAAGGAGCTCTTGGAATGGAAAGAAGAATAAGAAGGGACTAATAACAGTAACTGCATATATAATTTTCTTTTCAAGTACTTGGTAATTTTTTGTAGAATTAGTTTTTGTGGTGCACCACTTTAATTACATAGACATTAAAATGTGATTATACATTTCCCTTATCTGCATTGTTGTCTTTAGTGTACTATTTTTTCTGCTTGTGGGTTTGTCATGTTTAGATATAAGTTATTACGTTTACTGCTGCTTGTTTTGCCAATTTGAATTTTTTTCATTGCTGTTTATGTTAATTTGTTTTGTGCTGCTGCATTGCCTCGTCCCTTAGTTTATGCATCTGAGCTCACTAGTTAGCTTAAGATAGGGTAGGCTATATGAGAGAACGAGTTGTGATGAATTGGAAGAAATGCATTGAGAAGCTATAAGAAAATGGTTTGGCCAAAAAAGAAGTTTGAAAGAGGATATGAACAAAAAAGTAGGGTTTAGGGACAACAGGTTTAGGTAGGATTTTTATGGAAATAAATGATGAGGTAAGATAATGGAAAATAAATAATGAGGTAAGGAATATATGAACATATAAATACAGAAAGCATGCTTGGATAGGATTTTTTTGGTGGAAACAAATGTTGAAATAAGAGGAAAGATCTATGGAATGAAGTCTTGGGTTGGACTGCAGTACCAAATCTTACACTGAAAACGAACCCTGTCTGTCCTTTTGTATTATTCCGCTATGTGTTTATGTACCCTTGTGTATTTGTCTTTTTCCTGTCTTTATGTGTTTAGCTACTAAGATTTATGTTGTAGATTTTTTCTAGTACTAAGCTACATTCACTATGATGAGTAATACTGTTATCCTCAAATATAATTTGCATTAATAATATGTTATTTACTTTGTAAAGATATTAAGACATCATTAATTCTGTTCTGTTTCAATGCTCATATGTGAAATTAATGTTTCGAAAACTATTCTCATTATTTTATATAGTTACTTACGTCATAATTCCTGTGACACTGATGTATATGTTTATTTCTATTCTAATGTAAAGCCTGTATTACTACAAATGTTATCTGTATTATTATGTTTTTAATGATGTTTTCTGTATCTCTGTAATTGTATTCTCACGTTATAAAATTGTAATTGACACCAGTTTATCAAATTAAGTAACTTGTAAGCATACATTTCACTGCAAACGTTTCTGTTGGTCATAGTATATGGACATTATGTGAGAAGTAGGGACTGATAGTGTTTGCACGTGTGTTAATAACTCAGCAAGGGACTGGATAACAGCATTGCTGGTTCTAAGGACATTCCAAAAAACATTTTTGTGAGTGCACAAGTGATGGTTCATGGACTTGCTATATTGTCCACAAGACTCTTCTATGGTGATTGTGCACCTGCACAGTTGCAATGGATGGCTGCTAGCCATCTCTACAAGGACTACAGTGGGTCTACACCTTTGATGACTCACTAGTACCATTACTTCTACAAGGACTGCAGTAGGTCTGTGCCTATGGTGCCCCACCAATAACATAACCTCTACCAGGACTACAGTGGGTCTGCTCTGTGATGACCTACCAACCAATATTCTTCAAAACTTCGACTGACTCTGCTGTGGGTTTGCTCTGTTGTGGCCCATTACTGTCTGCATGTCAAGAGTCATCACTGTATTTCTGTTGGAAGGACAACACTACTTCTTCAAGATTGCATGGAAATCCACTACTTCCATGTGCATTCTCTTTTACTTCTCAGACTTTGAGAAAAAAAAAACACTGCAATTTTACTGTGATGAATGATCAGGACTGTCTTTATGGACTGTGAGAAAATTTTAGCTTTTGACCCACATTGTATCAATAAGTGTGTGCATTTGATATCTTTGTTATTGTAATTATGAAAAATTTTATCAAATCATTATTGGCCACTGCCCAAAACAATTTGTAAAATTTTTTATGGGGAGCATGGGCGTAAGTAGGCTATTTAGGTTTTCTTATTAGTAACGCCATGTAGCGCTCTGTATGAAAATCACTGGCTGTGCTGTGTGCAGTCTGTGGTTGGTTGGCATTGTTGTAATACTCGCCATTGTAGCGTTGGGTAGTCGGCTGTTAACAGCGCGTAGCGTTGCGCAGTTGGAGGTGATCCGCCAGCAGTGGTGTATGTGGGGAGAAAGATGGCGGAAATTTGAGAGCCGATGATTTGGACGTGTGTCCATCAGAGACAATACATTTGTAAGACTGGATGTCATGAACTGCTACACATATTATGACTTTGGAACACTATTAAGGTAAATACATTGTTTGTTGTCTATCAAAATCTTTCTTTTGCTAACTGTGCATATCAGTAGTTAGTGCCTTCAGTAGTTTGAATCTTTTATTTAGCTGGCAGTAGTGGCGCTCGCTGTATTGCAGTAGTTCGAGTAACGAAGATTTTTGTGAGGTAAGTGATTTGTGAAAGGTATGGTTTAATGTTAGTCAGGGCCATTATTTTCTAGGGATTATTGAAAGTCAGATTGCGTTGCGCTAAAAATATTGTGTGTCAGTTTAAACACAGTCATGTATAATTGTTCACAGGGGACGTTGCAATGTGTCACCTGTCAGAGACATATCTAGACGTATCAGTGGGTCCATATAACTTCAACTGCACACGCTCCACCTCATTACAGAATCTGTACCAGCTGGAACAGTCCCCCGCTGACATAGAGGATCTATAGATTCATGAGGTTGTCTTCATAACTGTACAAGTCCATTTGCTCTATACAATTTGAAACGAGACTCGTCCCACCAGGTGACATGTTTCCGGTCATCAACTATCTAATGTCGGTGTTGTAGGGTCCAGGAGAGGCGTGTGTGCAGTCATCAGGAGTACACGAGTGGATCTTCGGCTCCGAAGGCCCGTATGTATGATTTTTCGTTGAATGGTTCGCACGCTGACACTTGTTGACGGCCCAGCATTGTTATCTGCAGCTATTGGCGGAAGGGCTGTACTTCTGTCACGCTGTACGATTCTCTCCTGTCGTCATTGGTCCTGTTCTTGCAGGATCGTTTTTCGGCAGCAACGACGTCGAACATTTGATGCTTTACCCGATTCCTGATATTCATGGTACACTCATGAAATGGTCGTACGGGAAAATCCTCAGTTCATCGCCACCTCGGAGATGCTGTGTTCCATGACTCGTGCACCGACTACAACACAACGTTCAGACTCACTTAAATCTTGATAACCTGGCCTTGTAGCAGCAGTAAGCGATTTAACATCACCTCTAGACACTTTTTGTCTTATATAGGCTTGCCGACGGCAGTGCCGTATTCTGCCTGTTTACATATCTCTGTACTTGAATACACATGCCTATACCAGTTTCTTTGGCTCTTCAGTGTAAACAGTGATGAATGTGAATGATGGTATTGTGTAATGGTGATACGAAGTGACACATACAAATTTGGTCATGATGAAGATGCAATGATGAGTACGACTATGAGGTCCCGTAAAACAGCAGGTAGCATCTAGATGTCAGCAAGTTTGATGAAGGGGAAAGGGAAAATGGGAGGATGGTGTGAGGCAGAGCGTTGTGATTAGGTCTGGAAAGAGGGCTATATCTCGGGACAGATTTCAAGTTGGGGAGTGATAGTTGCTTAAGGAGAGGATGGAAGGCATGAAAGTGCATGGAGGGTGGAATGTGGATGTAGCGGCGCAGCAAGGCATCTGCATTGGTTATTAGTGTATAGGAAACTGGATTCTGGATAGGAAAATGGGTTCTGAATGTCTGATTAATGTATTAGATCTGAACATGTTCTAGGAAGAGAAGTAGATGTGGGAAGTGAATGATTTGGTACAGGATACGAGCTGCGGAAGGACAATTCTAATGCAGGAAGCCTCCGGCTGTCGCTGCTGATGATTTTTCATTCAAAGTTTAAGCGGTTGCGGGTTTCGTACACGGACAGAGGACGTTATGATTACTAATCAAAGATGCTACCCTTTTTTTCTCATTTTGTTCGTTATTGTTAGTTACGTTTGTTCGGGGCAGTCGTTCCATGTCACCCATACAAGGTCATTGTTGATCCATTTGCTCAGTTTTCTTATTTCACAGGGCAGCCCCTACAATCAAGAATTAAGTAAAGATTTGTACATTACCTTCGGAATGACATTTTATGCGAAATTCCATTGGAATTAATCGTTCCATACAATAGATACAGTACATGAACGGAATCAGTCAGTATTAATGGTTCAAATGGCTCTGAGCACTATGGGACTCAACTGCTGAGGTCATTAGTCCCCTAGAACTTAGAACTAGTTAAACCTAACTAACCTAAGGACATCACAAACATCCATGCCCGAGGCAGGATTCGAACCTGCGACCGTAGCGGTCTTGCGGTTCCAGACTGCAGCGCCTTTAACCGCACGGCCACTTCGGCCGGCTAATCAGTATTAAACAATAAACCTTTAATGGCTAGATTTGGGAATATCTTATAGGTGGACAAATTACAATACTTATGTGAAATTGTTGAAGTTTTATGGTTACATCGGAAAACAAAAGAAAAAGCAAGGTGGAACGTCAAACTCACGTGGAACAGATACAATACAAAATGAGTATGATATCACAAAAGATAAAATTACGATCAACAAAGTAACTGTAAAAGAAGGACCTTATGTGTCTGACACTATGATAACTGCTGGCAAATCTAAATCACAAAAACATCTGGAAACAAAAAAGTAAAATAATCAAGGAAAAATTCTAGAACTAAAATGCGAAAATGGAGTTTTACTGTAGAATAAATACAAGGAAATATAGCCGACGCAGAATTACGACCACAGATACGAATAGAAAATGGCGATTTTTGTTTTATGAGTACTTACGTAGAATGAATAACATTTGGCTCACAAATGAAATGCTGAATTTTTTATCAATGAAGAACGGAAAATTATTTTAACACAGTCTAACGGAGAGCTCAAAGAAATTACCATACATAAAGATATCTTTCAAGTTAGAAGAAAATCAGTAATCACAATTAAAATCAGAAATTTGTCAGTAAAACACATCGATACTCTACACGGTTGAGAAAACTAAAAAAAGAAAGAAACGCACTTAAGGCACGAAGAGATATTGGAAGGAAAAGAAGGAAAGAAACACGCTCCTCTGTGCGGCACAACGAATTTACTAACACAATTATACAGGCATCACTTATCTCGTTGCTGCGCAGACTAAGTACCCTCCTTGTTACCGTTTTTAACCGTGAATTGTGTATTCGTTTGTTGACGTTTCTGGAACAAAGGCACATAGTCGTTGCCTTAGAGAAATACCTTTAAAGTCGCTCTCTCCTGCCTCGTTCACGCCCCCCACCCCCCACTCCCCACCCCAACCCTCTGTCATATGATAACCTCTTACGTGAAATACTGTTGTGTTTCAATCTGCACTGCACTGCGTAATCATTGGAGATGTGTCACATGTCTCAAGATTTACAGAGAAACTGATGGATAATTCCTTAAAATAACGTTCGATCTGCCATTATTTTCCACAGGTTTCATGTAAATTTCCGCTTCATAGTCCATTAAATTTCGGTCATGCAGCCATGCAAATGAAACTTCCTCCATTGATATTTCGGCTGCGTGTCGTCTGGCCGTCCTCAAAGTGAGTCACAAGGCTGACGACAAGCTTTCTTTTTTTTTCCCTTTATTGTCTTTCAATGTCCCATCTAGGGTGGGCTGGCAGCAGCATATGCGCTGCTCTTCAGCCTAAAGACAGTAACTATACAAAGAAGACATTAATAATAACAGAATGGAGAAAATATGGCGTACATAGATATAAAAGTGAGGAACAGTATGGAACAGAACAGACAAAAAGGGGGCGTTTGTAAAATGGAGATAAAAACAGTAAGAAAGGAGCACACACAAAAAAACCACACACGGGGACAATCGAATAACACAGAGCGAAGTATGACCAGAACACAAGAGTATTGAAGAACGGTGTACCACATAACAATCACTGACAGTAACACTATGTACAAGACCAGCACACAATTAAAATCACAGCTCTTGACTCACGGCAGAACAAAACCAAACACAACTCTGACGTAGCACACTGAATACTATGAGCATACTGAGAGGACCTGCCAGAGGCACAGAGAGAGTAGGGAAGAAGGGAGAGATGGGAGAAGAGGGCGAGGGGTGGAGAGGAAGGAGGAAATCAGAGGGTGAGAGGTATCGAACCTGCAGACAGTGCAAAGGATGCGGAGATGTTGGAGGAAAAGAGAAGGTGGCGGAAGGGTATGAAGTCATACAGTAGTCGTGTGGGGGAAGGAAGGAGGATACAGTAGGCAAGGCGGAGCACGTGGCGTTCGAGGATTTGGTGGACCTTATAAAGATAGGGGGGGCAGAGATCCAGGCAATGCTGGCATGCATAGGATACCATGGATGAGGGATTTGTAGATTTGGTGGATGGTGGAAGGATGCAATCCCCATGTCCGGCCAGACAGGAGTTTGACGACAAGATGCCAAGCGTGGCCTTATGTGCTCCACTGCAGCTATACTGCGCATGCGGGTCGCAGACGCTGGTCAGTGGGAAAGAAATATGCTTACACATGCACCTCCCGTGGCGAGGGCGCACTGACATTCAATTCACTTATCAATGTATGTTCGGCGGTGGTGACACCATGACGACTTCTCTACATTTTAATTACCCAAGAGCCGGATTCCATGCTTTGTCCCAATTAAAACCATTATCTCTATTTAATTACTAGCTAATCTAATCTCCCCTCCGCCACCCCCCATGAACCATAGACCTTGCCGTTGGCGAGGAGGCTTGCGTGCCTCAGCGATACAGATAGCCGTACAGTAGGTGCAACCACAACGGAGGAGTATCTGTTGAGAGGCCAGACAAACGTGTGGTTCCTGAAGAGGGGCAGCAGCCTTTTCGGTAGTTGCAGGGGCAACAGTCTGACTGATCTGGCCCTGTAACACTAACGAAAACGGTCTTGCTCTGCTGGTACTGCGAACGGCTGAAAGCAAGGGGAAACTAGAGCCGTAATTTTTCCCGAGGGCATGCAGCTTTACTGTATGATTAAATGATGATGGCGTCCTCTTGGGTAAAATATTCCGGAGGTCAAATAGTCCCCCATTCGGATCTCCGAGCGGGGACTACTCAAGAGGACGTCGTTATCAGAAGAAAGAAAACTGGCGTTCTATGGATCGGAGCGTAGAATGTCAGATCCCTTCATCGGGAAGGTAGGTTAGAAAATTTAAAAAGGGAAATGGATAGGTTTAAGTTAGATATAATGGGAAATAGCGAAGTTCGGTGACAAGAGGAACAAGACTTTTGGTCAGGTGAATACAGGCTTATAAATACAAAATCAAATAGGGATAATGTAGGAGTAGGATTAATAACAAAAAAAAAAAAATAGGAATGCGGGTAAGCTACTACAAACAGCATAGTGAACGCATTATTGTGTCCAAGTTAGACACGAAGCCCACACCTACTACAGTAGTACAAGTTTATATGCCAACTAGCTCTGCAGATGATGAAGAAATTGATGAAATGTATGATGAGATAAAAGAAATTATTCAGATAGTGAAGGGAGACGAAAATTTAATAGTCATGCGTGACTGGAACTCAATTGTAGGAAAAGGAAGAGAAGGAAACGTAGTAGGTGAATATGGATTGGGGGGAAGAAATGAAAGAGGAACCCGCCTGGTAGAATTTTGCACAGAGCATAACTTAATCATAGCTAACACTTGGTTCAAGAATCATAAAAGAAGATTGTACACATGGAAGAAGCCTGGAGATACTAAAAGGTTTCACATAGATAATATAATAGCAAGATAGAGATTTAGGAACCAGGTTATAAAATGTAAGACATTTCCAGGGGCAGATGTGGACTCAGACCACAATCTATTGGGTATCAACTGTAGATTAAAACTGAAGAAACTGCAAAAAGGTGGGAATTTAAGGAGATGGGACCTGGATAAACTGACTAAAGCAGAGGTTGTACAGAGTGTCAGGGAGAGCGTAAGGGAACAATTGACAGGAATTGGGGAAAGAAATACAGTAGAAGAAGGATAGGTAGCTTTGAGGGATGAAGTAGTGAAGGCAGCAAAGGATCAAGTAGGTAAAAAGACGAGGGCTAGCAGGAATCCTTGGGTAACAGAAGAAATACTGAATTTAATTGATGAAAGGAGAAATTATAAAAATGCAGTAAATGAATCAGGCAAAAAGGAATACAAACGTCTCAAAAATGAGATCGACAGGAAGTGCAAAATGGCTAAGCAGGCATGGTTAGAGGACAACTGTAAGGATGTAGAGGCGTATCTCACTAGCGGTAAGATAGATACTGCGCACAGGAAAATTAAAGAGACCTTTAGAGAAAATAGAACCACTTGCATGAATATCAAGAGCTCAGATGGAACCCAAGGAAAGAAGAGAAAGCAGAAAGGTGGAAGGAGTATATAGAGGGTTTATACGAGGGCGATGTACTTTAGGGCAATATAATGCAAATGGAAGGGGATGTAGATGAAGATGAAATGGGAGATATGATACTGCGTAAAGAGTTGGACAGAGCACTGAAAGACCTGAGTCGGAACAAGGCCCCGGGAGTAGACAACATTCCATTAGAACTACTGATAGCCTTGGGAGAGCCAGTCCTGACAAAACTCTACCATCTGGTGAGCAAAATGTATGAGACAGGCGAAATACCCTGACACTTCAAGAAGAATATAATAATTCCAATCCGAAAGAAAGCAGGTGTTGACAGATGTGAAAATTATCGAACTATCAGTTTAATAAATCACAGCTGCAAAATACTAACGCGAATGCTTTACAGACGAAAGGAAAAACTAGTAGAAGCCGACCTCGGGGAAGATCAGTTAGGATTCCGTAGAAATATTGGAACACGCGGTGCAATACTGACCCTACGACTTATCTTAGAAGCTAGATTAAGGAAAGGTAAACCTACGTTTCTAGCATTTGTAGACTTAGAGAAAGCTTTTGACAATATTGACTGGAATACTCTCTTTCAAATTCTGAACGTGACAGGGGTAAAATACAGGAACGAAAGGCTATTTACAATTTGTATAGAAACCAAACGGCAGTTATAAGAGTTGGGGGACATGAAAGGGAAGCAGTGGTTGGGAAGGGAGTGAGACAGGGTTGTAGCCTGTCCCCGATGTTATTCAATCTGTATATTGAGCAAGCAGTGAAGGAAACAAAAGAAAAATTCGGAGTAGGTATTAAAATCCATGGAGAGGAAATAAAAACTTTGAGGTTCGCCGATGACATTGTAATTCTCTCAGAGACAGCAAAGGACTTGGAAGAGCAGTTGAACGGAATGGATAGTGTCTTGAAAGGAGGATATAAGATGAACATCAACAAAAGCAAAACGAGGATAATGGAATGTAGTCGAATTAAATTGGGTGATGCTGAGGGAATAAGATTCGGAAATGAGATACTTAAAGTAGTAAAGGAGTTTTGCTATTTGAGGAGCAAAATAACTGATGATGGTCGAAGTAGAGAGGATATAAAATGTAGACTGGCAATGGCAAGGAAAGCGTTTCTGAAGAAGAGAAATTTGTTAACATCGAGTATAGATTTAAGTGTCAGGAAGTCGTTTCTGAAAGTATTTGTATGGAGTGTAGCCATGTGTGGAAATGAAACATGGACGATAAATAGTTTGGACAAGAAGAGAATAGATGCTTTCGAAATGTGGTGCTACAGAAGAATGCTGAAGATTAGATGGGTAGATCACATAACTACTGAGGAGGTATTGAATAGAATTGGGGAGAAGAGGAGTTTGTGGCACAACTTGACTAGAAGAAGGGATCGGTTGGTAGGACATGTTCTGAGGCATCAAGGGATCAAAAATTTAGTATTGGAGGGAGTGTGGAGGGTAAAAATCGTAGAGGGAGACCTAGAGATGAATACACTAAGCAGATTCAGAAGGATGTAGGCTGCACTACGTACTGGGAGATGAAGCAGACTGCACAGGATAGAGTAGCATGGAGAGCTGCATCAAACCAGTCTCAGGACTGAAGACCACAACAACAACAACAACAACAACAATCTAATCTCTATAGGTTCCTTGAAGACAGAATACCAAAAGGAAGAGGTGGATGTTAAAATCTTCACATCACTGTAATTCATGAAATCGGCTCTGTAATGGACGATTTACTCCTTCGTAAAGCAGGTGTGTATCAGATTCCTTGCGGAAATTGTGAGAAGTCATACATAGGTCAAACAACTCGCACCGTTCATGAGAGATGTGTGAAGCATCGAAGATACACACGCTTATCACAGCCAGACAAGTCAGCCGTGGCCGAACATTGTATTGATACAGGGCATTCCATGAATTACAGTGATGTGAAGATTCTTTCTTCAAGGAATCTATAGAGATTAGATTAGCCACTAATTTAATAAATAGAGGTAATGGTTTTAATTTGGACAAAGCATGGAGTCCGGCTCTTGGGTAATTAAAATGCAGAGAAGTCGTCATGGTGTCACCGCCGCCAAACATACATCGATACGTGAATCGAATGTCAGTACGCCTTCGCCACAGGCGGCGCATGTGTAAGCATATTCTGTGCCACTGACCAGTGTCTGTGAGCCGCATGCGCAGTATCGCCGCAGTGGAGCATATAAGGCCACGCTTGGCATCTTGTCGTCTTTCTTGTGACTCACTCTGAGGATGGCCGGACGATA
The DNA here is from genome assembly GCF_023898315.1 of Schistocerca nitens. Lineage (NCBI taxonomy): Eukaryota > Metazoa > Arthropoda > Insecta > Orthoptera > Acrididae > Schistocerca > Schistocerca nitens. Next base: position 674,332,660 of record NC_064618.1, read on the forward strand.
CACGGCCAAAATATCAGTCGAGGAAGTTTTATTTTCGGAGCTGCAGGCCCGAAATTTAGTGGATTATTCATTACGCCAGGAGAAGTTGAAAATTCCGCTTCATAATGTGAATTCTCAAGATAGTTGCATTTAGAAAAGTTCTAGGTACCTCCTTTCCCTTCTTCTTTCCCGTTATCATTTGATAGTTTCGTTTTTTTTCTACGGCCTCGCTAAGAAATTTAGTCTGGTTTACAGTTATTACAATAAAAATAGATTATTTACACGTATGTATACCATTAGCTGTTAGTAAATTGTGTTATCCCATTTCCAAAATTGCAAGGCATGTGGCCAAATAAAGAGAGCCCAAAGTCCCTAACCCGACCAAGGTAAACTATTGAATAAATGAAATGAAAAAAAAGGTTGCGTTATACGGTACCATCCAAAATTTACGTTGAGTTGAAGTACTAACATAAACAGCTACGCGCTCTTTGCGGTCTATGTCAAATTACAACGTCCCATCCGGCATGTTTACGCTTTAGTTTTTGCTTTTGTTGGCGTCGTATTGCGCCGTGGATGCGTATTTTGAAAGGAATAAATGATCTCCATCTTTTTTTCCCTCAAGCTAAAGACATCGGAAAAACGGTATCGTTCTGGAAAAACTGTTAAACTAAGTTAGATGGCAAGAAGATTTTGAAGCAAAACTTGAACAGCTCGAAAATAGTGTTATAACAGTCTCATGAGGTGAATAGTTAGTGTCCTCTTTTTTTAAAATCAGAAACCTATTTCCCAACGCTGTGTTGAACATAGAAAACAGCTACGTAGAGCGCTGGTTGAAGAATGAAACTCCCAACCACAAAAACTCGTTACCAAGCTTGTGGACAACATGGGAACAGGTGGACAGCCGTGCATTTTTCTCCGTGGTGCTCACACACCCTGTTTACAACCATATTACGCTTATGGTAATGTCGAGGAGAGGAGACTCGATGACTTCAGCATAATTATTGCATATGTAAAACGAAGGGGGACCACTGCTATCAGCTGCAGCGGTACATTAAGCGGCATCAGCGGCGACAAGCGAAAATGTGTACGGGACCGGGATTCGAAACCGGAATCTCCTGCTTAATAGGCAAGTGCGGTAACCACTGGCTGTGTGGGTCGGCCGTGAGTCGTACCAAGATAGTCCGCGCAGTTACAATAACGCTGTGTCACGGATGGCACAGTGGTTACCGCTCCTGCCTAGTAAACAGGAGATCCCCGGTTCGTATCCCGGTCCCGTACAAATTTTCACTTTCGATGAAACAGACATTATGCATTCAAATAATATAATCATTGTCTTTGGAAAAACTGCCTTTTCTGTTCGTCTAATTGCGTATTTATATCAGTTATCCCAGTACTATATTGTAACAACACTTTCTATGTACGGTCCAACTTTAATCGAGCTGTGCTGCTTGCAGAAGTTTTTTCCTTAGGGTTTTGCAGACCACTGCATATTTCGGTCTTCTCGAGAAAGTTCATGTTCTTTTTCTTTTGTTAGATCTATAAAAGACCAATTTTTTACTCTCTGTATTTGGGGCGTTATGTCCATCCAACCTATTGTGTTCGTCAAAGGACGAATATTATTGTTGCTTGCAGATATACAGGGTTTTTCACTAAATGTGTTTCCCTCTGTAAGTTATGAAGTAATAGGCGACGGAAATATTTACTGCGGTAAGTCACCATAAGAAACGTTACACTGTCTGCGGAGCTATGAACATAGTTTATTGTGTTATTACCCAAAGAGTTACACCATAAAGTTACAATTTTAAATGGAACAATAGTTGTTTCTATCATGCACTGGAATCAGTAACACGAGCTGTGTATATATCAATTTAAATTACATTCCTTTCACTTTTAGTTTGGGAGCTACAACCCTTCAAATTATCAGGGGCAGATACCACACGCTCTACATAATACATGGCTGTGTGGTGGGTGATGAATGTTCTGGCGGTGAGAAGTTGATTTTAATGAGATGTTCAAATGTGTGTCCATATTCCTGAATGCACAATGCAGTGCGCCTTCTTAAGGATCTGCGGACGAGATGTAACATCGCCGGTGTCAAGGAGCAACATGCGTCCTCGATGCGCGTTTTAGATCATCTGGGGATGTGGGCTCAGTGACTTAAACACGATCCTTTAGATATCCCAACAAAAAGAAATCTAATGGTGTTAAATCGGGCGACTTTGCGGGCCATGAATGAGGACCATGGCGCCCCAACCACCTTCCTGCAAACCTGTTGTTTACTTATTCCACAACAGCACACGCAGAATGGGCTGGGTGACCATCGTGCATCCACATATGGACTCTCGTGTGTAGACACATATGTTGAAGGAGACCATCCAAACTGTCGACTACGAACGCGCGATATAACTCACCTGTCAGTGTAACTGGGAAGTAGTGTGGACCGATGAGTTCATCCCCAAGGATTCCACACCATACATTAATAGACCACCTACGTTGACGATCTACAGGTCGCACCCACCGAAGATTGTCTGCGGGCCAGTAGTGCATGTTATGGCGATTCATTGCACCATAATTTGTTAACGTGGACTCATCAGAGAGCATAACACCGTGTGAAGACTCCAGCGTGAAATTACGCATGGGCCATTCACAGAATGTAACTCTCGCACGGAACTCGTTCCCATGCACTGACAGGCGTTACGGGTGAAACCTGTGGCCGTGTACTATACGCCACACAGATGTGAGACTGACACCAGCAACTGCAGCAACGACTCGTAAGCTGACATGAGGATCGTGGTGTGCTGTAGCTGAAACAAACACCTCCGTCTCCTCACTTCTTGCAGTTCTTCGTCTGTTCCTGCAGACCATTACCAAACTGCCTGTTTGTTGCTGTCGTTGTTCGGCACGTAAGAACGTAATGGCTGCCGGAGCGCTTCGCCTAGGATATTTCACGAGGTACGCCATGGCTGCTTCAGTGGCATCTTGTCGGCACTCGCCGAGCATCAGCATCATGTCAACGTACTCGTTGTTGGTGTATGCCATCTTCATCCTATGTCAGTAACTGTGGTATATTGTCCCCGTTTGTTTGTGTGGCTCGAACTGTCGGGTATACGGCCGTGTGTGGCGACAGTCGTCAGTCTAAAAGCGCACCGAGGAAGCTTCTCGTTCCTTGATACCGACGACGGTACAACTCGGCCGCACCACATTTAAAAGGCGCATAGCGTTATGCGCAGCGTGTGTGGTATCTGCTCCTGAAACTTTGAAGTGGTGTAGCTCCCAAACTGAAAGTGATAGGAATGTAATTTAAACTGAAGTATACACAGCTGGTGTTATTGATTTCAGTGCATGATAGAGACAACTATTGTCCCATATAAAAAATTGTATCTTTTTGCTGTAACTCTTTGGATAATAACACAATAAGCTATATATGACGGTAGTGTCTGTTTCCGAAAGAATAGTTACCGTGGATGACCATGCAGCTTTGCTAGAAATGAAATGATAATTAAATGGACACCGGGACTCGAACCCGGGATCTCCTGCTTACATGGCAGACGCTCTATCCATCTTTTTTTTTTTTCCATTTTGTTCCTTGTTGATCGTTGTGTTAGGTCGTTGCGGACGTCGCAAGACATCCTGTTCAAGTTCGTTTGTTGATCCTTCCACTCAGTTTTTTATTACATAGGCCAAACGGCACTGTGACCGAACACGCTGAGCTACCGTGCCGGCAAAAATCCATCTGAGCCACCGCGGGCACAGAGGATAGTGTGTCTGCAGGGACTTATCCCTTGCACGCTCCCCGTGAGAACCACATTCCCAACATGTCCACACCACTACATTCGTAGTGCGCCTAATAGATGTTTGCCCATCATACTCATTACTCGTGGCAGATTAATCTACCAAGTCCCGTACGAGTTCGGGCATAGTGTGTGCGTTTTGTGAGACCAGAACTATATGAAAGAATTTCTCGTCTTTCGGATCCTGAAAGGAAACATTATCTAATGATTGACTGAGAGACGGGCAAGGAATACAACCGACGATGAATGGATACCTATGAGATATGAAATTAAGAAGACTGTGTAAGTAGGCTGTTTAGGTTTTTTTATTGGTAACGCCACCTCTGTATAAAAAAATCACTGGCTGTGCTGTGTGCAGTCTGTGGCTGCTTTGCATTGTTGTAATACTCAACCATTGTAGTGTTAGGCAGCTGGCTGTGAACAGCGCGTAGTGTTGCGCAGTTGGAGGTGAGCCGCCAGCAGTGGTGGATGTGGGGAGAGAGATGGCGGAGTTTTGTAATTTGTCATGAACTGCTATATATATATATATATATATATATATATATATATATATATATATATATATATAATGACTATTAAGGTAAATACAACGTTTGTTCTCTATTAATATCTTTCATTTGCTAACTATCCCTATCAGTAGTTAGTGCCTTCCATAGTTTGAATCTTTTATTTAGCTGGCAGTAGTGGCGCTTGCTGTATTGCAGTAGTGGGAGTAACCAAGATTTTTGTGAGGTAAGTGATTTGTGAAAAGTACAGGTTAATGTTAGTCAGGGCCATTCTCTTGTAGAGATTTTTAAAGTCAGATTGCGTTGCGCTAAAAAATATTGTGTGTCAGTTTAAGGACAGTCGTGTATAATTTTTCATAGGGGATGTTTCATATGTCGACCCTTAGCCTAGGATACCTCACTGGAATCTTCTGATTTTTTCTTGTAGTTTGTGTAATTAGTGTAGCTTTTGTTTATTGCTAGCGCGTAATTGTAGAGAAAATCTCCTTTGTAGTTGCAGTCTTTCATTGTTGTACAGTAAAACAGTTGTGGCATGCATGTAGATTTGCACCAAGTATTTAGCAGCTGCAATTAACTAGATATTATTTTCAGTGTTATGTTAATGTGTTCTCTTATTTTTGGTCTTCAAATTGTGTTTTTCTGTGTTGTCGTGTGAAATACTGTGACAATAATGGCGTGTGAAAAACGTAATTCTAGGCTCCAAAGTAAACTGAGAAATAATAGTGACGACGGGCGTAGCTTGCCAGCACCACTGTGTAATGAATTAACAGACATTCAAAGTAGTTATTTGGTAACTGTGCATAGGGAAATGGAGCGGGCGTCAAACAATGGCGTGGACAGTGAAACAATTAGTGCAGAGGGAAGCATTATCGATCGATCGGTCGGCAACAGCTCGCCTCAGGAATCGGGAATGACAGGACACAATTTTGCAAATATTGTAGATTCAGGTTTTGGGTCCTCACCGTTTTCTCAAATGAGTCAAGACACATTTTCCACTTGTCAAAATGTGAATGTTGCCGGTGCAAATTCACTGCCGAAAAGCACTGAGGAACATGTTTCAGACACCAGTGCATTGTTATTACAATTAATACAACAAATGGGACAAACACAGCAAAAGCTTCAAAAGTTAGACACAATGGAACAAAATCAGAGACAAACACAGCAAAAGCTTCAAAAGCTAGACACAATGGAACAACACCTCTCCGCGGTAATGACTATCACAGAGACAATCAGAGAAACAGACAATATGGGAACCAAAATAATTACTATCACGGGAGACAGAATAACTTCAGACGCAACGGTCCACCGTGCAGTGATAATTCAGGGAGAAATTCTCCACCACTTAACCGACAAGATAGAAACTACAGGAACTACCAACATGACGACAGACGATGTGATCGTAACGACAGACCTGAATTGCATCAGAACTGGCGGGATTTAAACAGGGCAGGACCCTCTCGTCACGGTGAATTTGTAGAAGTTAGGTCTCCAAATCCCAATAACGACACGCGCCAACAAAGAGACAATAGGCAATGACTCACACCGCTGGCAGCAACGAAACGCACTTATGAAACTAACGACGCAGCTGCCGTAGCTAGCAATTACGTAAAAATGGAAGACATTAGGGACATCTTACTCCAAGAACACGACGTAAAACATAACAACATTGCATATCCTGTGATTCACATTACAGTAAATGACGTAAAATTTACGGCAGTACTTGACTCTGGCAGTCCCATTTCAGTAATTAGTGAAACAGCCTTTAGCAAATGCAACAAATCGAACGATTGCCCCACACTTCCGTTACGTAAGATTAAATTACAAGGTGCAATCTTTGGAAAAAGTGTCGAAGTACGCCAACAAACCAATTTAGAATTCTTTTGTCAAAGCCACAGCTTCTCTATGAACTTTCTCATTGTTCCATTATTGTCGACGGAAATTATATTGGGAGTAGACTTTTTGAATGAATACAAAGCAATCTTAAACTTTCACGATGCTGAAATAAGTTTAGAAAAAGAAGGTAAGTCAGTAGCTTTGAAATTTGAAGATTGGCTCTCAAACCATGACGAAGAAATTAATCGGCTTTACTTCCTGTTAGACAACAGTTCGAAATTTTCGACGGAACTTGACACTAACAATCACTCTGCAAGTACTGACAGGGATGATATCGACGGCATATTTGAAATTAATGAGTTAATTCAGAATAAAATTCAAACAATTGAGAATTGTAATGACACTGATAGGCAGGACCTTTTTGAGATTTTACAAGCACATTCCACAGTTTTTACTCATAAAACAGGAACAATCAAGGGATTTCAATACCAATTTCGTGTTCGTGAGCATACTAAATTTTGTGTTAGACCATATGTAATTCCAGCACATTATAGGGACCGTGTTAGAACAGAAATACAATCTATGCTTGACGAGGGCATTATTGAGCCTGCAGTAAGCTCATACAACAATCCATTACATGTTGTTGAGAAGAAAAATGGATCGATCAGACTTGTCTTGGATTCGAGACAAATCAATACTATCATTATTCCTGAAACAGACAGGCCGCAAACGTTGGAAGAACTTCTTCAAAATTTTAATGGTGTAAAAGTGTTGTCTTCCATTGATCTCAGATCCAGCTTTTATCAGATCGAACTTCATCCAGAATGTAGAAAATACACAGCTTTCCTTTGTTTCGGCGTTTGTTATCAGTTTCGGAAACTTCCCTTTGGTTTGAACATTTCTTCAGCAGCATTCATTCGTGGGCTAAATTCCATATTACCTGAGTTCTTAAAACGTCACATCACCTTATATGTGGACGATATTCTAATAGCAGAAGCTTCATGGGAACAGCATAATCGCATCCTCAACAGTTTGTTACGTATTTTTGCAGAATCTGGAATTACAGTTAACTTGGAAAAGTCTGAATTCGGTAGGTCAAAGGTGAGGTTTTTGGGACATATTATTTCTTCTGAAGGCATTCAGCCGGATCCTGAAAAGTTAGAAGCAATCAGAGCCATCCCAGTTCCATCCACAAAAAGACAAGCCCGCAGTTTTCTAGGTCTCGTAAATTTTTACCGTCGTTTTCTGAATATGCAAATTCTTGTTACACCAAAACTTTGTTCCCTCACTGGAAAAAACACTATTTGGAACTGGGACGAACAAGCACAGTTGGAATTCAATTCTTTGAAAGAATCGCTACTTAATGCGCCAATACTAGCTCATCCACATCTGTCACAAGATTTCTGCCTTAGCACGGATTCTTCTAAAGTCGGACTTGGTGCCCATTTATTTCAAGAAGCCATAGAAAATGAGACTTCTGTTCAGAAAACCATTGCTTTTGCTAGCCGAGTGCTAACGAAATCTGAAAAAAGTTATTCCGTTACTGAATTAGAAGCTTTAGCTATCGTTTGGGCATTTAACAAATTCCGTTTCTTTCTTTCTGGTAAGCACGTAAAAGTATACAGTGATCATTGTGCATTACAATTTCTTATGTCTTCAAAATTAAATCATGACAGGTTAAAACGTTGGGCATTGTTTCTGCAAGAATTCCGCTTCACAATAGTCTACATTCCCGGCAAGGAGAACATTGTTGCGGACGCACTGTCACGCGCACCGGCTGGGCTTGAGAAAAATACCACAGAAGGCAACCTCGAGAAAAATTTCAGTATTCTTTACATTCAGAAAGTGGCCTTTGAAAACTTCATCACCACATCTTTAAAGGACATTGCTCATGAACAAGATAAAGATCCGATTTGGAAAGACATCAAAAGTAAATGGCATGAAAAGACACACACTCAGATTCGGCATTATTACCTGGTTAGAAACAACATACTCTTCAAACGCTGCACTGTTGATGACAAGCTATGGGTACTTTGCATTCCAGACGATTTTGTTAATAAGCTCATTTGGTACATTCATTTCAGCTACGCACATTTTGGTTCACGAAAATGTTATCATATTCTTCGAACGACTTGTTATTTTAACAATATGGAAAAGAGAATTCGAAGAGTCTTGTCTATTTGTAAACTTTGTCAAAAGGCGAAACCATCTACTGTCTCACATCGTGCTCCGTTGTTTCCTATCATTCCTTTTAAATTAAAAGAATTTGCTGCAGTTGATCTATTGGGACCCCTTGTCAGAACATCGAATGGATTTTCGTACGTTCTAGTCGCTGTTGAACTTACTTCAAAATTTGTTTCTTTCACACCGTTATGTAAAGCCACTGGACGGTCTGTATCCAACGCCTTTGTTAAAAATTTCTTACGTGAAGTTGGACACGTTAGTAAAGTCATTTCAGATAACGGACCGCAATTCAGATCTGCTGTTTGGTCATGCATGCTTCGCAATCATAAAATCAAACCTGTTTTTATTTCATTGTACTCACCACATTGTAACCCGTCTGAACGGATTATGAAAGAAATCAATAAGCTTTGCAGACTTTATTGTCACAGGAAGCATCAGCATTGGGGCAGATATTTACACTTATTTCAAAACGTGCTGAATGAAATGCCTCACGACTCCACTGCTTTACCACCTACTCTTGTACTGAAGAATGAAGAACCACCGAACAGAATCAGAGAGCTTGTACCTTTCCCGAATACACGTAAACTTCGACACAAAGACATAATTGATTTGGCTCTTAAAAATATAAAATCTGCAGCAGACAAAAGGAGAGAACTACACGGTAAAGCAAATGCAAAGAAATTGTATATTGGTCAGAAAGTTCTCATTAAAGCTCATTCATTGTCACACAAGAAGAAACACTTGAGTCACAAATTCTTTCTAGTTTACAATGGACCTTACAGAATCCGACGTATACCACATGATAATTGCGTTGAAGTTGAAACTCTGCGTACTAGGAAGAGTAAAGGTTTACACCACATTTCACATGTAAAACCGTTTATTGAAAGATAATCTGCTTTTTAACTGTGTCTTTGCCACAAAATTTTCACTTCACATTTCTAGTATGCAACAATGTTTGAAGTTAAATATCCAATCAAGAACCAAGAGAACTTATTTAAACAGAAATTACGAATGCATTGTTATAGTGAACAGACGTCACAGTGTTATTGTGTGTGTACATTCTTGCTTGTTAGTTGCACGATTATGTAACGACTATAAGGCTTACATACTTAGAACATATACTGCTAATGAGATTTTAATGCAACATTTTGGTTTACTTGAAAATACATTCTAGATTTAAAGTACTTTCTGTGAGATACCAGACGACGCAGTGGTTAGTTTATGTGACAACTACACGGTTTTATCACGACGCTACTAATGAGTGACAATTTACAATGTTGCTTTTGCGGTGTATCTGTTTTATATCTGCACAGTTTTTCTGCATTATTCTGGAAAGTAAAACATGTTTTAGTAGCAACTTTTGTGGTATAGCTACAATGAGACAGCCTTTTCCGTAGCACAACAATACGTTACAGCACAGTACTTTCTTCATCACGGCAATAAGCGTAATAACTAAGATATCTATACGCAAAGCATTTCACTTTTGTGTATCATGAGGTAAGTACATTGACTTCTGCAGAACTTAGCTTTCGGAGGACGATAACTACGACACTTCCACAGAATTATCTTACAGCAAGACGCACATTTAGCGCTACAGGACACGCATTTGAGAGATTAATTTTGTACTTAAGCCATTTATTTTCCAAGATTTTTAAATTGCAAAGAAGGTTTTCCGTGATACATTTCATTCCATTGCAATAATCTATAACACCTGAGGGTATAATTACATTAATCCTCAGGGGGGTACACGCTTACTTTGTGTACCATGTGTTTGGCAAGCACAAGGAACCCTAGCTAATGTGGTATTTGCTTATACAACTTTACACATCGGTACCATATTTCTCTAACACACAAATTACACAGCTATCTGATTATTTACCTGAGAGAAACAAACATTTTTTTACTATATTAGTGACAGATGTTTACGTAATTACACCGTTGGATAACTTCACACTTATGAAATTGTATTTTGTCAGTACTTTGTGAACTGTTCATATTTTTTCGGAACCATTGTGATACTATGAGAGCTTTGAATGATGTATTTGGTATGGGATCATGATTTTTAAAGTACGTTTGAGGTTGACGACACTATTGAAATGAGCAGAGAATTTTTTTAGGTTTTGATACTATTGGAGGAAGCTACGACGATTTTGAGAGTTGACTGAGGTGTTATGATGTTATTTTTACGACGACAATGTGTATTATGCTGCTGAGGTATGTTTATGGTGAAGAAGCTGATGCTATATGAGGAATTTGATTATGCTACATATTTCATATAATGAAATATTAAAGAAGCGTCAGCGAATATATATATGTGTAATAAGGTAAGGAGTAATGAATAGAAGGTAGGGACTCTGACTGGTGAAAAAGGATGTTGTAAACCGAGAATCGTACTTTAAGAGTTATGAAATGTGTGTAAATGCGTGAATGTATCACAATGCCGGCGAAAATTTTTTGGGCACTGTTATATTCATACGATTTTGTTTCTACAGATTTGTAACGCAAATTCTTGACCTATGAAATTTTTATATGAGACTGTCGCTGTAGCGAAACCTGCTGTCGTAAATATTTCGTTAAGAAAGGTAAGTGACCATGAAGTAATTCGTTGTGAGCGGCCAGGTGTGTCAGACGCCTGGAGAAAAAGCCATTATTGCGAGCCCTTTTCAGCGGCACAGGTAGAAAAAAAAAGGGGGAGGCCATTATCCTCGCTATTGACGTTCCTTTGTAGAGAGCATCGCAAAAACGACACGGTCGAACTTGAAAACATATGTTGACACTGTGGAGCTCTTAATTTATGATATTTACAGAAATGCCTAATGAAATGACGAGAAATATTTTTACATCTGCACACCTGATTATGACAAGCGTCTTTCTACGAGAGTTGAGAGATTTTCTGTGCTACCTTATGAAATGCCCTATGGCTAATGAATGATGTTTCATGCCTTCCTTTGTACATATTTACTCATTTTGTTTAATATCTAGTTTCTAGCTGCATTGCAGCATTGGTTAAAACAAAATTTTATAGATGTACTAATATAAATATTTTCTGTCTACAGACCGAGTAAATAATAATTTTTCAAAAAAAATGAGGGAGAACAAAAAGACATTTACCTTCACAGGAACTGCAATCATAGTTTTCTTTTCAAGTACTTGTTAATATCTTTTGTAGAATAAATTGTGATGCATCACTCTAGTGTTAAGATGTGACATAGGTATTAGACATGGCCATTTTTAGTGTAATACTTTTTCTGCTTGAACTTTGTCATGTTTAGGTATAAGTTATGCTGTTTGCCAGGCATAGTGCTACTGAATTTTAATTTGTGTTACTCTGCTAAGCCAGATTTATTTTTCTTGTTTGCTGCACATTGCCTTATATTAGTCGTAATATTGCAATTGCTTCGCTAATTTCTAAAATGCTGCTTCCTTTGCAAATCTGCACTTTTTTGTCATTGCTGTTTGCGTTAATTGTTTTATGTGCTGCTGCATTGCCTCGTCCCTTAGTTTAGCATCTGAGCTCAGTAGATTTAAGTTAGCTTAAGAGGGGGTAGACTATATAAGAGACTGCGCTGCGATGAATTGGAAGAAATGCATTGAGAAGTCATACGAAAAAAGTACAGAAAACAGGTATAGATAGGACTTTTTGGAAATAGTGAGGAACGAAGGGAGATCTCCGAGAAGTAAAGAAAGTTTTGTTTGCAAAATACTGCAGTAAAAGAAACCCTGTCCTTTCCTTGTGTTATTACACTATGTGTATTTGTGTTTTTCCTGTCTTAATGTGTTTAGCTAATAAGAGTTATGTTGTAGAATTTTTCTGATAATATGTTATTTTCTTTGTAAAGATGTTTAGACATTATTTATTCTGTTCTGTGTTAATGCTTAGGTGTGAAGTTGATGTTTCAAAAGTTATTCTGATCTTTTATGTATGAACTTATGTCATAATTCCTGTAACACTGATGTATATGTTTATTTCTATTCTTTTGTAAAGCCCCTATTACCGCAAATGTTATTTGTATTGTTATGTTCTTTACTGATGTGTTTTGTACCTTTGTTATTGTGTTCTTATGTTATAAAATTGTACTTGTCACCAGTTCATCATATTATTAACTTGTAAGTTACATTTCACTGCACACGTTTCTGTTGGTGATAGTATATGGACAATATGTGAGAAGTAGGGACTGTTAGTGTTTGTATGTGTGTTAATAATTCAGCAAGGGACTGGATAACAGCATTGCTGGTTCTAAGGACAATTCCAAAAACTTTGTGAGTGCACAAGTGGTTGTTATGGACTTGCTATATTATCCGCAAGACTCTTCAATGGTGATTGTGCACCTGCACAGTCACGACGGATGGCTGCTGGCCATCTCTACAAGGACTACAGTGGGTCTGCGTCTTTGATGACCCACCAGTACCATTATTTCTACAGGGACTGCAGTGGGTCTACACCTCTGGTGGCCCACCTATACCGTAATCTCTACCAGGACTACAGTGGGTCTGCTCTGTGATGACCTACCAAACGATATTCTTCAAAACTTCGATTGACTCCGCTGTGGGTTTGCTCTGTTGTGACCCATGACCTGTCTCCATGTCGTGAGTCAGTACTGTCTTTCCGTTGGAAGGACAACGCTACTTCTTCAAGATTGCATGGAAATCCACTACTTCCGTGTGCATTTTCTTTTACTGCTCAGACTTTGAGAAAAACACTGCAATGTGATGAATGATCAGGACTGTCTTTATGGACTGTGAGAAAATTTTAGCTTTTGACCAACATTGTATCAATAAGTGTGTGCATTTGATTTCTTTGTTATTGTAATTATGAAAAATTTTTTCAAATCTGTATTGGCCACTGCCCAAACCAATTTGTAAAATTTTTTTGTGGGGAGCATGGGGGCTATGTAAGTAGGCTGTTTAGGTTTTTTTATTGGTAACGCCACCTCTGTATAAAAAAATCACTGGCTGTGCTGTGTGCAGTCTGTGGCTGCTTTGCATTGTTGTAATACTCAACCAGGCTGTTTAGGTTTTTTTTATTGGTAACGCCACCTCTGTATAAAAAAATCACTGACTGTGCTGTGTGCAGTCTGTGGCTGCTTTGCATTGTTGTAATACTCAACCATTGTAGTGTTAGGCAGCTGGCTGTGAACAGCGCGTAGCGTTGCGCAGTTGGAGGTGAGCCGCCAGCAGTGGTGGATGTGGGGAGAGAGATGGCGGAGTTTTGTAATTTGTCATGAACTGCTATATATATATATATATATATATATATATATATATATATATATATATATATATATATATATATATATATATATATAATGACTATTAAGGTAAATACAACGTTTGTTCTCTATTAATATCTTTCATTTGCTAACTATCCCTATCAGTAGTTAGTGCCTTCCATAGTTTGAATCTTTTATTTAGCTGGCAGTAGTGGCGCTTGCTGTATTGCAGTAGTGGGAGTAACCAAGATTTTTGTGAGGTAAGTGATTTGTGAAAAGTACAGGTTAATGTTAGTCAGGGCCATTCTCTTGTAGAGATTTTTAAAGTCAGATTGCGTTGCGCTAAAAAATATTGTGTGTCAGTTTAAGGACAGTCGTGTATAATATTTCATAGGGGATGTTTCAACTGCGACAGCAGAGGATCAAATAGGCATAGAGACGAATCACGGAGGAATCCTTGGATTACATACGATGTATTAAATTTAACGAACAGAAGAAGAAAAATATGAAAATCAAGCAAATAAAGCAAGTACATAGGTTTAAAAAGCGAGACTGACTGATACTGCGAAATATCTAAGCAGTAATAGTTATAGGACAAACTCAAGGCTGTAGAAGAAAGGATGGATAGGTGAAAGGTACTCTGATGAGCCGAAACATTGTGACTGCCTCCTACATAACGAGCGATTCGGTGTGCTATGGATTCGACAAGTCCTTCGCAGGTTTCGGGTGGTTTGTGGCTTCAGATGTCAACACACTTCAAGCAATTCCCTTACACTGCGAGCCGGTGGTTTATGTGTGCAGATATGGAGCCCCATTACGTTCTGAATGTGTTCCACTGGATTACAATCTGGGGAGTGTAGTTGCCATGTCATCAATGTAAATTCACTGTCATGCTTACCAGAGCATACGCTGAGGAGTGGAAGTGACTGGAGATTGTGTGAGCAAATGACTTTGTTATCAGAATACACAGTTCATTCACAAACAACAATTTTCAACAAAGTATACAATACATTATTAATACAGTGTGTCCCAGAAACGTTGCGATAAACTTACAGTGGAGGTGGAGCACATTATAAGGATCGAGAATTGCATAGCAACACATTGCCGCAAACGTCATCGTACGCAGCTAGGTGGTGCTGTACACGATAATACTGGACAGGAAATGAGGGTTTCTGTGCGGCTGGTCCCGGTGGAGGTTCGAGTCCTCCCTCTGGCATGGGTGTGTGTGTTTGTCCTTAAGATCATTTAGGTTAAGTAGTGTGTAAGCTTAGGGACTGATGACCTTAGCAGTTAAGTCTCTTAAGATTTCAGACATATTTGAACATTTTTTTGAACTGAGGGTTTCCTCATTCCAGCGACGGCCACCATACGAGCAGCATGGAACGGAATACGAACGGGGAGCTTGGTGACGTGCATTTAATATATGGACTAGCTGAATGCAGTGGACGATCCGCTGGATGCATTTACAGAGAACGTTTCCCAGGTACACATCAAACGCACCGCAGGTGTTTAGCACGTCTGCATCGAAATTTGTGCGAGTACGGCTCATTAAGAAGTAGTGCGACTAGTGAGGACAAGCACGATCGGAGAGTTCGGTTGTTAGGGGAAAAAGTGTGCTGGATGCCGTGGAAACTGCTTCAAGCACCAGCATACGTGCCCTTGCCTCGGACATAAGAAAGTCTCGTAGCCGTGTCCAGCGTGTTTCGAACGCCGAGTGCTTACACCTCTTCCATCTCAAAAGCTGCAGGTATTGCACCCCGATGACAATCCTGCACATGGTGCGCTTCGCACAGAGGTTGCTGTAACAAAGTGCCCGAGACAAAGTGGCCGAGATGTGCGTTTCCCAGCTAATGTGTTGCTCCATTCACGAAGGATGGCGTATTCAATCACCAAAATGAGCATTTGTGGGCAACCCCTCGGTGAGTGGCACCAAACATCACAAGATCGCTTCACAGTAATGTGTGCGGATTTGGGGCCATAACTTTTACCATCCCGCTTGAACATTTCTAATTCTCAGACCTTGCTGGAAGAGGTTCTTCAGGCCTTGCTTCAAGATGTTCCAGAAGATGTGAGGCGCAGCCTGTGGTGTGCTCATTCCGTGTTCTCATTACGTCCAGTAAATTTTCAAATGAATCACTCTCTAGCTTCCTTTCAGATCTTCGATCTCTGCTGCCACTTTCCCATGACGTTTGCGGCCATAGTTGCAATGCAATTCTCAATCCTTATTATGTGCCCCACCTCCCCCAGAAATCGTTAAGCAGCTTACAAGAATAGCAAGTTTCAAGTCAGATGTTCAGGAACAGCATTAAAGGCTTGTCAAATAACGCATAAGAACAAGAACCAGACCTTGAATGACCAAAATCCAAACTGGAAGAGCACAAGCTAGAGAATAAGTGGACAATACTAATAATAGTAAAAACAACACAACTAATTTACGCTATTCCAAGCAGGAATTACAATTCACAAGGACTATTTAAAATTTACAGTATAAGGTCAATGCTCATAGTATCAGAACAGCAATTTAATTATGCTAGACCCTAGAAGTCAAGTGTGCAGAATATATGTTGTGCTCACGAAATGACACAATTAAATGAGCAACATAATTAACAACCTAATCATCACTACTAATTTACCCCCAAAATAATTTTATTATTGAAATGAAATGACCGTATTGCTTTATTGGCCGGAAGACTCCATCTGGAGTTGTTCGGTCGCCTCGTGCAAGTCTCTGTACTTGTCGTCAGTGCAGCGATGGTGATGAAATGAAGATGACAACAAAACACCCAGTCCTCAGACGGATAAGATGTGCCACCACGCCGAGAATAGATCCCGCACCTCCCTGCATGGCAGTAAGCCTCACTGACCACTCAGCTAGGGAGGCGGACATTTTACCATTAAGTCATGTACACAAAATTCGCTTCACTCAGTTCTGCAGCAAGGACTGCACGAAATAATTTCAATCTGGAGAGTCATAACCAGACATAATCAATCACACGCAAAATCGTTAAAGGCAGTGTATGAACATGATCAACTTCCCAGAGACCTGCGGCACATTTACGGTACGTAGCACTAGTGCCTGTTCTGGTACAAGTAAGAGTAGGTCGGTCGTACAGTGGGCACACTCAGAAACAACGTCCACCAGCTCACTTAAAGCGCTGTATGCAAGACAAACGGAGTTGCTCTAGTCTGTACTCTCTAGGAGTAGCAATGAAAAGATTCCAGATACGAGGACAATACCGGATGTACCGTACTTCCACCACCAGTTTCTCAGGCGCCTCTCACGATTCGTGCTGTTCCGTTGCTCCTCAACAAGTACCGTGAGCCTTCGCTCGTTGCTTCCACGTGGCGCTGCATGGCACAGCTCTTGATACAAGCACCCTGTCGTACAGTGCGCTCTGCTGCAGCCTTGACACCACCTGTCGAACGGGGCACAGCTTTCTCTATGCCACAAATCACGTCACATTCTCGTCTAACTACTGTATCACGATTCTGGCCTTTTGGCACGGACAATAAGTCAGCTGGAAGATGCCACTGCCACCCCAAAAGACATGAAGCATGCAAGGGTGCAGGTGGTCCACAATAATGTTCAAATAGACCATAACTGCCATGGTCCCGTAGCTTACTACCTCAGGTCCCACAAATCACAGGTGCGTCTCTGCCTTATAATAATATTGCGCCCAAAGATCTGCATCTCGCAGCGATGTTACGAGCAGGCGTTCACTGGATGGCGGTTTATCCAGACATGTCCATTGCACTGGGGTAACTAGAAACGTGATCCATTCAATTAGGTTACACGTTCCCCGTGTCCACTGCAAACGTAACTAACAGTGTCGTTGCATCATCATGGAAGCACTTAGGGGTCGTCTGCTGTAGAGCCCCATGTTCAGAAATATTGGCTGAACGACTAGCTTCGAAACACTTGCCCCAGCAGGTGCATTGTACTCTGTCGTCAGATATGCCGTAGATCGCCCTTCGAGAATGTCGCTTATCACTGTGTATTTTCGACCCACATCGTCTCTATAATTATTGCCCATTTGTCTCACCTCTGATTGGATACTTTCCAGGCGCCTTTCGATCTCGCAGTGAGAAGTGGTAATAAATGTCTTGACTTATTATATGCTGTCTATAGGAAAATTACAGAGACCTTTGGAGATACGAGGAGCAAATGTAAGAATATCAACAGCTCAGATGCCAAGTTAGTATTAGGGAAAGAAGGAAAAGGTCAAAGTTAGAAAGAATATATGCAAGTACCATGCAAGGGAAACGAACTTGCAGACGATGTTATTGAGACTAAGAGGAATTAGATGAAGATTAGGAGCAAGCGATGGTCCTGTGAGACGAATTTCACATACCTAAGTGGAAACAAAGCTCCTGAAGTAGACGCCAGGTAATTATTGTGATCCTTGGGAGAGTCAGCCCTGACAAAACTGTTCCAGATGGAATGCAAGATACATGAGAAAGGCGAAATATACTCAGAATTCAAGAGGAATGTAATAATTCCATTTCCAAAGAAGGCAGGAGTTATCCAGTGTGAATGTTACCGAACTACCAGTTTCGTAAGTTATACTTTGCAAAACGCAGATATGAATCACTTAAGAAAGGAAATACTTGAGCCGGCCGAAGTGGCCGTGCGGTTAAAGGCGCTGCAGTCTGGAACCGCAAGACCGCTACGGTCGCAGGTTCGAATCCTGCCTCGGGCATGGATGTTTGTGATGTCCTTAGGTTAGTTAGGTTTAACTAGTTCTAAGTTCTAGGGGACTAATGACCTCAGCAGTTGAGTCCCATAGTGCTCAGAGCCATTTGAACCATTTTTTTTGAAATACTTGAAGAATCTGACCTCGGGGAAGTTCAGTTTGGGTACTGGAGAAATGTAGGACCACCTGAGGCAATATTGTTCATACTATTTACCTTAAAATATAAGTTGAAAAAAAGGAAGGTTACGCTTATAGCGTTTGTAGATGTACAGAAAGCTTTTGACAATGTTGTCTACAATACACTCTTTCATATTCTGAATGTAGTACGGATAAAATATATGGAGCGAAAAGCGATTTACAGCTTACACTGAAACCAGATTTTAGCTGCAAGAGTCGAAGGACGTGAAAGGTTGAGATGGGTGTCAGAAAGGATTGTAACCTGCGTCCGATGCTAAACACTTTGTACATTGAGGACGCAGTAGAGTAAACCAAGGAAAAATTTGAAAAGGAAACTGATGCTCAGGGAGCATAAATAAAAACTATGACATATGCTGATGACATTGTAGGAGAGTCGAAAACTATGATGTATGGTGATGACACTGCAGGAGGGTCGTTCTACTATTAAAGAAATACATTTTTTCAATTCAGGATGGTTTTATTTATGATTTACACACACCATATTGTTCCCCAAACACACACCATATTGTTCCCCAACTCTTTGGCAATAAAGCCTAGTTTTTGGGACGTTATCTCCGCTCAGTTCTCTGACATTAGGCCACCTTAATGTGGAAGCTTGTACGCCGCCATGCTTCAACTCTACTGGTCTGCTACTCAGCCAAGCTCCCCCATTATTGCTGCAGTACTTCCTACTGAGTCGGTTCTTCAGTACGCCACAGGGATGGAGTTAACAAGGTGCAAAATCCGGGTGGCAGGGTGGATGAGGTAAAATAATCCACCGAAGTTATGGGAGCTCTTTTCGGAAATTGAGACTCGTGTGTAGCCTTGCGTTGTCGTCGAATGGTAGAAGTGATTCGTATATCTGTGGCCACCAACACGCTGTAATTGTTTCCTCAGTTTCCGAAAAGCCTTATAATATTCTTCAGATGTGATCGTTCGTCTGTGAGAGAGGACATAGAATAGAAGAACCCCTTCAGAGCCCCAGAGGGCTGTAGCAATGAATTTACCATTTGAGTGTACTCTTTCCCACTACTTCTTCGAATGAGGCGTTCCGTAGGTTGCTGATTTGTTTCGGGTTGAATGAAGTGAATCCACGTTTCATTTCCTGTGACAATGATCAGGCAGATTTCCTTCTCCTGGTTCTGCTGACGATAGACGCTTCGCCCAGCAACTTACCGTACTTTAAATTAAATGAAACAACAAGTTTTCAGTTACTAGTCACTGTTTATTTATCTCCACGATGCGTTTCAAAGGTTTAAACCTCCATCATCAGGTGGATTTATATTTGTTAGTATGACATTTGTGTGTATGTTGTGTTACGATTTTTTGGAGGAACTTGTGCCACTGTCTAGTGGACAAACAAACCACTATTTCAGAGCATGGTTTTGGGTTTCCTTTGACAAAAAATTAAACGTGTATCTAACGGTAAACATAAAATAAGTGAAATAAAGTACCTCCAGTAGTCACAGGTTCCTTTCACTGTCGTAACACATCACATGTATACTGTCATATTTTGTAAACAAGTATTGCGTCGGAAACTATTGGGTGGATGGATCATAAAGCAGAAGAGAAAACATCATCACAAATACAAAGAATATACGTTCTCACAACATTGTTACAGAATAAATTTTAAAGGATTTGGAGGTGTTGTTCTGAGGTGTCGATTACTTTTATCCATTGCCCTGTGTCCATACATACTGGGTAAACGCCTGTGAATATTTGTATGGCGTGGTTTTTGTCAAAAGGAATTCAATAACTCCTCTCTGCTTGCAATGCACCTCAGTTTTAGACGACATTTTGAAGATTGGTTATAGCACTGTCATCTAGCAGGAGGTACTGGAAATATACGACGTGATGCGGAATGGCTGGCTTCAGATGGCTCTGAGCACTATGGGACTTAACATCTGTGGTCATTAGTCCCCTAGAACTTAAACTACTTAAATCTAACTAACCTAAGAACATCACAAACATCCATGCCCGAGGCAGGATTCGAACCTGCGACCGTAGCAGTCACGCGGTTCCGATGCGGAATGTCGCAAATAAAATTACAGTTCTTTAACAAAACTGGCCGAGAAATAAATGTATACATTACTTATTGAGCACCCTTCGCAATTCTGCCAGAGACAGAAAAGAATATGGAAGATCATCTGAATGGAATGGAAGGTTCTTGAAAAAAGTTATAAAATAAATATAAACAAAAGTAAAACAAGGGTAATGGAATACGGAAGTAAGGTCTGATCGGTCTGGAGATGGACACCGCAACGAAAATAAAAAGTGTTTTATTTGCAGCAGTTTACTACACCTTCCAGCTACTTTTTTACATAGTCGCTGCTCTGACTTGGACAGTTGTCGTAGCTTTGTATCAACTTCCCAATACGATCGCGCACAAGGCAGGCATCTGTGCTTTCGGTCACTTCCCTAAGCGGGTCTCCAGTTCGTCTTCAGTATAAAAACTTTGTCTTCTTAGCCAGCGGTTCATGGAGCAAAGATTAACATCATAGGAAGGCTAGTCCAGGTGGTACGGCGGTGATCAAACACTTCCCATCGAAAATGCTGCAGCGGCATTCTCTGCAGCAGAGACTTGTCGTGACAGGTGCATTGTGTGGCGTTGCATGAAATCAGACGAAGCCGCTCAGCGGAAACCCATGCTCGACGGGAGACACCATTGTTCTAGGAATCTACACGTGCTCACTGTGTGCTCAGGACTGGAAAGAGCGACGTGACGCGATCGACAGGCATACTAGAAATACTGTCCAACACATCAGTGCAAAGCTTCATCGGCATTTAGTTGCACAGAAACTGGAATACTTGAATATGCACTGAAAGAGTGCCACAATCATAGGTTCCAGTTGACTTTGATACAGTTTAAGAAGTCGTAGTTTCTGTAGTATTAACCGTGACAGAGAAGCAGCTACTATTCTAAACAATCAGATGCGTAGTTTATTAGCTATATTTTCTAACAACACTGCATCAGTGTATGTCCAAATCAGACCATCCGAGAACCAGTGGTTCCGGCTAGGTGAAACTCCAACGTAGAGAAGTGGCACAGTGGTGCTAACTACTTAGTGCTTTACTTGTATTTGGGAGTACGTTAGTTGAAACCACCACTGGGTTATCCAAATGTAGATCTTCCTTGACTTCTCTAAATCGCTTAAGGCAAAAGTCGGAATAGTTCCTTCGAGAAGGGCAGGGCCGACTTCCCTCCGCCATCCTTTCCTAATCCGAGCTAGCAGCTGCAGTTTGGAACCGCGAGACCGCTACGGTCGCAGGTTCGAATCCTGCCTTGGGCATGGATGTATGTGATGTCCTTAGGTTAGTTAGGTTTAACTAGTTCTAAGTTCTAGGGGACTAATGACCTCAGAAGTTGAGTCCCATAGTGCTCAGAGCCATTTGAACCATTTGAACCGAGCTAGCACTCCGTTCCTTATGACCTCGTCGTCGATGGCAACTTAAACTCTTATCTTTTTTCATTCCTTCAAACTCCAGCAGCGAGAGGAAAGACAAAATTACGTCAACATGGCCCACAGCACTGGGCAATGGAGAACCACTGTCACATGCAACCCTACACGCCAAGAACCTGAAGACCAGCGTGAATATTTATCAGAATGAAGAAGTGAATGTTTTCTAACGCCAAGTACCGGCAACACTGCAGCGCCCTTGTAAAGAGTCGTGAACTGCGACTGGCGGATCTACCTCATCCTGTGCTCTTAAAATAACTGAATCACGAACAATTACTACTCATGCCTAACAGTACGTTGCCACTCTCCTTATTTTCCTGTATAATCAGGGGAATAGCTGCTAGACTGGTCTACTTAAGCTTACACTAGTTCAAAACCTTTGGTTTGTTTTGAAATTAGGTGCAATTGCATAAAAGCTTTATTTGAACACTTTTTTGTATTAATCACGAAAGGGAGATTTCAGACCAGAATGACAAACAGTGAGAAAAGATTTTCTTCTTCTTCTTCTTCTTTTGCTTGTGCCTTTGTCCCGCAATTTCTGCGGTTTCGGCATGGTTACCATCGGATTTGGCATGGTTAATTGAAGGGATGGCCAGAAGCCCTTCCTGCCACCACACCGTACCCCCCCCCCCCCCCCGGCACAGAACCAGTGTACCAAGGCTGTCTCCGTCGAGTGTAAACCATGAAATAGTGCGAATGTGTTTCAAATGTCTGCGAGTCGTGTAACCGAGGTGGGACGTGGAGACCAGCCCGGTATTCACCTAGTTGGATGTGGAAAACTGCCTAAAAGACGACGCCCAGGCTGGCTGGCACACTGGCCCTTGCCGTTAATCCCCCAGACGAACTCGATCCGGGGCCGGCGCGCCTACCCAAGCCCAGGAAGCAGCACATTAGCGCTCTCGCCTAAGCTGGCCTACAATTCGAGATTTTAACGAAAGTGTCGGATACTATAGGCCATACAACAAAATACAGGTCGGTAAATAGAAAAGGTGTTTTTGTGCTTCACAAACAAATGTAATCTACAAACTCGATTCGCAATAGATTTTGCAGACAGAATCCTTATATGCCGCCGAATGTATCTACAAACTTATATAAAAAACTAAAATGATCGTATGGCATTGTTGGCTGGGAGGTCCCAGTCGGGTTCGGCCGCCAGGTGCAAGTCTGATTTCAGTCGGCGCCACATTGGGCGACTTGCAGCCGATGATGAGGATGAAATGATGATGAGAACAACACAACACCCAATCCACGAGAGGAAAAAATGTCCAACCTGGCGGGGAATCGAACCAGGGCACAATACACATGAGGCAAGCACGTTACCACACAACAAAGAAGCGGAATGCAAGCTTATGTGATTGTACGAAACATACTTAAGGAGATAGCACAAAGCCAGACACTGCATGGCACAGACGTGGACGAAGAGCTATAAATGAATACCAGTACCTGAGCAACGCCGGATTTCTTCGATGATCTGTTTATATACCGAAAGTAGAACACAATAAATCATAAAACTAACGGAAACGTAAGTTTTACTACGAAAAAAAATTTCGGTTCTTTCACACGATGCAAGTTAGCTAAACTACACTTGCTCAATTTTTAAAGCTGAAAGTAAGAAAAAACTGTTTTCATTGTAATACATTCAATCTTCAACGCCTGCACAACGTTCATGTGCCCAGAGTTCCCATTTTTCGTACTGGATCCAGTTTACCTCAAAACTTCACCCCAAATAACGTTGGTTTGAAGACCGCATGTGAGGTGCCTCATAGATGATTTTAACCTCCTTTACAGTGCAGTTCTAGGAACATTAAAACGATATTAACTATTTATAAAGGAAAAAGAAACAATTGCATTAGGGCACTCTGGATCTTAATAATACTAATAATAACTGGGAAGGACGGCGTGTACCAGCTTCTAAGGTACAGGTCATTTATAAAAAAGCAACCAATATATAAAATATACGAAAATAACAAATCATGTTTATTGACATTGTCAACGAGGAGATACGCGATCTCTTGTAATTTTTTTATTTATGTTATCGAGTGAAAACCCATCAAGTCAAGACCGCACATTAAATCTTCTTTATTTGGCTTAATTACTAGTTTCGGCTAACAATCTACCCATCTTCAGATCTAAATCATAAAACAAGGTTTCCCCATGTTAGCAACATACAACAGCTTACAGAACTGCACCTAATATTGCAGCAGGGGTCAAAATAATATATACGAATTAATTACAGAATACAAAACACAAAACGTTCTTGATAAGTGTTAGTGCCATTACAGCTTCACACACTGTTAAAATCAGCGCTCGAGCGTTTGGGATCCCTATCAGGTCGGATTGATGGAGGACATAGAAGCAATTCAGAGGCGGGCTGCTAGATTTGTTACTGGTAGGTTTGATCATCACGCGAGTGTTACGGAAATGCTTCAGGAAATCGGGTGGGAGTCTCTAGAGGCAAGGAGGCGTTCTTTTCGTGAATCGCTACTGAGTAAATTTAGAGAACCAGCGTTTGAGACCGACTGCAGAACAGTTTTACTGCCGCCAACTTATATTTCGCGGAAAGACCACAAAGATAAGGTAAGAGAGATTATGGCGCGAACAGAGGCATATAGGCAGTCATTTTTCCCTCGTTCTGTTTGGGAGTGGAACAGGGAGAGAATATGCTAGTTGTGATACGAGGTACCCTCCGCCACGCACCGTATGGTGGATTGCGCAGTATGTATGTAGATGTAGTAGATGTAGATGTAGAAAGTGACAACACCCATACCTGACATAATTAAAAATAGCTTTTCATCGTTCGTGGTCAGTTTAACTGAACGATGGTCATAAAAATGAAAATAAACATTAATACAGCTAAGAAGCAGTGACAATAAAACAGTGAGGAACTATACACTAAAGCGTCTAAATATAGAAGATATCATCTTACCAAAGGCACTCTCTCGTTACAACTTAGTAACTGACACCATCAGTATTTACATCATCATTCGGCCACGAACAGTGAAATGCTATTTTTAATTGTATCATATGCGGATGTTCTTATTTTTACGATGTGTGAAGCCATAATGGGACCAACACTAATCACGGAGGTTTTGTGGTATGTATTCTGTAATTAATTCGTGTGTACACTTTTGAAGCCTGCTACAATATTATGTGCAGTTCCGTAAGCTGTCGTATGTTGCTAATACGCAAAAATATGCTTTATATCTGAGATCTGAACAGGACTATATTGTCAGCCGAAACTAGTAACGAGTCTAAATAAAGATTTCATGTGCGATCTTCACTTCGTGTCTTTTCAGTCTCTAACATAAATAAAAAACTACAAATAAATTCGATTCGGTAGTGAAATTCAGGAATTTACAAATCAGGAAAGTTTCAAGGTGCAGAGGTAGCAGCTAACTCTCTCTGCGGAGCAGTCTTCCAGCTCGGAGCTCTGCGAGTTTCGGAACGGCCGTAGGACAGACGGTTAGGCGCCCGAAGTGCAATAAGGGTCAGCGCCGACAGCTTATCCGCCAGGATCGGCCGCAATTGCGGCAGTCGAGTTGGCGAGGAGGGATACACCGCGAGAGCCCTCATATCCGCCGTGTCTTGGAGGATTCAATTTCGCAAACTGCCTTCATCAGTATGGATATGGCGCGCGCAGCCAGCGCGCGTCGTTTCGGCCGGTCGGCGCGCGCTCCTCATCTGCAGTCAACACCTCCCGCTGGCGTCGTTCCAGCGCGGGGACACGCCTTCTTTGTGTCGCGCAACACTCTCTGATGGCGCCTCCAGAGCCTCTCCCCATGAATGTTCCGCTACGACTGCGACGATGGCTGTCCTCACTTTCGTGGTGTCCACTTCTCAGCGCCAAATAGAGGGAGTTTCAGGAGAAATAACCCGATTTGGTACGAACTGAATAGAATGTCATAATCAATAAAATATACTGAATAGAATGTCATCACCAATAAAAATACTGAATGGAATGTCATAACCAATAAAAAATTCTGAGTAAATCTCACAATTTTGAGTACTCATATTAATTTCTTCTATGCGTTTCATACCTTGCTTCACGATGGCAGTTTCTTTGGCACAACTCGATTATCTACTATTCATTGAAGTAGAGAAGACATGAAGCATTTGACAGGGCGGCTTAGGGTACAAAGCTGAGAGAGGCATCAGAATTTAAATTTTTTTCTTGTACAGTGGTCTGGCATGGAACTGTGTTACGGATCAATCAAGTCAGCAAAGTTCTACAAAGACTTTCTGTAAACCTACAGAGTGCTGTGGATCTAGCTGCAAGTGTTGCACTTCTTTGAAGACGATGAAATCAGAAAAGGGCTTTAATAGTGTAATAACAGGTACAAAACTGAGGTTTAAGAGTGGGAGGAAGTAGGATGCTGAGGAATGATGAGACACGTTTGAAGTTCGTTAAGGATGTGTGTACCGCGATGCGGAATATCAGTGTAGGTAGTTCAGTAGAAGAGAATTCGACGTCTCTGAAAATGGCATTCACAGATACTGCCCGGCCGGAGTGGCTTCAGTCTGGAGCCGCGCAACCGCTACGGTCGCAGGTTCGAATCCTGCCTCGGGCATGGATGTGTGTGATGTCCTTAGGTTCGTTAGGTTTACGTAGTTCTGAGTTCTAGGGGACGGATGACCTCAGAAGTTAAGTCCCATAGTGCTCAGAGCCATATGAACCATTTGAACAGATACTGGACAGGCAAATATAGGTATAAGAAAGATAGGAGCGAAAAAACTTTGAGTAACAAACGAAATACTTCAACCGATCGACGAAAGAAGCAATTTCAAAAATTTTAGGGGAAAGACAGCAGTACAGAAATGCAAATATCTTAGGAATGAAATAAGTAGGAAGTGCAGGACAGAAAAGACGAAATGGCTGCACGAAAGAAGTGAAGAACTTCGAGTACAAATGATCGTCAGCTGGTCCAACTCAACGTACATAAAAGTCAAAGCAACCTTTGGTGAAGCTGAAAGCAAGGGTGATAATATTAAGAGTGCAATAGGAATTCCACTTCTAAACGCAGATGACAGAGTGTGTAGGTAGAAAGAGTACACTGAAGGTTTCTGTCTATGATGCGAAGGAATTTCCGGATGTCATAATAGAAGAAGAAACTGGATGAATATGGAAGAGACAGGGAATCCTGTATTAGAGACAGAATTTAAAAGACCTTTGGAAGACTTGTAATCAAGTGAGGCACAAGAGACAGAGATAATATAGCACAGGAATTTTTAAAATAATTGGGGAAAGTGCCAACGAAACGACTATTCAAGCTGGTGTGTAGAATCTTTGACTGGCGACGAAGCATCAGACTTTCGGAAGAATATCTTTTACACAATTCCGAAAATGTCAACGGCAGATAGATGCGAGAAATATCATTCATTTCATTTAATAAAGTGGTTCAAATGACACTGAGCACTATGGGACTTAACTGCTGAGGTCATCTGTCCCCTAGAACTTAGAACTACTTAAACGTAACTAACCTAAGAACATCACACACATCCATGCCTGAGGCAGGATTCAAACCTGCGACCGTAGCGGTCACGCGGTTCCAGACTGTAGTGCCTAGAACCGTCGGCCACTCCGGTCGTCTCCATTTAACCGCTCGTGCATCCAACGTGCTGACAAGAATAATGTGCAGAAGATTGGAAAAGAAGACTGAGGATTCGTTAGGTTACGATTAGCTTGACTGTAGCCAAGATATAGACACTGAAGAGGCAGTCTCTCATCGCGCTTGTTAATGGAAGCAAGAATGAAGAAAAATCAAGACCTGCTCATAATGTCTGTTGACCTAGAAAACGCGTTCGACAATGCAAAGTGGTATGTAAAACATTCTCGGTTTTCTTCCCGCATCAATTCGCGATAAAATCTCAAGCTTTCAACGATAGCCTCCATCGTCATCGTCCGGAGAAACAGACTGTCTTCACTGCTTTTTTCTTTTTTTCTTATTTATTCAATTTCAATTCCCCATCCGGGGCAGGCTGGCAGCAGCATATTTGCTGCTCTTCAGCAAAAAAGACAACAATGATACAACAGAAGACATTTAAAATTATAAAGGAGAAAATATGGCGGACAAATATATATATATATATATATATATATATATATATATATATATATATATATATGAAGAGCATATAGGAAGAGAGCAGATAAAATGGGTATATATATATATATATATATATATATATATATATATATATATATATATATGAGGCGCATATAGGAAGAGAGCAGACAAAAAGGGGGCGACTGTAAAATGGTGGCAAAAACCTAAGAAAAAGTATTGTGCACGAGAAACCTCACACTGGGACAGTTAAAAGAACAGAAGACGAAGTATGGCTACAGCATAAAAGTATCAATGGATGGCACACCACTTAATGATCTCTGACAGTAACACTATGTGCAAGTCCAGCACACAATTAAAATCACAACTCTTGACGCACAGGAGAACAGCACCAAACGCAACACTGATGACGATGAGCAAAACACAGGAACTGCCAGGGGCATGGAGAAGAGGGAGAAGGGAAGAAGGGTGGGTAGAGGGGGGAGATGGGAGGGGGCGGCAAAGAGGGCTGGGGAGGGAAGGACGTGGGAGGGAAATAGTTGAGGAGGGGTGCAGGGACTCAGGGGGGAAAGGAGGAAAATCCGCTCTGGGAGAAGCAGGGGAGAGGAAGTGGGGGCCCTGGGGAGGGAACAAGGCCAGGTTACAGTTGGAAGGAAGGGTAGATGTCACGGTGAAGTTCAACATCCGGGAGCAGAAGGTGCTGGAAATTGCCCTGATGAAGGAGATGGAGGGTGTTGGTGTGGAGAGAGGGAGGGATACAGCGATAGAGGCGCGGCAATGGGTGGGGGGTGGTGAGGAAGGAGGAAAGCAGAGGGTTTTCATTGCTGCTGTGGTGGCCTTATATAGCCCGTGGAGGGCTTCAGATTGGTCAGCGATTACGTACTGCAGTCGCAGACGGTGTCAATATCTGGGCTGGTGGCGCCACCACTTCCGTGGGAATGTAAACCCTGCAAGGAATGTCTCTGCTGCTTCCATACATCGAGCGCTCGTTTCCATGCACCGCTCAGATAGTTTCCGCTATCACAAGTTCTTCTCTCTCATTCTTATTTCAACAGCCTCCTTAATAACAGAATTTTTGTTTCATCAAACAGTATTTTATGTTTGTTCGTGAGGCTTGGCTCCGCAATTGCCTATTTCTCTAGTTACCTAATTTTAATTAATACCTGCAAGGAATGTCTCTTCTGCTTCTCCTCATCGAGCGTTCGTTTCCATGCACCGCTCAGATAGTTTCCGCTATCGCAAGTTCTTCTCTCTCATTCTTATTTCAACAGCCTCCTTAATAACAGAATTTTTGTTTCATCAAACAGTATTTTATGTTTGTTCGTGAGGCTTGGCTCCGCAATTGCCTATTTCTCTAGTTACCTAATTTTAATATGCCGCTGGTGTTCTGCACAGCATAGGAAACGGTAGAAACAGTCTGACCTAAATTGAATAAATAAGAAAAAAAGAAAAAAGCAGTGAAGACAGTCTGTTTCTCCGGACGATGACGATGGAGGCTATCGTTCAAAGCTTGAGATTTTATCCCGAATTGATGCGGCAAGAAAACCGAGAATGTTTTACATACCACTTTGCATTGTCGAACGCGTTTTCTAGGTCAACAGACATTATGAGCAGGTCTTGATTTTTCTTCATTCTTGCTTCCATTAACAAGCGCGATGGGAGACTGCCTCTTCAGTGTCTATACATTGGCTACAGTCAAGCTAATCGTAACCTAACGAATCCTCAGTCTTCTTTTCCAATCTTTGTCCCATGCCCCCAAATACTGGGATTCTGTTATTGAGGAGGCTGTTGAAATAAGAATGAGCGAGAAGAACGTTAACCGTGATAGCGGATACGATCTGAGCGGTGCATGGAAACGAGCGCTCGATGTGTGGAAGCAGCAGAGACATTCCTTGCAGGTTTACGTTCCCCCGGAAGCGGTGGCGCCACCAGCGCGGACGTTGAACAACGTCTGCGACAGCAGTACGTAATTGCCGACCAATAACAAACCGACCAATCTGAAGCCGTCCACGGGCTATATAAGGCCACCACAGCAGCCGCAAAAATACCGCCATTAAACCCTCAAGGAAGCATTCAAAAAACACGCCACACGACTATACAGGAACTCGAGACACGCGAACAATCGTTTCATCCTCACTCTGGGAAACTAGGATCACAACCACAGGCGGAAGCTCAAGCGGCCAAAGACACTACTAGGTAGGGCATAACCACCTATGGTAAACTAGCACACTGACAAGCGACAAACGTCGGCACGCCCCTGCATATCAGCAACACTAACTGGTAATTACCAGCTGCTATTAGAGCCGACCAACAGGCCACAGCAGGGACACCGACGAGCTCGCCCACTGACACACAAACAATTCGCCAACATCACCCTACACTGTGCATCCGATATATGACCTATCGGACACAAAAACGATACTAAACCTAACTGTTACAGGTTGCTGACGCTGAACCAGAACTCTACACCGGCACCCAGCGGCAGCCTCCGAGCAACACCACCGCACAACGCCAAAGGTATTGACATGCATGATACCCACTACTAACAAAGCCTACCCTTGCACGACCTATCGCAGGCAGCAAGACATCCGCTACTGCTCTTACCACACGACCTAACTATCGCTGAGGTTTTTTTCCCTTCGCTCTTGCCTTGGCACTTTTTTTCCTCTGCCCTTCAAACTGCTACCCTTCGTTCGACTTCGACCCAATCTATCTCCAGGTGAGCGCCTATTAATGGTTAACCCGAACCAGACGTACGCAAACATCGCAGTATCCACATCCTGCGACACCTCACTTTTGTGAAAACTAACCCTTATGCAGAGATGGCAGTAGACCTTTTGCGTTGGCCATCATGCCAGTGTGGGCGTGGAGGGGCTCCACCTCTAATAAATAAAAAAAAAAATAATTTAAAAACCAGCAAACATAGTTCGATGCTCTTGACGATGACGATGGACTGTCTATCTTCGAAAGCTTGAGATTTTGTCCCGAAATGACGCGGAAAAAAAAAGAAACGAGAATGTTTTACATATCAGTGCCGTCGCGAAAGACTTCGATCTCAATGCAAATTCGTGCAAGATTTTCAGAATTCTCAGGAAAATAGGATTAACCCATAGGGTAAGATGGGTAATACACAATATGGGGAAGAACCCACAGGAAACAATGAAATTGAAAAAATCAAGAACGAAGGAACAAGGAAATAACCAAGACGAATAACAATAATCAGGTTACTGGCTCCATGTACCATCTGCAACGAAACTCTCGTAACCGGCACCTAGACATGCAAAACAGACGACGTGAACAATGATGTTTTCTGATTTGTTGTTGTCTTCGCAACTGCCGTGTAGACTAGCAGCTTTCAGTCACTTTGTTTTCCTGATCCAAATAGAGGGAAGCACGGAATGCGACCATTGCATATTGCTGCTTCTCTCCTCTCCAAGCAGCTGCCTGCCGTTGCACAGAGCGCCTGCAGATCGCGTCCGTGAGTAAAGAGGCAGCTGAGCCGTGACGTCAGGGTAATCTCATCAGTCCGCGCCGAGTAATTCGGCTGACTGCACGACCCGGATAGCGTCGCGCGTCGTATTTTTGGGGCCGGCCCATCCGCGCGCTCGTATGTCAGGCAATAAGCCCGCGACGCCGCGTTCCACCTGCGGCCCACACGTCACTGGAGCGCAGAGCCGAGCTGTGGTGCTTACGTCTGCGTCGCGGAGAGGCGGACTAGGGCGGGAACGCCCAGCAGGATACAAAAGGAGCGCAACAGCGACGTTTTGTTTCGCTCTTCCCTACTTGCTTTTTCTCACACTCGGCTTCAATCGCTGTTAAGCCGCCAACTCCTTCCCAGCATGTTCGCGCCCGTTGTTGTCGACCATGTAGAAGACGGTACCAACTGTTTTATGCCAAATTAACTCATGACGTTTCTGTAGATCCCTAAACTAGAACTCAGCTAACTCAAAACTTGCATTTTCGGTCTATTTAACTAACATTTTATTTTCCGTGTGGTAATTATACAGTTGCTCGTCACCTCCTCCGACCTGAAGATAAATTGCCGTAGACTAATGTACTCAGCCGGCCTGGGTGGCCGAGCGGTTCTAGGCGCTTCAGTCTGCGACCGCGCGACCTTTACGGTCGCAGGTTCGAATCCTGCCTCGGGCATGGATGTGTGTGATGTCCTTAGGTTAGTTAGGTTTAAGTAGTTCTAAGTTCTAGGGGACTGATGACCTCAGAAGTTAAGTCCCATAGTGCTCAGTGCAATTTTGAACTAATGTACTTATTCTAAAGAATGCTCTACCCAATAAGGATGTACCTAAAAAAAATCATCGTTCAACCGACTTTTATTACTCGCTACTGTGGGACCCTTTTCAGATAGACCTACAGTTGCACTCTACCATATGGTGTGGTAGTTCCTAGAGTACATAAATGACGTACTGTAGTAAATGGTTGGAAAACCGATAGTACTGGTAGTGAAAGAAACGTAAATGAATGTGTCAGAGAGACTAGAAGCCGATGACTTCTCTCTTTTTTTGCGCATAATTAGAACTGTACATGGGCCAGAGACTGACCGCTTTCTGGAAATTAGGTAATGCGATTCAAATTAGATAATGCACGATAGCTCAACTTTGGCAGCCCAGGCGCAAGGTCACATACGCTTGGATATTTAGCTTGTGTCTATAAGCAATTAATTCTATAATAACTGTCAATTAAGTTAATATTACGACGCAAGAAAGTTAGAGTCGGTTTCATATTATCTATTGAAGGTTTCACTCGTTTCATAGTATTTCTCCAAACAAACAAGGTTCAAATGGCTCTGAGTACTATGGGACTCAACTGCTGAGGTCATTAGTCCCCTAGAACTTAGAACTAGTTAAACCTAACTAACCTAAGGACATCACAAACATCCATGCCCGAGGCAGGATTCGAACCTGCGATCGTAGCGGTCTTGCGGTTCCAGACTGCAGCGCCTTTAACCGCACGGCCACTTCGGCCGGCAAACAAACAAGAACATATCCTATGGGCCGGTATCCGCGTACTTCATACGTAGGTTTACATACCGATTTAAGACATTTCTTTAAGTATTAAGTGAAGAATTTAGTTTGCTTTCATAACACACATATTTTGCAGTATCTATCTACTCGGGGAATTAAAGGTTTTCAGTTCTATCTTTGATTTCCTTTCAAAACACATAAAGTACGTATCGCGCATACACGATCTTAGGCCCAATTTTTTGGATATATACAAGTTTTGATTTTTAACGTTAGGACATTACGTTACTATATTAGTTGTATACACGTATATTCCTGTTCCATATAACTTTAGTGACCCTTGTGATATGTACTCGTAGTTAATAGAATATTACTGTTATTGACTAGATAAATATTGTAAACATATTGTAAACAATCATGAGCGAGAAGTGTTTGAGTTGCCATTTAAAAGTCAGTTCTGGGGTTCTGTGCAGCTGTTGTGGCAGATGCTTACATTGGGGTGAATGTAGTGGCATGGGAATCGGGGAAGTAAATGGGACTCTTCCATGGTACTGCAGATTATGTTCAAGGGATAGGAAAATACCGGAACAGGAAGGAAAGATTAGAGTCCTCAAGGCAGAAGTGCATATTGCTAGGGAGGAACTAATGAGGTTAAGGGGGGAGGGGGGAGAAGGGTGAATACAGATGGGAAGTGGTAGCAAGGAACAGGGGCCACAGAAAGAGAACAGTATCTGACAGTTTCATCATTGACACAAACAATAGATTTGCCTTGCTGCCTCAGTCAACTAAGGAAGAGGCTCAAGTAGATGTCAGTGCAGTCAGCACTCAACACACTAAGAAACCAAATGTTTCAAAACAAAAAGGAGGAAAGTTCTGTTGTTAGATAGTAGCCATGGGAGAGGTGTGGGGCAGATCTTGCAGGAAAAATTAGGTGATACGTATCAGATCACAAGTATTTTCAACCACAGTGCGTGTCTTAGCCACGTTATAGAGGATGTAGGATCATTTTGCAAGGGTTTTACAAAGTAGGATCATGTTGTAGTAGTGGGTGCAGCGGGAAACAATATTGATATGGATCAGGGCAACAATATAGAGTGTGAACTGGTAAAAATAGCATCTGCAACGAACCATCCAAATGTTGGCTTGGTTCCTGCTTTCATGCAGTATGATCGGCCCCCATTGAGCAGCTCTCTCAGGAGGGTCAATATGAAGCTAGATCAGCTGCTTTGGGTGGCTACTTTATCAGGCATAGGTTTGGTTCCTGTTGACAGTATTGGTAGATGTGATTTCACAAGACATGGCCTGAATTTCAATATAAAAGGAAAGGGTAAACTGGCTGTGATGATAGTTAACTATTTAACAGGGGTGGGGGGGGGGGGGGGGGGTGCATGGAAACTCATGGGAGTGCTTCTTTTTTAGACTACAATCAGTGTCCAGTCATCCAACATGGACTGAAATTAAGCTTAGTGAGAAGCTCAGACGGGCAGGTACTAGAGATCTTAAAATATCACAAGATTCTCATAACAGTACAGTGAAAAATAATGTTAGTGTGTCACAAGATTCTCACAAAACCACAGTGAAAAATAATATCAATATATTGCATCATATTATCAGGGGATTAAAAAATAAAGTACATGAGCTTCTTGTTTGTTTAGAAGATTTAGAAATTGAGGGTGGAATAGATGTACCATGCCTGCCTGAACATTGTATAGCCACAGCTATGGAAATGGTAAATGTAGGTGGATATAAGCTTTTAGCACATGTAAGCAGAGATACTATGGACAGAGGAGGCGTTGCCATATACGTTAAAGTCTGTCATATTGTGAAAAATTTGGAATCTTGGAAATTTTGTGTAGAGTAACACATAGAAGAATATGCTTGTGAGCTTAAACTAAATAATGGCTATTTTATAATTGTAGCTGTGTATAGGTCCCCATTCGGAAATTTTCAATTACTTTTGCATAACTTGGATTCTTTGTTGTGCTGTCTGTCAGACAGAGGGAAGCAAATTATTGTACATGGGGATTACAACGTAGGTTTCCTGAAAGAGTCTGATAGAAAGCTTGATCTTGAAGTATTACTTGGTTCTTTCAATTTCACGTCAGTTATTGATTTCCATACTCGAATAATATAGGAAAGCAGCGCACTGATAGACAATGTTTTTATAGACCAAGATAAATTTAATCAGATCAAAACTTTTCCTCTGAAGAGTGGTATGTCTGATCTTGATGCACAGCTAATTACAGTATATGACATAGCTCCATACAGTAATGCAAAGCAGTCCTCCAAAATAGCATGTTCAATTAAAGATTTAACAACAGAAAATTTTAGGGAAAACTTGTAACAGTTAGACTGGAATGAGGTGTACGGGTAACCTGATGCTAGTTTAAAGTTTAACCTATTTCATGATAACTTTGTCAGTATATTTCCCTAAGAAAATAGTAAAATACACTCCTGGAAATTGAAATAAGAACACCGTGAATTCATTGTCCCAGGAAGGGGAAACTTTATTGACACATTCCTGGGGTCAGATACATCACATGATCACACTGACAGAACCACAGGCACATAGACACAGGCAACAGAGCATGCACAATGTCGGCACTAGTACAGTGTATATCCACCTTTCGCAGCAATGCAGGCTGCTATTCTCCCATGGAGACGATCGTAGAGATGCTGGATGTAGTCCTGTGGAACGGCTTGCCATGCCATTTCCACCTGGCGCCTCAGTTGGACCAGCGTTCGTGCTGGACGTGCAGACCGCGTGAGACGACGCTTCATCCAGTTCCAAACATGCTCAATGGGGGACAGATCCGGAGATCTTGCTGGCCAGGGTAGTTGACTTACACCTTCTAGAGCACGTTGGGTGGCACGGGATACATGCGGACGTGCATTGTCCTGTTGGAACAGCAAGTTCCCTTGCCGGTCTAGGAATGGTAGAACGATGGGTTCGATGACGGTTTGGATGTACCGTGCACTATTCAGTGTCCCCTCGACGATCACCAGTGGTGTACGGCCAGTGTAGGAGATCGCTCCCCACACCATGATGCCGGGTGTTGGCCCTGTGTGCCTCGGTCGTATGCAGTCCTGATTGTGGCGCTCACCTGCACGGCGCCAAACACGCATACGACCATCATTGGCACCAAGGCAGAAGCGACTCTCATCGCTGAAGACGACACGTCTCCATTCGTCCCTCCATTCACGCCTGTCGCGACACCACTGGAGACGGGCTGCACGATGTTGGGGCGTGAGCGGAAGATGGCCTAACGGTGTGCGGGACCATAGCCCAGCTTCATGGAGACGGTTGCGAATGGTCCTCGCCGATACCCCAGGAGCAACAGTGTCCCTAATTTGCTGGGAAGTGGCGGTGCGGTCCCCTACGGCACTGCGTAGGATCCTACGGTCTTGGCGTGCATCCGTGCATCGCTGCGGTCCGGTCCCAGGTCGACGGGCACGTGCACCTTCCGCCGACCACTGGCGACAACATCGATGTACTGTGGAGACCTCACGCCCCACGTGTTGAGCAATTCGGCGGTACGTCCACCCGGCCTCCCGCATGCCCACTATACGCCCTCGCTCAAAGTCCGTCAACTGCACATACGGTTCGCGTCCACGCTGTCGCGGCATGCTACCAGTGTTAAAGACTGCGATGGAGCTCCGTATGCCACGGCAAACTGGCTGACACTGACGGCGGCGGTGCACAAATGCTGCGCAGCTAGCGCCATTCGACGGCCAACACCGCGGTTCCTGGTGTGTCCGCTGTGCCGTGCGTGTGATCATTGCTTGTACAGCCCTCTCGCAGTGTCCGGAGCAAGTATGGTGGGTCTGACACACCGGTGTCAATGTGTTCTTTTTTCCATTTCCAGGAGTGTATAATTGAAAGAAACCATGTAAAAAGCCATGTCTTACTAAAGGGGTATAAATATTTTGTAAACAGAAAAGGGAAATTTGTCTTATAGCTAAGAGGAGTAATGATCCTGTAAGAGTAAAACATTATAAGAACTACTGCACTGTAATACGAAAAGTTATTAAAAAGTTCAGAAGTATGTGCATTATGTCTGAGATTAGCACATCTGACAATAAAATTAAAACAATTTGCAATTTTGCTAAAAGGGAAACAAGGCAACCGAGAGCACAGGAAGACGGTATTTCTATCAAACTCAATTAAAAATTCGTTTACAGAAATTTCATAAGTAGAAGACATTTTTATAATCATTTTTAAGTACTGTAGAGAAAACAGGAGCCAGTTATTCATTAGAAAATTTAAGGCAGTTTATGGAAGAGACAATACCTACGCAATTTGATAAAACTGAAATTCAACCCACCTCTCCTATTGAACTTAGGAAAATAATAAAGCCACTCAGAAGTTAAACTCTCATGGAATTGATGGCATTTCCGACAGAGTACCAAACACTTGTTCCCAACAAATAAACAAGATTCTCAGCACGTATGTTGTAGCTCACTGACACAGGCATTTTTCCATATAAACTGAAATACACTATTGTTAAACCATTGCTTAAAAATGGGGATAAGTCTGATGCCAACAACTACTGCCCACTCTCACTTCTGACAGCTTTATCCAAAATTCTTGAGAAACTGATGTATTCATCAGTAGTCTCACTTTTTCGTAAAAATTAAGTACTAACAAAATGTCAGTTTGGTTTTCAGAATGGCTTTTCAACAGAAAATGCTATACATGCTTTCACTGATGAAATATTAAATTCATTGAGTAAGTGAACGTCACCCACTGGGATATTTTGTGTTCCCTCAAAGGCTATTGATTATGTGAATCATGAAATTCTTCTGCATCTACATCTACATGGATACTCTGCAAATCACATTCAAGTGCCTGTCAGAGGGTTCACCGAACCTCCTTCACAATTCTCTATTATCCCAATCTCGTATAGCGCCCGGCAAGAACGAACACCTATATCTTTCCGTACGAGCTCTGATTTCTCTTATTTTATATTGGTGATAGTTCCTCCCTATGTAGGTCAGTTTCCACAAAATATTTTCCCATTCGGAGGAGAAAGTTGGTGATTCGAATTGCGTGAGAAGATTCCATGGCAACGAAAAACGCCTTTCTTTTAATGATTTCCAGCCCAAATCCTGTATCATTTCTGGGACACTCTCTACCATATTTCGCGATAATACAAAACGTGCTGCCTTTCTTTGAACTTTTTCGATGTACTCCAAGCGGACTTCCAAAACGAGTACACACCCTCCGACTCAGAGTTGAAATAATAAAGTTTCGGCTGGTTTCGTTGTCTAGGGGGTGGGATACGTAGTTGCCGCATTACAGGCCAAATACTGCTGAGTCTACAGTATACAATATGAATACACACACGAATCGAATGGTCGAAGTTTCCTATCACTCGCCAACTGCGAGTTAATATATAAATTTATAAGTGAATCTGCAGGTACGATTTTAACGACTTTAAATTATGAGTACGATAGCAGAAGTACTTTTGAGAATGCCGTATATTTCTGCAAAACGCTTATTGGTGTCGATGGTCCAGCAATTAAATAAAATATAAGTTGAATAACAGGGAAACAACAGATTCCTACAGCACGTAATTAGTTGTGAACAACAACACATCTCGCGAGATATTCCCTCCTACACGCACACTACGTCTTCACTGTAGAAGACACGGAAAGCTGACAAGTTCACAAGTCCGCACTCTGAAGTATTTCTGTCTACCGTGACCACGCGCAAACCGCTCCACACTCCAAGTCTCTGCCGCGACCGACCGTCGCTCTGTACTGTCTGCGCCCAGCACTCACTCCCCTGTCCTCTGCCGTAATCCAGAACTGCCACAATCTCTTAGTAACGAGCGCTGTGATTAGCTGTAGCGCTCGCTCCATGTCTCCAGGCCGACGTGCACTCACAGAGATATTGAAACACATACCAAATACTGGATTTACATTTAAATAACTTAAAATAAATAAATATTCCTACGTCTGGACCATAAACACGCTCTAACACACATTATTAAATACATAAACAATTAAATAAACATATATTAAAACAAAAGAAGCAAACGGCAGGCTAGGAGCCTAATGTCTCTGTGCTTTCTAACACACAGTAAATATTTAACCAATTTCTTCACGAATAGTATCTATTGGATATAAACAAAAACATAGACGAACAAATTTATTTATAAGCATGCTGCAACCGTTTTTTCGTGTAACTATGGAGTGAAACTTCCTGGCAGATTAAAACTGTGTGCCCGACCGAGACTCGAACTCGGGACCTTTGCCTTTCGCGAGCAAGTGCTCTACCAACTGAGCTACCGAAGCACGACTCACGCCCGGTACTCACAGCTTTACTTCTGCCAATACCTCGTCTCCTACCTTCCAAACTTTACAGAAGCTCTCCTGCGAACCTTGCAGAACTAGCACTCCTGAAAGAAAGGATATTGTGGAGACATGGCTTAGCCACAGCCTGGGGGATGTTTCCAGAATGAGATTTTCACTCTGCAGCGGAGTGTGCGCTGATATGAAACTTCCTGGCAGATTAAAACTGTGTGCCCGATCGAGACTCGAACTCGGGACCTTTGCCTTTCGCGGGCAAGTGCTCTACCAACTGAGCTACCGAAGCACGACTCACGTCCGGTACTCACAGCTTTACTTCTGCCAGTACCTCGTCTCCTACCTTCCAAACTTTACAGAAGCTCTCCTGCGAACCTTGCAGAACTAGCACTCCTGAAAGAAAGGATATTGTGGAGACATGGCTTAGCCACAGCCTGGGGGATGTTTCCAGAATGAGATATTCACTCTGCAGCGGAATGTGCGCTGATATGAAACTTCCTAAAGCTGTGAGTACCGGGCGTGAGTCGTGCTTCGGAAGCTCAGTTGGTAGAGCACTTGCCCGCGAAAGGCAAAGGTCCCGAGTTCGAGTCTCGGTCGGGCACACAGTTTTAATCTGCCAGGAAGTTTCATATCAGCGCACACTCCGCTGCAGAGTGAAAATCTCATTCTGGAAACATCCCCCAGGCTGTGGCTAAGCCATGTCTCCACAATCTCCTTTCTTTCAGTAGTGCTAGTTCTGCAAGGTTCGCAGGAGAGCTTCTGTAAAGTTTGGAAGGTAGGAGACGAGGTACTGGCAGAAGTAAAGCTGTGAGTACCGGACGTGAGTCGTGCTTCGGTAGCTCAGTTGGTAGAGCAGTTGCCCGCGAAAGGCAAAGGTCCCGAGTTGGAGTCTCGGTCGGGCAACACAGTTTTAATCTGCCAGGAAGTTTCATATCAGCGCACACTCCGCTGCAGAGTGAAAATCTCATTCTGGTAACTGTGGAGTACTTATGGCCTGACGCGATCAATAGTAATCGGCCACTTTTACCTCCAATAACTCTTGTACTATTCAAGTTACATACCTGTAATTCATACCAATTTAGGTTTAGACTAATAGCTTTCTAAAGACACGGCGATCGACAAAATCGGATAAAGCGTTTATATTTTGGAAATTCTTTGCCGTGTCTTACTTGTATAATTTATAGTCAGATACTAAACTTTAAATTAATAAATATATTGAAAATCTGACTACACCGTCAGAATCGTCGCGCTAGTAATGGTAATGTACATGTTTCTTTTTGAGGTATCGCGATTCATCTGGCTGCTATTAATTTCTGTACGAACTGTGAAATGTCTGCCATTATGACTTCACAAAGTCTGCCATCTTTGGCACTCGCGGCATAGACATCTCCTTCATCGACACAAAGCACCGTCCTCGTCACAGTGGAATTCCCAGCCACGCGGCTGGACCCCTCTTGCTTCGGCCAGCGTCTGCCACCACGTGGTCGGTCTGAATAGTGGACCGCGCCTGCCAAGCGGCCCGTGCGGCTACTGCTTCTTCCGAAGTTAGACTATTTTCAGGGCACGACGTCTTGCCCGTTACCTCACATCCGTCTGTCCTATATGGTAAGGATCGCACACTGCGCAGAAGTATTCTAAAAGAGGACGGGCAAGCGTAGTGGAGGCAGTAGGAGATCTGTTACATTTCCTAAGTGTACTGCCAATAAAACGCAGTCTTTGGTTAGCCTTCCCCACAACATTTTCTTGTGTTCCTTCCAATTTCAGTTGTTCGTAATTGTAATACCTAGGTATTTAGTTAAATTTACGGCCTTTAGATTAGACTGATTTATCGTGTAACCGAAGTTTAACGAATTCCTTTTAGCACTCATGTGGATGACCTAATACTTTTCGTTCTGCAAACAACCGAAGACGGCTGCTCAGTTTGTCTCCCAAATCGTTTATATAGATAAGGAACAGCAAAGAGCCTATAACACTACCTTGGGGAACGCCAGAAATCACTTCTGTTTTACTCGATGACCCTCCATCAATTACTACGAACTGTCACCTCTCTGACTGGAAATCACAAATCCAGTCACTTAACTGAGACGATATTCCGTAAGCACGCAATTTCACTACGAGCCGCTTGTGAGGTACTGTGTCAAAAGCCTTCCAGAAATCTAGAAATACGGAATCGATCTGAAATCCCTTGTCAATAACGCTCAGCACGTCATGTGAATAAAGAGCAAGTTGTATTTCACAGGAACGATGTTTTCTAAACCCATGTTGACTGTGTGTCAATAGACCATTTTCTTCAGGGTAATTCATAATGTTCGAACACAGCATATGGTCTAAAATCCTGCTGCATATCGATGTTAACGATATGGGCCTGTAATTTAGTGGATTACTCCTACTACTCTTCTTGAATATTGGCGTGACCTGTGCAACTTTCCAGTCTTTAGGTACGGATCTTTCGTCGAGCGAGGGGTTGTAAATGATTGATAAGTATGGAGCTAATGCATCAGTATACTCCGAAAGGAACCTAATTGGTATACAGTCAG
Organism: Schistocerca nitens; assembly: GCF_023898315.1. Lineage (NCBI taxonomy): Eukaryota > Metazoa > Arthropoda > Insecta > Orthoptera > Acrididae > Schistocerca > Schistocerca nitens. The sequence continues at coordinate 674,374,379 of NC_064618.1, forward strand.
GACCAGAAGAGTTGATTTTATTAAGTGATTTAAGTTGCTTCACTACTCCGAGGTAATTTACTTCTACATGACTCATGTTGGTAGCTGTTCTCGATTCGAATTCTGGAAAATTTACTTCGTCTCCTTTTGTGAAGGCATTTCGGAAGGCTGTGTTTAGTAACTCTGCTTTGGCAGATAGTGTCTCCATTGCTATCGCGCAGAGAAGGCATTGATTGTTTCTTGTCGCTAACATACTTCACCTACGACCAGAATATCTTTGGATTTTCTTACAGGTTTCGAGACAAAGTTTCGTTGTGGAAACTGTTATAGGCATCTCGCATTGAAGTCCGCGCTAAATTTCGAGCTTCTGTAAAAGATCGCCAATCTTGGGGATTTTGCGTCTGTTTAAATTTGCCATGTTTGTTTCGTTGTTTCTGCAACAGTGTTCTAACGCGTTTTGTGTACCAAGGGGGGTCACCTCCATCGTTTGTTAATTTATTTGGTATAAATCTCTCAATTGATGCCGGTACTATTTCTCTGAATTCAAGCCACATCTGTTCTACACTTATATTATTAATTTGGAATGAGTGGAAATTGTCTCTTAGGAAGGCGTCAAGTGAATTTTTATCTGCTTTTTTGAATAGGTATATTTTTCGTTTATTTTTCGAGGATTTGGTGATTACAATATTCAATTTACCAACGACAGCTCTGTGTTCACTAATCCCTGAATCGGTTTTGGTGCTCGTTATTAACTCAGGATTATTTCTTGCTAAGAGATCTAGTGTGTTTTCACAATCGTTTACTATTCACATAGGCTCATGAACTAACTGCTCGAAATAACTTTCTGAGAATGCGTTTAGCACAATTTCAGATGATATTTTATGCGTACTTACAGAATTAAACATTTATTTAAGCTAACATATCGAGGGTAAATTAAAGTCATCACCAACTATTTTTGTATGAGTCGGGTACGTGTTTGAAATCAAACTCAAGTTTTCTTTGAACTTTTCAGCAACTGTATCATCTGAATAGGGAGGTCGGTAAAAGGATCCAATTATTATTTTATTCCGGTTGCCAACAATGACCTCTGCCCATACTAACTCACAGGAAGTATTTACTTCAATTCTGCGAGAAGATAAACTACTTCTGACAACAATAAACACGCCACAGCCAACCGTGTTTAGCCTATTCTTTCGGAACACCGTTAGGTTCTTCGCAAAAATTTCGGCTGAGCTTATATCCGGCTTTAGCCAGCTTTCAGTGCCTATAACGATTTGAGCATCAATGCTTTCTATTAGCGCTTGGAGCTCTGGTACTCTTCCAGGACAACTACAACAATTTACAACTGTTATACGAATGGTTATTGTATCTACGTTTTTCCTCTGTTCAGCCTGCACCCTTTGTGACTGAAGCCCTTCTTGTGATTTCCCCGAGACCCTCTAACCTAACAAACTGCCCAGTCTACACCACACAGGCCCTGCTACCCGTGTAGCCGCCTCCTGCGTATAGTGGACGCCTGGCCTATTCAGCGGAACCCGAAACCCAACCACCCTTTAGAGCAAGTCAAGGAATCGGCATCCTACACGGTCGCAGAACCGTCTGAGCCTCTGATTCAGACCCTCCACTTGGCTCTGTACCAGAGGTCGGCAACCGGACCTGTCGACTATGCTGCAAATGGTCAGTCTGCTTTCATCATGCAAGCAAGACTGGCAGCCTTTATCACTTCTGTTAGCCGCTCGAAACCAGAGAGAATCTCTTCTGATCCAAAGTGACACACATCATTGGTACCGACGTGAGCAACCACCTGCAGTTGCCTGCACCCCGTGCTCTTCATGGCATCCAGGAGGACCCTTTCCACATCTGGAATAACTCAACCCGGTATGAACATGGAGTGCACATTGATTTTCTCACCCTTCTTGTCAGCCAAGTCCCTAAGGAGCCCCATAACGCGCCTAACGTTGGAGCCCCCAACTACCAATAATCCCACCCTCTGTGACGGCCTGGACCTTGCAGGCTGACTGGTTTCCTCTGAAACAGGACAGGCGACAACATCTGGCTCAGCGACAGTGTTAGCCACAGACAGCACCTGGAATCTGTTTGTCAGACAAACCGGGGAGTCCTTACGTGAAGATGCCTGGGAAGTCTTTCGCCACCTGCTTCGCCCCAGGGCGACTTCCCACTCGACCACAAGTGAAGGGTCAGCCTCAGTGCAAGTAGTGACTGGGTTGGCCACTGGTGAGGACTGATCGGAGGACTCTGACGTGCTAGAAGTCCATTGTATCCCCACTGCTGTCCCACAACTGTGGTGCCCATCCACTGCAGTCTCAAGCTGTGTAACCAAAGCCATCACAGCTTGAAGGTGAGAGTGACTTGTCACAAACTGGGCTCACATCCGCACACAACAATCGCAGTCCCTGTCCATACTAAAGACTGTGGAAAACTAAACTATGCAGATAAATTGATTATTGGCACATGCTGTGCAACTGTATTCTAGACCCTGATGGAAACGAAGGAACTGTGTCTAGTAAACGCAGATATTCGAAAACGTATCTACCGAAGCACTCAGGTGAAACTAAATAATTTGCCCCTGATTAGGAACTTGTAATATGTCACAAAATCGTTTTACTTTCTGTCGCAAACGAAAACGCGAAAACTGTGGCTATTAGATAACAAATTTACGCGCAGAAACTCAAGAAACTAAACTATTAACGCACACAGACGATACAATAAAATTCGCTCCTGGTTAGGAACTCTTCAATGATACAGAGGCGGTTATTTCCGTGTTGCTGCGTCTGCCTGACTAAATAAGCTTAAATATTGTGGTATGAGTGGAACAGTGCACAAATGGTTGAATTCATATTCAACTGGAAGACTACAGAAGGTTGAAATTAATAGTATGGTACAGATAGCAAAAATCAGCCGAATCCTCTATCTGGGGAGGTATCAAGAATGGTGTCCCACAGGGTTCAGTCTTGGGCCCGTTATTGTTTTACATATATGTGAAGGATTTGCCACTCTGTATTCATGAAGATGCAAAGCTAGTTCTTTTTGCTGATGACATTAATCACACCCAACAGACAAGTATTAGCTGAGGAAATTGTAAATAATGTCTTTCAGAAAATTATTAAGTGGTTCTCTGCAACTAGATTGGTTGGTTTGGGGAAGGAGACCAGACTGCGTGGTCATCGGTCTCATCGGATTAGGGAAGGATGGGGAAGGAAGTCGGCCGTGCCCTTTCAGAGGAACCATCCCGGCATTTGCCTGGACTGATTTAAGGAAATCACGGAAAACCTAAATCAGGATGGCCGGACGCGGGATTGAACCGTCGTCCTCCCGAATGTCTCTGCAACTAGACTCTCACTTATTTTATACAATTCTGTACAGTAAATGGCATAACACCATTAATAAATATAGACTACAACCATAAGTCTGTTGCTAATACAGAATATTAAAAACTTCTGGGTGTGTGCATTGATGAGAAATTGAATTGGAAGAAACACATCGATGATCTGCTGAAACAGTTAGGCTCAGCTACTTATGCTATTAGGTTTATTGCAAATTTTGGTGATAAACATATCAGTAAATTAGCCTATTATGCCTGCTTTCATTCGGTGGTTTCATGTGGCATCACATTTTGTGACAATTTGTCATTGATAGAGAAGGTATTCATTGCACAAGTGTGTAATCAGAATAATAGCTAGAGTTCACCCAAGATCACCTTGCAGACATTGATTTAAGGAACTCAGGATATTCACAGTACCTTCGCAACACATGTATTCACTTATGAAATTTGTTATTAATAACCTATCCCAGTTCAAAAATAAAAACGAAGTGCATAGCTACAACACTAGAAGAAAGGGTGACCTTCACTATCCTGGATGAAATCTCACTTTGGCATAGAAAATGGTGCATTATGTTGCTACGAAAATAGCATTAAATGTCTGGCAGATAGCCAACCAATAATTACAAGTAAATTAAAAGAATTTCTGAATGGCAACTCCTTCTACTCAGTAGATGAATTTTTCATATGAGGTAGTAACTGTAAAAAAGAAAAAACAAATTATTTTGTATAAGGAAACTCATGTTAAAGTGACACATTTCACATCATTAGGAAACGTTTTATTTATGATCTATGGAACAAGTATTAATGTATGTATGTATCTAGGTATGACACACATCTAATGTATAGGTAACGTGGTTGTGATCTTAACGAACCAAAACTACTAGGAAAACTACCTTAGTCTACGCTTACTTGTGATAGTCTGCAGAAGCCTACTTTAGTTCTAGAATTCTAGATAGGAATTATAGGGGATATTCAGAAGATGTAATGAAGACTGGCACTTTTTTAGGTTCATAAAGTATGAGACGCTCATCCAAGCCCAGTGGTAGGCGCTAAAACGGAAATGCTACTCAACTTGGTGTATTTTGTTGTTAATATGCCGAGACTGTACGTTCCTGGAGGACTTATCCAATGTATGGTGTCTTCTTACGTACAACTTGCGGAAAATTGTGTAATCATAGAGACTTGCCCTCAATCGTCCATCCTGCACATCACACATCACTGGAACAGGAAAGGGACGAACTGACAGTGTTATAATCAGTACCCTCCGTTACACAGTATAAGATAGCTTGCGGAGTATGGATGTATATGTAGAAGTAACAAATGGAACAGAAAGGTGAGACAAACAAATCTGTGACAAGACCAGCTTTTTCTCAGTAGCAATGGTTCCATCATCATTTTCATGGTGGCCCATGTAATTCCGCTCAAATAGAAATTTCAACGTCAGCTTCCTATCTCTTCTTCAAACGTCTCATATCTTTCTGAGAAGTCGGTTTGCAAAGCCAAGCCTTCTTCACAGTACTCTTTGTCTTCTGTTTGTGATTATAAACAGTTCTTATCCGGCGAATAACGTCTTCAGTAAGACATGATAAATTTGTGGCTCTATGATTGTAATATTCTTACTCATGAGCGTAATGCTTCATTAATTCAGATTGTTTTCCCAAATTAAAACATGCCATGGTAGGACTGTCTATAAGGAGGGTGATTCCACAGATGTTAGTAACTTCCGACGATGTCACTCCTCACAGTACTTTTGAAGCTTTTGAGAAGGTGGTCCACTCAATGGCTGCTACCCAACTGCATAGAAACGGGATACTCAGTCAATTACAGTTAGGATTTCGAAAGGACTCTTCTATGGAGACAATTTTTTTTACATTTACTAAACGCAAAATAAAATTTTAACTGATAAAATATCAGGAGCTGGGATATTCTGTGATGCAGTGGATTGTGTCACACATAGTATGGAACGGTGGAGATCAGGGCAGTTAGTCACCCTTTAATTTTGGAAGAGCTAACTTTCACAGATTCCCTGTCTGTTACTACCATTTAACATAATTTACATCCTTGACTGTTTTTTCCCGTATACTTGAGGCCTGTCTCAGTAAATGTTTTTGTCATTTGAAATTATTTATTCAAAGTTCTGTTGTTGTTGTTGTTGTTGTTGTTGTTGTTGTCTTTAGTCCTGAGACTGGTTTGATGCAGCTCTCCATGCTACTCTATCCTGTGCAAGCTTCTTCATCTCCCCGTACTTACTGCAACCAACATTCTTCAGAATCTGCTTAGTGTATTCATCTCTTGGTCTCCCTCTACGATTTTTACCCTCCACGCTGCCCTCCAATGCTAAATTTGTGATCCCTCAATGTCTCAGAACATGTGCTACCAACCGGTCCTTCTTCTTCTTGTCAAGTTGTGCCACAAACCCCTCTTCTCCCCAATTCTATTCAATACCTCCTCATTAGTTATGTGATCTACCCATCTAATCTTCAGCATTCTTCTGTAGCACCCCATTTCGAAAGCTTCTATTTTCTTCTTCTATTTATCGTCCATGTTTCACTTCCATACATGGCTACACTCCATAAAAATACTTTCAGAAACGACTTCCTGACACTTAAATCTATACTCGATGTTAACAAATTTCTCTTCAGAAACGCTTTCCTTGCCATTGCCAGTCTACATTTTATATCCTCTCTCCTTCGACCATTGTCACTTATTTTGCTCCCCAAATAGCAAAACTCCTTTACTACTTTAAGTATCTCATTTCCTAATCTTATTCCCTCAGCATCACCCGACTTAATTCGACTACATTCCATTATCCTCGTTTTGCTTTTGTTGATGTTCATCTTATATCCTCCTTTCAAGACACTGTCCATTCCGTTCAACAGCTCTTCCAAGTCCTTTGCTGTCTCTGACAGAATTACAATGTCATCGGCGAACCTCAACGTTTTTATTTCTTCTCCATGGACTTTAATACCTACTCCGAATTTTTCTTTTGTTTCCTTTACTGCTTGTTGAATATACAGATTGAATAACATCTGGGACAGGCTACAACCCTGTCTCACTCCCTTCCATACCGCTGCTTCCCTTTCATGCCCCTCGACTCTTATAACTGCCATTTGGTTTCTGTACAAATTGTAAATAGCCTTTCGCTCCCTGTATTTTACCCCTGACACCTTTAGAATTTGAAAGAGAGTATTCCAATCAACATTGTCAAAAGCTTTCTCTAAGTCTACAAATGCTAGAAATGTAGGTTTGCCTTTCCTTAATCTATGTTCTAAGATAAGTCGTAGAGTCAGTGTTGCTCACGTGTTCCAACATTTCTGCGGAATCCAAACTGATCTTCCCCGAGGTCGGCTTCTACTAGTTTTTCCATTCGTCTGTAAAGAATTTGCGTTAGTATTTTGCAGCTGTGACTTATTAAACTGATAGCTCACAACGCCTGCTTTCTTTAGGATTGGAATTATCATATTCTTCTTGACGTCTGAGGGTATTTCGTCTGTCTCATACATCTTGCTCACCAGATGGTAGCGTTTTGTCAGGACTGGCTCTCCCAAGGCCGTCAGTAGTTCTAATGGAATGTTGTCTACTCCCGGGGCCTTGTTTCGACTCAGGTCTTTCAGTGCTTTATCAAACTCTTGACGCAGTATCGTATCTCCCATTTCATCTTCATCTACATCCTCTTCCATTTCCATAAAATTGTTCTCAAGTACATCGCCCTTACATAGACCCTCTATTAATCCTTCCACGTTTCTGCTTTCCCTTTTTAGCTTAGAACTGGGTTTCCATCTGAGCTCTTAATATTCATACAAGTGGCTCTCTTTTCTCCAAAGGCCTCTTTAATTTTCCTGTAGGCAGTATATATCTTACCCCTAGTGAGATAAGCCTCTACATTCTTACATTTGTCCTCTAGCCATCCCTGCTTAGCCATTTTGCACTTCCTGTCGATCTCATTTCTGAGACGTTTGTATTCCTTTTTGCCTGATTCATTTACTGCATTTTTATATTTTCTCCTTTCATCAATTAAATTCAATATTTATTCTGTTCCCAAGGATTTCTACTAGCCCTCGTCTTTTTACCTACTTGATCCTCTGCTGCCTTCGCTATTTCATCCCTCAGAGCTACCCATTCTTCTTCTACTGTATTTCTTTCCCCCATTCCTGTCAATTGTTCCCTTATGCTCTCCCTGAAACTCTCTACAACCTCTGGTTCTTTCAGGTTATCCAGGTCCCATTTCCTTAAATTCCCACCTTTTTGCAGTTTCTTCAGTTTTAATCTACAGTTCATAACCAATAGATTGTGGTCAGAGTCCACATCTGCCCCTGGAAATGTCTTACAATTTAAAACCTGGTTCCTAAAACTCTGGCTTACCATTATATAATCTATCTGATACCTTTTAGTGTCTCCAGGATTCTTCCATGTATTCAACCTTCTTTTATGATTCTTGAACCAAGTGTTAGCTATGATTAAGTTATGCTCTGTGCAAAATTCTACCACACGGCTTCCTCTTTCATTTCTGTCCCCCAATCCATATTCACCCACTATGTTTCCTTCTCTCCCTTTTCCTACTCTCGAATTCCAGTCACCCATGACCATTAAATTTTCGTCTCCCTTCACTACCTGAATAATTTCTTTTATCTCATCATACATTTCATCAATTTCTTCATCATCTGCAGAGCTAGTTGGCATTTAAACTTGTACTACTGTAGTAGGCGTGGGCTTCGTGTCTATCTTGGCCACAATAATGCGTTCACTATGCTGTTGGTAGTAGCTTACCCGCACTCCTATTTTGTTATTCATTATTAAACCTACTCCTGCCTTACTCCTATTTGATTTTGTATTTATAACCCTGTATTCACCTGACCAAAAGTCTTGTTCCTCCTGCCACCGAACTTCACTAATTCCCACTATATCTAACTTCAACCTATCCATTTCCCTTTTTAAATTTTCTAACCTACCTGCCCGATTAAGGGATCTGACATTCCACGCTCCAATCCATAGAACACCAATTTTCTTTCTCCTGATAACGACGTCCACTTGAGTAGTCCCCACCCGGAGATCCAAATGGGGGACTATTTTACCTCCGGAATATTTTACCCAAGAGGACGCCATCACCATTTAACCATACAGTAAAGCTGCATGCCCTCGGGAAAAATTACGGCTGTAATTTCCCCATGCTTTCAGCCATTCACACTACCAGCACAGCAAGGCCGTTTCGGTTAGTGTTACAAGGCCAGATCAGTCAATCATCCAGACTGTTGCCCCTGCAACTACTGAAAAGGCTGCTGTCCCTCTTCAGGAACCACACGTTTGTCTGGCCTCTCAACAGATACCCCTCCATTGTGGTTGCACCTACAGTACAGTCATCTGTATCGCTGTGGCATGCAAGCCTCCTCACCAATGGCAAGGTCCGTGGTTCTTGAGGGTTGTTCTGTTAAGAATAGAAAACCAAATAGTGATATTGATAATGCACTAATAAATAACACCGAATTATACACTAATATATTTAAGTGAATATTTTGCGAAATGTCCTATATTACCCTTCACACTTTCGAGCACATATAATTTTCCCATGTGTTTAAGATATTTGGCCTTGGTGTACATATTAGTGAGACCACTTCTTACACTCTATACAATGGATTAATTTTTCCTTAGCTTTACTGGAAACCATAATTCTCTCATCTGCACCAAAGTAACTCCCATTTCGTACATGTTCCAAACTTCGTGAAACGGAAACATGTCTTCAGAGAACTGAAAATATTCCATATATGTCTGTAGTTATAATATCATGCTAAGGTGGTAGCCACTGGTTTCCAAGAATTTAAAAATAGATTGCACGTTTATGCAGTTGAAGTCAGAACTTCTAAGATGGCTCGTAATGGAAAATGAATTTAAAAAGAAATCAGTAAACCAGTCATCTATACAATACACCCATTACTACAATACTTAACAGACTTCATCACTTGAAAGTCATAAGATGCTATTTGATTTTTGGCGTTAAACCACAGTAAATTTCTGCTGCTTGCAGTACTTATTGCTTCGAATCTATCTTGTTTCACCAAAAAATAAAATTGTTTGTATCTGGAAAGTAAGCTACGGTAGTAGCAACCTGAACTATCTTTTCATTTTCAGAGTCATCTAGGGGAATATTCTTACAGTCTCTCGCAAATATTCTGAGTTTAAATACTAGTCTGGTTCTTGCCTTGGCCTGAGAGTGGAACAGAGCATTCCACATGTGTCTTTGTAAGGGCCGTACCACACCAGGATGCCATGGCATCTCTGCTCCCATCCCTGCTGGCAGTGCTTCAGTCTGCTGGTACATCTGCCAGCAGAGACACCAGAGGAATTCCCTTAGTTTGCGCTCAGTAGTGAGATGGACACAGTTCTAATAGATGCCCTTTGTGTGCGACGTTGAAATTAAAAGAGAACACGCAAAAAGACGATGTTCTAGGTGCTTACTTTCAGTGACAACTGTGACATAAATGGGTTATTCAACACACTATACAATGATTCAAGAAATTGCAGCAATAGATTTTTCAGTTACATATGCCAGAGTTAGTGGAGATTTGCCTAGATGAACTGCATAAAAATATTCTGTTTTAAGGAAAGCCATCTCCCTGGAAGAAAAAATTTTTGTGACATTAATGTATACTACCTGTCTAATCAGTAGCTAATTATTGGTTGTTTACAGTGAAATTCACGACATTAGCTGCGACTGCAATGTATGTATAGAAGTAATTTTTCTGTTTTATTTGAAAAGTACTTTATTTTTAAAATCTAATTCAATGTTACAAATAAATATTACAACGCAATAAATAAATAGGTAGCTACCCTATTTCAGTTTGGAAGTAGATTATGAGGAGAACTCCCATACCCCTGATAGTGTTGTGCCGTTCTTGTGATTGCAGTGGAATATCAGGAACAGACATTGAGGAATGGAAGATCTGTAATTTCCAAATTGTTTAGTCTGCCAGTTTCTAGAAAGGCATTGTTATAAGTAGTGTGAATGTGACTAACTGCACTTCACTAATGATGCTCGTAATTCCTAACAATTTTTTCAGTTCATGCTTTGAGTAGTCCTGAGATGAAATATCCCAAATTGATGACCTCAATAAAATCTCACAGGTCAAATATTCGATTTCAAAACTGTCTATAGTGCTCTCAAGGGCTAAAAAACTATGTACAGGTGAACAGCAGGTAGTTCTTGGCAGCTCTACTGGCGTCCTGATGTGGAACCGACCATAAATCGCCAAGTGCTCCACTGGCAACACTGCCACTCTACCAGGCTTTCCAGAAGAATGTCACGGCGCCAGCTCTCCTAGGAGAGGTGACACACTCAAGCAAATGTCAAGTGTAGGAGCCTTTACTGCTTCCCATGCATTGTGTCTGGCCTCTCTCCCGGCAGGGCTGCTGCAGCATTTCAGTATAGTAGGGCCCCTTCGTGTGATCAGCGCTGAACATAAAGGCAGGTCAACTGCAGATAAAGCATGGGATTTTCCAAATTAGTTCTGGAGCTCGCAGTGGTTACAAATGCTTGGCCTACTGTTGAAGTGTGACTATGCAGCTATGGAATATTAAGCACAAATATTCTAAAATTGAGGCCAATGGACATAAGTATTAAATGAGGATATTGAACCACATGTCTTCTGTTATGAGTTGAATGTGGCATAGCACAATGCTGTATGAAACCTACTGGTACACAGACACTGGTTTTTATAAACTATGAACACAAAGACACTTCAAATAACACTATTGATACATCACTACTACATGTTCATAAACAGTATGTGAAACTGGTGCCTAACCATACAGTGAATATATATTACAAAATTTTATTCTGGTACATAACTGCATCCAGAGTAATGAGAATTTCTACACTAAGCAATTGAATTGACTAGAACTAAATGAACTCAACAATCATACATATCATGGCGTCAGCATGTGTTACACTATAGCTTTACCACTGACCTAGAAGTATTTGTTTCAACACAAGTTAAGTAGTAGGCAGTTTTGTTAAGACAGACCACCAGTCAAATCATCCCTAATTCACATTTGACGCAGCCTACATAAAAAGCAAGTGCACCTCATAAGCAAACAGAACACTCTGTTCTATTTCAAGACACACAGGGATGTGAAAATATTTCCTTGTATTTCCTTGTTGTAAAATTTGTACATGGCGGCATCATACTGTGTTTTTATTGATGTTAATTGCAATAGATATATTAGAATATTTTGTAAAGTCAGAAAGTGACCAGCAAGGGGAGATGTCTTTAGTTGTAAAGAAGAAAATGTATTTCCAACTATAGTCATTTTAATGTAATTTCATAATAAGTTATGAATGTAACTAGAATGATCTGGTTACAGAGGTGTCAGAAATGTGAGCTTTTCCATGTGGTTTTCAGAGGGTTATGGGCACGAAATATGTCCACCTTGTAACGAAATGTTACACTGATGGCTCAGATCACATGCTACAACGAAAACAAAGCATGAAATATTGTAGCTGCCTTTGTTAATTATTCTGTGACCATGAACTTTAAATATCTCAGGTGCAGAAATTTTGTTCAGGCATGCAAGCTGGACTTTGTGGCTATAAAAACCAGCAAGTTCTACATAATTACTACAGTCAGTAGTTATGTCAGTGAGACAGCGGTATTGACTACTACACAGATCAAGTCCAAACTGGCCAATTCTGATCATGAATCAAACTCATCAACATGTCCATGGAATGGGCTGTTAAAAATGCATGTACACTTGGAGCATTAGTGTCAGGAAAATAAAGAGATACCAGAATGAGATTTTCACTCTGCAGCGGAGTGTGCGCTGATATGAAATTTCCTGGCAGATTAAAACTGTGTGCCCGACCGAGACTCGAACTCGGGACCTTTGCCTTTCGCGGGCAAGTGCTCTACCATCTGAGCTACCGAAGCACGACTCACGCCCGGTACTCACAGTTTTACTTCTGCCAGTATCTCGTCTCCTACCTTCCAAACTTTACAGAAGCTCTCCTGCGAACCTTGCAGAACTAGCACTCCTGAAAGAAAGGATATAGCGGAGACATGGCTTAGCCACAGCCTGGGGGATTTTTCCAGAATGAGATTTTCACTCTGCAGCGGAGTGTGCGCTGATATGAAACTTCCTGGCAGAGAGCTTCTGTAAAGTTTGGAAGGTAGGAGACGAGATACTGGCAGGAGTAAAACTGTGAGTACCGGGCGTGAGTCCTGCTTCGGTAGCTCAGATGGTAGAGCACTTGCCCGCGAAAGGCAAAGGTCCCGAGTTCGAGTCTCGGTCGGGCACACAGTTTTAATCTGCCAGGAAGTTTCATATCAGCGCACACTCCGCTGCAGAGTGAAAATCTCATTCTGGAAACATCCCCCAGGCTGTGGCTAAGCCATGTCTCCGCTATATCCTTTCTTTCAGGAGTGCTAGTTCTGCAAGGTTCGCAGGAGAGCTTCTGTAAAGTTTGGAAGGTAGGAGACGAGATACTGGCAGAAGTAAAACTGTGAGTACCGGGCGTGAGTCGTGCTTCGGTAGCTCAGATGGTAGAGCACTTGCCCGCGAAAGGCAAAGGTCTCGAGTTCGAGTCTCGGTCGGGCACACAGTTTTAATCTGCCAGGAAGTTTCAATAAAGAGATACATTGCACTATATCTCTTTTTGGTAATTATTATCATCCATATCAACCTACATAGTTATGTCTGTACAGCCAGAGGCTAGAAGTAGAAGAGATAACGAAAGAAATTACAAGAAAAGGTAATTAGACAGAGATATTTCCAAAGTATTTTAAAGTTGCATACTATGTAATTCTGTTTCCATTGTGAAAGAAAATATGATGCTCTAATAAATATTTATAACTGTCTGTGTAAAATAATTCACAAAAGGAAATTGTGTCTCTTCAACATGGACAGTAAATTATTAATATGCACAGTTGTTGGCGAGAGATGAACTTAGTTTCTGGGTATCAATGATTCAAATTTTATTGGAGGCAGCATCTGAGCAATGTATGCTGACTTTCCATTTCCAGTGGTGCTTGCTTTAATATGGTGCTCTCGTTAGTTTACTTCTTGATGGACTTTATCAGACTGTGGAGTAGAATCACTGATGAACTTTTACACTAAAGTATGGCCAGGACATGTGGTTATTCATCCTTTCAAAGTAACTAATTTAACTGGGCAATCTGCCCAACATTATTCGCGATTGCATCCAACCTTAACTACACTTACCTGCGATTTCAGTTCCATATCTCAAGGTGGAAACCGACAAGCAATTAATAATTTTTTCTAAGGCCATCACATAGCCTTTTGTGTTGTTGTTCCAAATAAAATATTCACCACTCAACTTAACTTCATCTTTGTGCTTTGTGCCTATTGTGTTTCTCATTTTATTTAACTTAATTTATTGTTTGTTAATCGTTGCAGTATATACTAGATTCCATGTATTTAGTCTCCGGTTACTTGACAAAACCTATTGTAAGCAACTGTGACTAATGAGCCAGAGGTTTATGACTTGACAATCTTTCTTTTTTTACTTTTCTTACTACAGCACAAGTAATAAGTGGGCAAGTTGAGTGCACTAAGGATTTATTTAATGATCGAACCAACCCAATCAGGAAAATAAATATAAAAATTAAATCAATAAAATTATATTTAAAAATTTAAATCTGCAGCCACCTCAGGATTAAGAGGTTAACTGCACTAGGAGATAATTTAATGACCAAACCAACCCACCAACCAAAATAAATACAAAAATTAAGTCAATATAAATTTTTTCAATCTTATTAAATTTATTAAATAATAAATAATTTCAATACCCATAAGGCACAGTATCATAATTTTCTACAACTACTCTTTTATCATACTGAAATGAGAATTCTTTCTTAGCCTGTTTGTTTACTACTTTCAACATCTCCAATGATCTGACTCTATTCTAATTGTATCTTTTACTTCACTTTCGATTAATCGTATCATAGATCAGCCATTCAGCTTTTGAAATTCTTATAATTCAACCTGAATCCCTTTACCTACACATCTGTATTTTTATCATTTTCGTCATAACTGACAACTTTCTGGGCCAGCTGAAGCCCAATGTGTAATCCAGTTATTTCATAATGCATCAACCCATTCGCCTAATTTACAACCTGTTTCCACAGTATTTTCACCCCTATCAATATATACTATACTCTCTGTATCAAAATATATAACAGTTTACCTAACCCTTGCATTTGATGTAGTAAATGAAGCTGTAAAAATATTTGTGGCTGTATTATTTTCCACATAATAATCCTTGAAACTGAACTTCAAATGAATCATATTGTCATTAATAAAGTTTACATCTATGTTATCTAATCGATCATCCAATAGTACCTCATAAAGTCACTGAAAATTTGTTACATATTCTCTTTGACACATGTTTCCCCTTTGCCCATACTTTCCCCATAATACATTGAGAAATATCTTAGCAATGGCTCGATTTCCTGGATTTTTAGTTATTCTATTAGGATCCAAGTCAACAGCCAACTGTTTTGATACACTCTTCATTAGTGGCAAAATCATGTGGACTGGGTTCTAATTTTATTTTCATAAAATTTTCCATGTAACTTTTAAACATGTTGCTTTTATTTCTAAATCCCCATACTTCATAGGCATCTAAAATTTTATATCCTTTTTCTACAGCTTTCTCCACTTTGTCACTCATCCACATTCCAATAAAACTTCTTTCATCATCATTGTGATCGCATTTATCAAATTTTCCTTGTGCACATCTGACACAAAGGAAACAACAGTTTTTCATTTATTCTTACTTGTAAACAGGTCAATACAATCCTTTGGGTGGCACTACTTCACATTTTATTAAACTATACCAATTTTTAGAATTGGCACAATGGGCTAAAGACTACATATGTCAATATATTTTATTTTTGCGCTAACCCCATCTGCTTCAGCTCTTAATTTTATTGCATTTGTTCAACAATCATAAAAAGAATTTCTTGAATTCAATGGTTTGACAACTTCTGGTAACTGTTTTAATTTTTTGAGCATCTTATACTTGGAGATTTAAGCCAATCACATTCCATATCTCCAGTAAATTATGTCCCACATTCTGTATCTCTGCCCTTCTTTTTAAAGTGTTCTGGTAAAGGTCAACCATTGTTTCTTTACTTTTATTGTTAATCATCTCACTTTCAAAACAATTTTACAATCATGCCAAAAGTAACTGTGGTACTTATGAACAGTATTAGTTTCTTTATCAAATCCAAGTACTTTTGCAATGGTTATTTTTACTTCTCCACCATTAAGAACATGCGAGATATAATTATTGTTTAAACTGTTTAACCAGCCTATGGATTGTTTACTATAATTTTATATTTCTTCCTTTTCCCATCCAGTAATTGTACTTTCCTGTGAATATTTCGATCTGTAAATAGCCATACAAACACTTGCAATTGTTAAATAATGAAATGGTTCAATATTAGCTATCTCTAGAATTTTTTTTCTTCGTTCCAAACAACCTCTTCTTAATATACACTCCTGGAAATTGAAATAAGAACACCGTGAATTCATTGTCCCAGGAAGGGGAAACTTTATTGACACATTCCTGGGGTAAGATACATCACATGATCACACTGCCAGAACCACAGGCACATAGACACAGGCAACAGAGCATGCACAATGTCGGCACAAGTACAGTGTATATCCACCTTTCGCAGCAATGCAGGCTGCTATTCTCCCATGGAGACGATCGTAGAGATGCTGGATGTAGTCCTGTGGAATGACTTGCCATGCCATTTCCACCTGGCGCCTCAGTTGGACCAGCGTTCGTGCTGGACGTGCAGACCACGTGAGACGACGCTTCATCCAGTCCCAATCATGCTGAATGGGGGACAGATCCGGAGATCTTGCTGGCCAGGGTAGTTGACTTACACATACTAGAGCACGTTGGGTGGCACGGGATACATGCGGACGTGCATTGTCCTGTTGGAACAGCAAGTTCCCTTGCCGGTCTAGGAATGGTAGAACGATGGGTTCGATGACGGTTTGGATGTACCGTTCACTATTCAGTGTCCCCTCGACGATCACCAGTGGTGTACGGCCAGTGTAGGAGATCGCTCCCCACACCATGATGCCGGGTGTTGGCCCTGTGTGCCTCGGTCGTATGCAGTAATGATTGTGGCGCTCACCTGCACAGCGCCAAACACGCATACGACCATCATTGGCACCAAGGCAGAAGCGACTCTCATCGCTGAAGACGACACGTCTCCATTCGTCCCTCCATTCACGCCTGTCGCGACACCACTGGAGGCGGGCTGCACGATGTTGGGGCGTGAGCGGAAGACGGCCTAACGGTGTGCGGGACCGTAGCCCAGCTTCATGGAGACGGTTGCAAATGGTCCTCGCCGATACCCCAGGAGCAACAGTGTCCCTAATTTGCTGGGAAGTGGCGGTGCGGTCCCCTACGGCACTGCGTAGGATCCTACGGTCTTGGCGTGCATCCGTGCGTCGCTGCGGTCCGGTCCCAGGTCGACGGGCACGTGCACCTTCCGCCGACCACTGGCGACAACATCGATGTACTGTGGAGACCTCACGCCCCACGTGTTGAGCAATTCGGCGGTACGTCCACCCGGCCTCCCGCATGCCCACTATACGCCCTCGCTCAAAGTCCGTCAACTACACATACGGTTCATGTCCACGCTGTCGCGGCATGCTACCAGTGTTAAAGACTGCGATGGAGCTCCGTATGCCACGGCAAACTGGCTGACACTGACGGCGGCGGTGCACAAATGCTGCGCAGCTAGCGCCATTCGACGGCCAACACCGCGGGTCCTGGTGTGTCCACTGTGCCGTGCGTGTGATCATTGCTTGTACAGCCCTCTCGCAGTGTCCGGAGCAAGTATGGTGGGTCTGACACACCGGTGTCAATGTATCTACACCAGATTTTCAGTGCTCATTAATTTTTTTCTTCATATTGAGCTCATAATTTTCTTTGGCATTTCTGTTCTTTTCTTTTCTTTGACTTTTCTATTCCTTTGATAAACGCTTCTCTATCTTGTAAATAATAGATATCAGCCAACAGTCATCCTTTTTAAATTTTATTGGCAAATCTAGATTTCAGCTAGAGACTAGCCATTCTCAATGCACTATCATTTTTTATCAATGCATGTAATGCCAGTTGGTCAGGCTTCATCCACAGTTCAATGCATTAATCAAAAATGATAGTGCATTGAGAATGATTAGTCTCTAGCTGAAATCTAGATCTGCCAATACAATTTAAAAAGGACGACTGATAGTTGAAATCTATTATTTACAAGTCAGTATAACAGTCTCTGAGTGCAACCACCTTCTGAATGGAAGGTAACCTGATGCTTCTCTATCTTTCGGCGTCGTAGTGTCAACATATTAGTATTGAGTATATGGAATTGGTTCTCTCTAATTTTCATTTTACTGTGTATTGTACAAATTTGGGTGGTAGCCTTTCTCCATTTCTGTCAGAATAAATGTTTCTGGAGAACTACTAAGTGGACCTTGTGCAAAATTACTGCTATCTATCATTTTTAGACCTAATTGTTTGATGTCCAATAACATCATCTTAGTTGCTGTGTAGACAGTATATGGTATTATTGTATTTTCAACACAGTACCTCAAAATTAATTATGAATTGTATCCTTTAGCATAGTGAGCTATGAATATATAATACTTGTTTCTTTCAGATATCACCCATCTACAGATTTCATCATTTGTCTCAAATTTATAAACAATATGTCCTATAAAATTGTGAGCTATTATGAGATTCAGAATATGTATACCAGTTTCTTGTTGAGCTTCATAATCAAACCACACTTGTCTTTCTGTATAGATACAGTTCACTCTCTTAAGGAATCCATCTTCATAACACTCAAACTGTTTACCAGCAGCTATTTTTCCACATATCCAACATTGGTAAACATAAAAATCTTTGAATTCTCCATTAAAATAAAACCATCTCTATTACAATTTGGAGAGCCTTGGACTATTAAATCCTCACTAAATTTTCTTTAAAAAATACCACCTTTTTGCAGTACAAATTGCACATACCGTATATGATTTTCAATTTACACTACTTGATCACAGTTTCTGCAAACTTCATAGCCACATTTATGTGCTTTAGATCTCAAACAAATCTTCTTAGATCTTTTACAATTATAATCTGTACCACAAATGTTTTTGTGATTTTTTCATGCATTTGGCTTTATAACAGTATCTATTTCAGTTTTCACAGTATATCTTGTTTTCTGCACTTTCTTGTTCTGGACCATTGCATAGTATACAGATTTATTTTTCTATTTTGCAATTATGTTTGTATTGTTGTGATGTGGTTTGTAACATTTAATGCAGAAATATCAGGATCCCAAAAAAGCTTTCATACTGTTAATTACAAAAAATTTGTTTTGATTTTTAATCAGGTATGTCTTCATTCGTTTCTGAAGGCCACAATAGATAATTGAATTGAAATTCTCAGCACATACAATATTTATTTGAATTTTCAGCAATTCTGCAATATGTTGTCATCTAAAGTAAACTCTTCAACATTGTATTAAAAAAAATGGCTCTAAGCACAATGGGAGTTAACAGCTGAGGTCATCAGTCCCATAAACTTGGAACTACTTAAACCTGACTAACTTAAGGACATCACACACATCCATGCCCAAGGCAGGATTCGAACCTGCAACCAAAGCAGTCACGTGGTTGCGGACTGAAGTACCTAGAACCGCTCAGCCACTGTGGCCAGCCATTGCATCACCTAAAAGTTTACAAAATATCTCAGTTAACTCTTTTTGTAATTTGTATTTATCTCCTTCTCTGATTTTCTGAATCTCATTTGTAGTAGTTAATGCCACTACTACAGCTCTAGGACAAAACACATTATCATTTTTATTAATTCCTTTGATACATCTCTTAATCTTTTTGCTTCAACTAGAGTTATTAGTTTTTTACCTCTACCAGCTCTGCCTCTAGGAATCGCTATCATCTCAATATTAAATGAGGTATTTGCTATATCAACAGTCTCATTGGATGTTATTATATCTCTGATTTTATTGCACAAAACTTGAGGTCATTCTCAAGTATTATCTGATGGTTTATATCCTGTAGAATTTGGATTAAACATTTTGTGGTTTTGGATGTTATATTCAAGTTATCTTCTTTTCTAAAATTATTTCTCTTTTTTGCTACTTCAAACATGTAGTTGAGTGCTTTCGTTATAGAGGCTGTTTTCTAGTAATGGTGTCGAGCTTAGCAATATTAGAATCATTAAAGACAATTTTATATCCACAGACCAACATTGAAATTTTTCATTAAATCTCCTTAATGTAAATAAATGCTTCTTAGATGGCTCAGTCTCCTTTTCTTGCTCAAACAGTTTGCTACTGAATGGATAAATTTGAACTAGTCTCATAGTTTTTCTTGTCTAGGTGGTCAAGCTCTTTTCAATAACATCATCATCAAATCTGACTGACTGTAAATGTCTTTTTAGATCACTTGTAATTATTTCTTTCCACATTTACATACCATTTTTTCTTCTATTCTTATCTTCTAGTTGGCAAATCTTACATTTACTTGATAGCTTGTTCATAGATGAAAGGTTAAAGTAAAAACAACTAAAATCTTTAGTTTCTTGACAAAAAATTCATTTTCTTTAAACTCATTTTGTTCATCATTTTTCAAAAGTTTAGAATGCTTGTCAACTGGAATTTCTTTTAAGTGTTTTTTGTAGTAAAGTATATAAATGATTTCACACACACACACCAACACACACACACACACACACACACACACACACACACACACACAAAATTTGTTTACCTTTATACAGTTTTTTATTATATTCACTAACACAACTCTAACATGAGTTATTATACTATATATCCTTTGTATATTTATGTGAGTGGAAGTTATCAACACTAGTTCAAATGGCTCTGAACACTATGGGTCTTAAACCTAACTAACCTAAAGATATCACACACATCCATGCCCATGGCAGGATTCGAACCTGTTCCAGACTAAAGGGCCTAGAACCGCTTGCCCATGCAGGCTGGCTGGAAGTTATCAATTGATGTCTCCACTTCATAAATTTTACACTTGTTCAACACCACCATTTATTGAGACAGATTTTCATTATTTAAATTAAAATTATTCCTTAAAAAAGAAACACTTTCATGTTGCTGTGGCCTAGATAGTTGTATAGATAAAATATTACACTCTAATTTTTTTGCTGTCACTAGCATTTCTACTGTGTATTTTATTAAGGAAAATCCTTCAAATATTTTTATCTGATATTTTATTATTTTAAATAAATGGAGACAATAGCAGCGACAGATGAAGCATTGTCAAGTACATCTAATGCTGTTTGCAGTTTATTGAATATATTTGAATTTATTCAGAAGAATAATTATCAATTAAATTTAAGTTCTTGGTTTGGAGATATTTGGGTTCCATTGTGTTAAGGGAAAAATATATAAATCAGAAATGATATTTTAAGTATCTTAAATATGATTTAAGTTTGTGTACTCTTGTCTGAAAATATTTAAAAAATTAAGATTATCTCTAACTAGTTCTTTGGTGCTTTTGAGTAAGATTTAGATAAATAAAAACAATCTATTCCTTTATCTCTTCCTCTAGTAAAATATTGTCTAACGATATCTTGATTTTCAAGAATGAAATCATCAAATACTACTACTGAATTATCTTCATGTTCATCTAGTGGTATAATTTTATCATTATTTTCAATAAAAGTAGCAATCTCCTCATTATGCTTATCTCCTACTTTTTACAATTTTTTATAGATTCTCAATATTTTGGTTGGTCCAAACTTTTAGAATAAATGGATGGATGATTTTTTTTTTCAATTTAACCAATCAGGTGCTAGGTTATAAGTATCAGTCATTAATGTTGTTTTCCCACAACCACTCGTTCCTTTGATTGCACATTGAATAGAATTTGGTAAAACTTTACTATGTTTATTTTTAATGTTTTCAGGCATTCTTATTTTTGGTTCCTAATCTGTCATTTATTTAATAAAAATTTTTAATAGTAATGAGCATATTATTTTAGTTAAGTGATAAGTCATGTCTTCTCAAAAAAAGATTGACTGTATCTATACAAGACAGCTTTAGTAATGTTTCACTAGCTGATTGTATTCAACTTTTTTAACTCCAAATATTACAGGAAAAATAATAAAGTAAATTGCGATGGAGAAGTGACAGAAATTCCTGTAGATCACCACATTTTAAAAATTTAGAAAAATTTATTCATTAAAAAAATCCAAATTACAGCAGATGTGATTCTAAATAGAAATAGTATTGAAACTGATGTAAAATTGTGTAAGGATATAAAAGAAGATAATATTGTGAGTGTGCTAGGATTTAATAATCAAATTGTTAATACAAATGAGAAAATTGTTGCTAATGATGTTCCTAAAATTATTCCATTCGAATTAATTAATATAAATTTTAATCTAGCTGATGGGATGGCTGTAAATCATATTGATCATTTTCATAGAAAAACTAATATTATTTCTTCATTCAAGCCTAATGCAGAATTTATTGGACCAATAATTCAAGAACCAAATTATCCTGAGTATATTCCAATTTTTGAAACTATTCAGGATTTAGAAATTACTGTAATGGATGAAAATGATAATTTGATTGACTTTAATGGTGTTTATGTAACAGCAATTTTAGAAATGTCTTAATAAATTTTATTCTTATTAAATCATGAATATAATCGAGACTTATCGTTTCTACTCAGTCTCAGTGAATGAGAAGACTAAATATAATCTAAATCTCTGCAACAAAAACACAGAGGTTAACATAAAAATTGGAGGTGGTTATGTTCATCCTAATCATGCTCAGTTGTACATGAGCCTAAGTATTATCAGAGCTGATGGTACTGATTTTCCATCATATGATGGAAAATCAAATATAAGGTTAATTCATAACTATGTGGGAAAGCTTCTCAAGGTCATCACTATAATCAAAGGAAACGTAATTTTGTCTAGAATGGAACATCTATTCATTTCTTGATATGTTCTTATGTGATTGACATCGACTATGGCTCATACGTTAACCATGGAGGGTCATATCCTTCATAATGGTAAGATAAAAAGTAAGAAAAATAATGTACTTTTCCACCAGATTTGTTTGGTAGGTTTTTAAGAGATTATAAAGAAGTGATGTGGGAGGGTGATTTAACTGTAATTTTTACTTGGAGTTCAAGTGCTGGTGATGCTATTCATAGATGGACTGTTAAATATGATGCTGGAGTTGAAAAGAAAGATACACTTCCGAAAGAAGGTAAAATTGTAGTGGGATCCATGGAAATTCTCGGTTCTGTCACAAAATATTAACGAGAATATTCACTAGAGCCAGAAGAATAAAGACTAAAAAATAAAAAATTCCAGTTTCTTTCTTTGAATCGCAAACAGTTGAAATAGCCAGATAAGATGGAAAAAGAAATTTTGAACTAGATATCACTCATTATCATCGTTATTCAGAGTTTGATATGATTATTTTATTTTTATTGTGTTTCAAACTAATCGAGAAAATAATCATCTAATTGATTCTTCTTTATTTGATAATGTTAAGTTGCAGAATATCTACATAAAGAATGAACAAACGAAGTTTTTCCTCAAGAAATTTGGAATCTAGATCCACCAAATAATTATCTGAAAGCAATCTGAAATCATTTTAAGAGAGGTGTTCAATTGAATGATGCTGTCATTGTAAACCCCTTCAGTTTTGTTCAAATTATCCTATTTTTGTCATAAATATGTCTAGAAGGATAAATGTATTACCCAAGCAGAAAACTGCAATGAAATTAGTTGTGACTTTCAGTGATAACATTCTGAAGGTACAATTGACTATATAGTCAGGTCTGGTAAGAAAAATTTAACATATGATTCTCAGCATACAATTTTGAGAGCAAATTTTTATTATTACTGTTTTTTATTCTATATAAATTAATGCTTAATAATGCAAGTAGTTCTAATTTGTTTAAAAATATTAGTGAGCTTGAAGTAAATGAATTGTATCACTTTACAGAATGTCAATATTTAAAAACTAGATATGGAGAGAAAATTCTTAAGGAGCTTGACAGTACATTTAAAATTATTTTGCCAGATAGGTTTAATAAAATAATAACTACCTTGGGCTTTCAACTTTTTAAAGACGGTAATATTAAGCTAAAATACAAAGGAATGAAGAGAACTAAAAATAATTACATCGAATTTCATGTTCTGGAGTTCATTATGCGAGTAGTTTTTGGTTTATTTAACTTTTATATTTATTTCAGCAGGTGGAGTGGGTTTGATCATTAAATAATGCCTTAGGCGCTGAACCTGCCCACTTACTACTAGCACACATGAGTGATTTACCAATATCTTTCCTAAAATAAGCGAAAAACTACGAAGCATTTTTCCAGGATGGGTTGTCACATGTGTTAAACATCTCTAAAATTATTGTGACGACAAACCGTGAACTTACGAGGGCAATCCCAAAAGTAAGGTCTCCTATTTTTTTATAAGTACATAGACCTGTTTATTTCTACAATGGTTTACATCAGTTTACAGCTTGAACATTTAGCTATTTTTCGACATAATCACCATTCCTGTCGATGCATTTTTGTAGATGCTGTGGCAGTTTTAGTATGTCCATGTCATACCAGCTCGCCGCCATGCTGTTCAGAAAGTTATGAACCTCTTCTTTCACCTCGTCGTCGGAGCTGAATCGCTTTCCGGCCAAATGTTCTTTTAACTTAGTGAACACGTGATAGTCACTGGGCGCCAAGTCAGGACTATAGGTTGGGTGGGTGATTATGTTCCACTGAAACTGTTGCAGGAGAGCAACGGTTTGCCGAGTGATGTGTGGGCGAACGTTATCATGGAGAATGTGTACACCCTTGCTCAACATTCCTCTTCTCCGGTTCTGAATTGCCCGTTTGAGTTTTTACAGAGTCTCACAGTATGTGTCAGCGTTAATTGTGGTCCCAGTGGTCATAAAGTCGACCAACAATACCCGTTTCCGATCCCAAAGAACGGTTGTCATGACTTTACTGGCAGACTGCGTTTGTTTGAATTTCCGCAGCTTTGGCGAAGAAGGATACCGCCACTAGCGTGATTGTTGCTTTGTCTCAAGTGTAAAGAGGTATGCCCATGTTTCGTCACCCGTGACAGATGAGTCCAGAAAGTTGTCCTGTTCGGCGGCAAGACGGTGAAGAAATGCTCAGGAAGCATCAACTCGTTGCCGCATGTGGTCCTCAGTCAGCATGTGTGGCCCCCATCTTGCGCACATCTTCTGGTAGTTCAATGTTTCCGTTAAAATTCTGTGAGCGGTACTTCGGGAAACCTCAGGAACCAACGTGCAGAGATCATCCAGGGTGATCCACCGATCTTCACTCATGCTTTGCTCAACCTTCAACACTGTCTCCTCAGAAATTGACGGTCTCCCGCTCCTTTGTTCGTCGTGAATGTCGGTCCGACCAGCTGCAAACTCTCTACACCACTTACGAACATTTTTGACATCCGTGCACGACTCACCATTCACTTCCGTTAATTGGCGATGGATTTCAGTCGGCGCAGTGCCCTTTGCGTTCAAAAACTGAATAACTGCGCGCAATTCGCACTTGGCGGTAACATCCAACAGAAGCTCCATTCTCAACGGCCGCCAAGCCAAGAATTAGAGTCTCAGCGTGGCGTGCGCATATTTACACACAGCGCGTGAATCAATCTTCATAACAGTGTGATCAACTGCCAGAGAAACAGAGTTCTGTACTTTTAAAAAAATAGGAGACCTTACTTTTGGGATAACCCTCGTACATTTCAGACAAAAATCGAGCTGTAAAACAGACCTTGAACCTAACCTCAATGTTTATGCAAAACGACATAGTGCAAATGTCAAATAATATAAGGGGCGATCAAAAAGTTTTCTTTTGAGGACGTTGCTGCAGCGTATATGAAACTTATCGCGATTCCTATGCTGGTATATAACTGCAGACATGTGGGCAATGTGTCTTTTACTACGTCTGCGCCATACATGCCGTGACGTGAACTATGGCGACGTTATTACCAAATGCGTCCAAACAGGACCAACGTGCTGTTGTTCATCTTGACTGCCGAAGGACAGACACCGGTACACATCCTTCGGAGAATGAACAATGTGTGTGGGGCAGCATGTCTCTCGAAAACCAGCTTTGTGAAATGGTGCGTCAACTTCATGATAACGCACGTCCCCATATCTCAGATGCCGTAATGCAGAAGTTATGTCAAGCGACGCAAATCACAAGTTTTATTACTATAGCAGAAAAAAGTCAAGTGACCGTATTTGAATGTTTCGAAACGAGACCGTCAAGTTTCCTAAAGTTTAACTCTTAAGTTTAACCTAATTACAACTGAGTGATGGGTCCTACGCAGGTCATTAAAATGAAGGATAATATTCTCACAAGGGATAGCATTAGTCAGAAGTAAAAAGAATTCCCACAAGCAAAATACGACAACAAGTGTGTGTTAAGATATAGGCCATCACATCCCTGTGACACTTCAGGAGTTTCTTAATGTGACTACTACTCACTCGTACACATCCTTCAGCACTCCTCAAAGAATCACAAACTCTTGCAAACTTGCCTGGCTGCCCTCATATTTGGAATCATGTTACAAACGCTCCTCTAACAACAGCACATTTTATGTTTGCCCTCTGTCTCTCTCTCTCTTTTTTGTCTTAAGCAGATGTCCCGACAGAACATAATGAGTGATCTACGTGAAAATTCTTCTGTTCTTGAGAATTATTGCTAAGACTTTGTTTTTAATTTTTGTATAGCTTATTGCAAATGAATGCAGCAGAATACTGGTCGCCTTTCTGCACAAGAGTCAAGGAGATATGATAAAAACGCAGACTGGAATTTTGTCTGACATTATCTGAACGACAGCTGCTAATTCCTGAAAGTAAGCTCGTACTGTTAATAACAAACGACATTAAAGAAAATGAATAATGGAACACTAATGTCAGACTTGCCAGACTCATGAACAGGGGGTTGGCAAGAGGTTTGCGAGATTACGACAAATATTACTCCAACTGTGAATGGGAAGGGTAACCCAGAATATTATGCCTTGTGACGTAAGCGAATGACTAATTTTCGTGTTCGACTATCACTTACAACAATCATTGCTCAGATGTCAAATGTAACAGCATTCAGCTTTTGAATAAGATCCTGAACATGGGCTTTCCATGACAGGTTACTGTCAACCTGAACACCTATGAATTTTGCTAATGATATGCCCATTCTGTGTAATCAAAATGTCAATTTTAGTTTAATTGTGGGTTAAAAAATGTAAAAACTGAGTCTTACCGTATTAAGCATCAATTCATTTTCTACAAACCATGAACTTACATCTTGAAATGCACTGTTTGACATGCAGCCTATGTTGCACACAACGTCCTTCACTACCAAGCCAGCAAACAGAAATATTTTAAGATCATCTGTCACATTAGAACGCATATTGGTTACATATGCATATATAAGAAACAACTCATATGGAATGTCTCCATAACAAAATCCCTATTGACTCTATACTGCCTGACCTCCCAGACAAAGCAAAAGTTTGTGTTAATTAGAGGTAGAAAACGGGGTGGTGCATAAATCTCATTCCTTGTCGTTCACTAAGGGTAAAGTTCAACAGCGCGAGTTTATGTTTCGCGCAGAAACTGGCGGTAAACAGCATCTGTTAATTTGATGAGTAAAGCGTGCAGCCCTGTGAGTGTCGTCGGCAGTTTCTGCTTACAAATTGATACCAAGCAGAAGCTGATACTGTGTCCGCTGTTCTTCGCATGCAATATCAGGTTCTATTTCACTGTTTACGTTGTTCACACTGTATGGAGTTAGAAATCTTACTCTGATGCAAGCACAGTCTAAAAACAACACTTACAGAATGAGATATTTAGGAGACACTTCGAGTAATTTTAACAACGTTTTAACAATGCAGGTAACCATTTTTTTACATAAGACACAGTTTGCAAAAAAGAGGATATCTAACGCATTACTAGTGGAATGTATGTAAAATCTCTTGTAAGAAATCTTGAAATAATTAAAATTTCAAAATATGTGTGATAACACTCACTTGGAGCGAAATTATCACTGGTATTCATCACAAAAGTAAGTAAGTTCCCATATTGGCTATGAAATACTGCAGAATGTCAAGTTCTGAGATGTAAACAAATACTGCCAAGTTCGAAGCTTTGCCTTGGTCTTAACACTTTCCTAATGAACCCTACGAAAACCCACCTACTCTTTACTGAATGATTGTACCCAGTTGGCTTAATGGCACATCCTAAATGATGCGCATAACTTAACTAGATCATTACTTAAAATGCCACTTACATTCACATGAATTTTGTATAAATCAAAAATAGAAGAATCACAAACACTGCGAATACATATTTATACACAGGATGAGTCACCTACATTTTTAACCTCAAATTAGGTTGACCTGGTAAAGACGTTTGTAATCTGTTTTCTACTGGACGAACAGTGACGAAGGGCTCATGAAATAAACAACAACGTGTTCTTGCAAACCTTTATTAATACATATAAAGGTATCAATTTAATTTTTCTAAGTAATCTATGCTATTTTTTGCAACGTAAACGGCATATCTTGGTGAGACAAATACACCATTATAAATTTCTTTGTAGACCTTGCTAGATCTACAAAGAATTCAATGTAGGGATTTTTGTGCAGTTGTTGCAGCCGTTGAATGATCGGCCACCAGATATCTTACATCACACTCCAACGAAACTCGCGCGGTCGTGATGTTTACCCTACCCTCTACTGAAACTCGTGTTGCCGAGGCCAGAGATACTTAGCCTGTTGTGTGTTGTCCTTCGCAAGAATTTACTGAAGTGCAGTGGAGCCGCTGTCTGTGTAGATCGGGTAAACACTATTCTATTCTTGACACCTTGGTTACTGACATCAAAAAATTCTGAAAATCAAAGTTTTGCCCCCAGAAAATTTATGAGGAAGGAAGACTGCTACCAACGAAGCTTCAGAAGTAGCGGTTCCTACAGTTACTGTACTAAATCTCCAAGCTAGTTCCCGTCTCAAATACAAAGAGAGGCAGGCTTCAGTCAAAGAAACTGTCTGCGTCATCTTCATAGTATAAATATCAGCAGCTGCATGACAGTGATTTTCAGCTTCTCTATGAATACGGTCAGTGCATTCCCCATCAAGATAATAATTTTGTTTGGAAAGTTCTATTTACTGATGAGGAAATGTCCAAAAATTATGGGAGTGTAAATTGTAGAAGCATGTACTAATTGTAACCTTCCAGTATAAAATTAAAAATGATAATTTTTTTTGTTAATATTTTAACTCGTGAAAACTGATAAATTCTGACATAAGCAGCGCTACGCTTTGGTCCCGTGAAACCAATCTGAAAAAATCTTACCTCATGATGGTATCGCCGGATAACGCTGTCTGTATATCTGCTCGTAAATGGCACAGCTTAGTGCAATTCCTGGCCTATCTACTAATGTTGGACAACATTCGTCTGAGATCTGAATTACTAGAAAAACTGACTTTGCTTACTGACACAGCTGCACAGCTGGTGGTTTGATTACTAAAGGACACATGACTATGATCTGAGAAAATTTCTGAACTATTTAAATTATACCTTCCTTTTTTGTTGACTTGTAAAAATTATATTCTGAAAATCTTTTACATTATTGATAAAGATCTGCATTGCATTATATGAAAAATTCAGTATTACAAATCTGGGTCAACTGGTGCTGACGAATCACAAAAAGATTGAAATAAATTCATATTAACATCTCAGGTAAGTGACTTAACATTACATGCTAATAAAAATAATAAAATTTACCTTAAGTACATGGCTATGAACTGCGCTGTACCAGCGACAGACTACTACTGCACTGTAGCAGCGAGTGACTGCAAGAACTGCCGAGACTGCTCTGACCTGCGACTCTATTGCAGCAAAGATATTTTCTGTCGGAGGCAGCGCGTGAGCAATACATCGAATTTACATTTGCTCCAGCAGGGTGGTGAACCCCTTACATAATGGTCAACGTAATCGAATATTGGATTTGTCAGGTGATCAAACCAACAAAAGTGAAGTGTGAACTGTGTGGAGTGACACAATCTAATAGCACGTGATCTGCCCTTATTTAGTTGAAAGTATAGCGTACAGTGAAAAGTACAGACTCTTTTGATAAATATTTTACCCTAGTTATTAGAAAATATATAATTGAGAACTCGTCAGATGATGTGGCTCCAACATAATTTGAAGCCATATTGACCGTTAATCGACCGTGACTGTTTCAAAACTTTGGAAAGGTTTTCAGATACCACTACCACTCACAAAATTTGTTGACTACTCAATTGTTTATCAAGTGAAATTTTTTGAGGTGATAAATGTCTTTTTAGTGCCATGATCATGAGGTATCACGTTGAAACATGACGCTAAATAAATAATTTAGCAGTCAACAAATCTTGGGATGGATAGCGGCATCTCAAAGCTTTATCATGTGGTTCCAGCATGATGGATATCCTGCACTTAATTAGTCACAGGCAAAACCAGCATATTTCAAACCGATGCCTATAAAGAAGCAGTCCTGTTCAGAGGCACGCAACACAATTTCCTGAGCAGGCGCTGTTGTTTTTCTTCCTCTGAGGTCATGTGAAGCATGTAGTCAACAACGAGGTGCAAAAAATGTGTGTGAAACCTTATGGGACTTAACTGCTAAGGTCATCAGTCCCTAAGCCTACACACTACTTAACCTAAATTATCCTAAGGACAAACACACACACCCATGCCCGAGGGAGAACTCGAACCTCCGCCGGGATCAACCGCACAGTCCATGACTGCAGCGCCTTAAACCGTTCGGCTAATCAACGAGATTCCAAGGACTATGGAAGACATAAGATAGCGAATTACTGCAGCGTGTAAAGCGATTACTCCAGTTAATTCGACAACAGTGCATTCATCAGTGATTCGGGGCGTACGAAAGTGTCCCAATGCAAATGTTTCTGTCTTTGTACACGCCATTTAAAAAATTCGCGACTAGAAATGTAACGGAACACTTCTATATTACTTCTTTTTGTTACGATCACTAGTTAATTTCGTGTGTTGTAGGCTTGCTGTACTAGTTTAGTGTACGATTTTTACCGGTGGACAAACGACACAGCTTACAGGCTGATTCGTTTTATGTAACCCGTACTACTTCTGTATCAGGAACGATATCCAGATGTGCGACGGCCATGAAATGTTAAGTTCCCTCTCATAACTTAGGAAGACTGAGAGCAAACGGAATCATACAGTAAAACGTAAAAGTGAATATTGGCTATTTTGGACCAAGATATTCCTTACTTCTGCTGTACCTATCCAACTATCTCCATTCGCTCTTTGTGCAATTAGCGGTATAGTCATACATTTTTTGAACGTCAATGTAAGTTTTCTTCGATATTTAGTACTTAATCTTTCGTAAAAGGTTCTGAAACTTTGGCTTATAAATTGTGTTTCACCTTCAGTAGATATCAAAATGGGAAATGTGGAAGTAACAACTTTCCAGTATATAACCTCTGAACCATTTACGGAAGATTAAGTACTATAAAAGGAATAAACGTAAAGAAGCATCCGGAACCTGTATGACTACACTGATCATTAGACAAAGAGAGATTAGAGGCACTCGAATAAGTATCGCAGAAGTAAGATTAATCTTGGTCCAAGAACACCGTGTAGCTCATGGCCAATTCTCGCTTGTATTTTTTGCATTATGATTTCGTTCGCTAACAGTTGCCCAAAGCTCTGAGTGGGAACTTATATCGATTACATGGCTGTTACCGGTCGGGATACCGTTCCTGATACATATGTGCGTAAAATTAGTCAGTAGGGGTAGGTGAATTACCTGTATGTAAAACAAACAGAATAATTTTATTCTCATCTAAAGTAATAAATTTTATCCCGAAAGTTCTAGTAGTTTTGTCACTAACAAACATCCCTTGTCGATCGTAGGATGTTCTCATAGACACCTGACGATTTGTTGCACATTGTAGAAGATAAAAAGAAGTTAATTATTCCACCTTAATGCCGGTTGGACTACTTTCTAGAGATATAATATTTTCGTTTGGTATGAAACATGTTTAAACTTTTGTAAAGTCATAAGCACTAGAATGACTTTATGACATAAGTGGGCGGTGCAAGTATTCTTGGAAGTTAGGTAGACTTCCTGGTGGTGTGCCATTCAATGACCTCGACAACAACAAAAGAAGCACTAAAAGCAACGTATTTTTGCTGCGTGGTTTCTTGTTAGATCTACAGAAACATTTACATGACTGAGTTTGTCTCAGCGAGATCTGCTAGTCTGGCGAAAAGAATAGCATAGTTCTTTAAAAAATTTGACACCTGTTTTTATGTTGTCAATGAAGTAGCGAAAACACACCGTTGTTTGTTTTATGAGTCCCTGGTCACGTGAAAACAAATTATAAATATTACATGTGCGTCTGACTGCATCCCAAGACGAACATAAACCATATTAAAAGAGAGCCAAGATGTTGTCTCTTTTCACGGGACCGCGCGAGGTGGACCAGCCATTAGAACAGTGGATTAGTATTCGGGCGGACGACGTTTGAAATTCCCGCCCAGCCATCCAAATTTAGGTTTTGATTTAATTTCGCAAATCGCCTAAGGTGAATTCTTGGATAGTTACTTTGAATCGTCACCTCAATTTCCTTCCACATCCTTCTCCAATTCGACTTTGAAGTCCGTCTTAAATTACCTCATCCTCGACAGGATGTTAAACCACAATCTTCATTCTTTTCTTCTACAGGTGTTCATATTGCTTTGTCCAACCACTGTACGTAGTGGCACTCCCCATTAGTGTTTTTGACAGCACGGAGACCCTCCTATCACACCGGTATTGAGATTATCAACTTTTCACACCGTAATCTATATGGTGTTCAATACACTTTCAAAAAATTTTCTGTATGTAGACACTATATTAGGACGAGCGTATTTGTTACTTGTGCAGCGACGTATTCAAACTGCGAACTGGAGTAGCTATCGAACATTCATCGATACTTTTTCAGTGTGGCGTGAGCAGCATCGATCGGCGATTTTTGGGAGCGAGAGGGTATGTGGGAAAGGCTCAAGGTGGGATGAGAGGGTAATTATGCATAGCTTGACACTTACAACGGCACAGTAATCACCTACTTGTTGTTCCAGGGTGTATCATAATTAACGGCAAAGGCAGATGTTGATGAACGTACACGATGACAAATCAGTAGTACAAAACATGGGCGCACAAACGAGTTTTTGCGAGATAATCGTTGCTACGTGGTTACGGTATTGTAATGTGAATGTTAGACGGACAGAATTCACTGCCAGCAGAAAGTGGACATGTCTTACTTCGTATCTCTGTGGAATAACGAGGGCTGTGCATTGACGGTGTAGGAGAGAAACCTGCAGATTAATACATTGATACGATGAAAGAAGATCTGGCTATGGCCTGCCCATGATAGGTTGCAACTTTCGGGATGTACTATCTTTAGATTACTTACTATTCGAAAAAATACATAGGGATTTCTGATGGTTACCTGCAACAATCCTTACAGTAGAGTAAAAGCTGTCTTACTAAATCCTACTGATGCTCATGCTTTATGAATGGAGATTGCAGCTCAAACTGGTATTCGACAGCTATAATGATCAGATTTTCGAATTAATTATCTGAAATGAGTATTGAAATGCACTCTAAGCGAAAAAAGAAAAAGCGACGAGCACCACGAAAGAATTATCCGAATGCACTGGAAATCGGAGGATGTAATGTACATAGAGAGACAAACTAATGATAAAAATTTCAAAAAAATCGATTTATTCAAGAGTAATAAGTTCACAAAGCCGCCAAGTCAGTAACGCATTAGTCTACCTCTGGCCTTATGCAATATAATATCCCTTAGCCCGTGCCAACTGACAAGAGTTGTGGATCGATCAGCTGATCGGTTCAACGACCTTCCTATTGTTATTAGATTAAAGTTAACATATATCACGAGGTGGTGCGTTTGGCCTGCGCTCCATGGCGAGCGGAGGAAAGGAAGAAAACGGGGATGTGAAAAGACTTTGTTACGAAACAGGATAACAAGAGGATATGTATGATGTGTGTGCAATGAAACAGTCATTGATAGCCACCATATTGTATAATTTGTGATTTTTGAGATTCGCAAGCGATATGTAAAGTTAATGTGAAGTTTAGTAACGGCCATAATACAGTCTGTTGCATTTCAAAAGTAATTGCGCTTATTTAATTTTGATCAGAGGATTCTGTGGTGAGGTGTTATGTACTACAAACTTCTATAGGACTTCCAACATTTGGTGGTCGATGTTTGCTGTAGAACCTGCTTCAATAACACTGTCAAAACCATAGAGAAAGTTTTGTCTGCTAAAACGAACTCAAATCACTCTCAGACAAACATCGAATGAGCAAATGTGAATGGCACTGTTCCAATTCGAGAAAATCCTTTAGAAGTTTTCTTTCTGTTACGTTTCAAGAATTTTACAGGCAACCGTCGGAGTCGGCAGCTGCTTCTGCAGCACGAGAGTAACTTGTCTACGGGTACAAAATTATGTGCACTGTGGGAGTAGTCGACGCCGCTCGGGATACTGTCCTTCACAGACATATAAACAGAGAGAACACACACACTAGTTCAATGCAACGAATTTAATATTACCAGCTTGAAACATTAATTTATTCTTTTGACCAGAAATAATATTATAAAAGTGGCCTACAAGGAGTGAAACATAGACTCTGTCAACTATTTCGTGACCAAAAACAAATTAATACATAATCATTCAGTTACATGTATTTATTGTATATATATATATATATATATATATATATATATATATATATATATATATATATTGTGATTTGTTGTGATAAATGTGTATTTTATATTATGTATATGTACTAATGTTGTGCTTTGTATAATTTCATGTACATCTGAGAGAATCGTTCTATGTGATCTTCATCAGACATCAGACAGCCACAACAAGACGGGTCCATCACATATGAACTTCATGAGGTTCTACTCAGCGGTAAAGGCAAGCACAAGAATGACATGATAATTCATTGCACACATTAGTCTGGTCGTCGTAGATAACGACTGGGTTAGGAATATTTGCAGATTTAGCTATTATATGTTTTAATATATACAGAGTGATATGTGTTTTTGTATTGATGTGTTCAAAATTGTGGAGATATATTCTGGTGTATAGAACCAGGGGATTTTCTTGGGATAAAGCTGAATTGCGTCCAAAGCAACGTAATTATAACAATAGTGAACAAATGAATTCTTATGGTTACAACCAGATCACAGATCAAAATGCAGAGATAACAGAAAGTGAAAGTGCAGCCCAGTGCTGATGAACAAAACCCAGTGCAAAAGGTAGATACGAGCCAAGGACAACCCGAAGATCCTACAGTTGAGCACTTAAATCAAATGAAACTTTTAATGAATACCGTAATTAGTTTAACTGCAGAACAGTCTCACATGTCTGCTATTCAAATGACTATGTCTGCTATGCAAGCGAATATTTCAACAACAGTTGAAAATTTATCTTCGGAACAGTAAGACATGTCTGCTACTCAGACGAAACTGTTTTCTGGTCAGGCGAATATGTCAGCTGCGCAGGTGGCTCTTTCTGCAAATATAGTAAGCATGGCTGCAGAACAGGCAAATACAGTGGATAAAGCAACAAATGTGAAAACTACTGAGAGCAATT
This sequence comes from Schistocerca nitens, assembly GCF_023898315.1. Classification (NCBI taxonomy): domain Eukaryota; kingdom Metazoa; phylum Arthropoda; class Insecta; order Orthoptera; family Acrididae; genus Schistocerca; species Schistocerca nitens. The sequence goes on from NC_064618.1 coordinate 674,409,494, forward strand.
TAGTTACAGAACATGCAGAGTTAGCCGAGAAAGTAAAGGGTATAAAAAATAAAGTGAATGAACTTCCCACAAGGGGAGATTTTGTATAGATATTAGCTAATGGGAGTGCTTTGACAAATGAAGACACAGACATCCGGAAAGAAATAAATAGTATCAAGCAAACCCACTAACAGTTTCCGATAGAAATAGAGTAAACAGTGAAATTGAAACTGTGCAGGGAAGACAGCAAACGGAAGAAATAGATGTACAAAACTTGGCTTCAACAGTAAAGGAATTAGCGTCGGGATGTGAAGGGCGAGTGGAGCAGACGTTCCAAGAAAACACACAGCAGTTTAAACAACAGGTAAGCGACTGGGCACTAGATAAGGAACAGCAGGTGATATTGTCTGTTAATAAAGGTATCAAGGAAGCGGTAGAGAATGTACGTCTACATCTACGTGATTACTCTGCTATTCAAATAAAGTGCCTGGAAGAGGGTTCAACGAACCACCTTCAAGCTGTCTCTCTACCGTTCCACTCTCGAACGGCATGCAGGAGAAACGAGCACTTAAATTTTTCTGTGCGAGCCCTGATTCATCTTATTTTATCGTGATGATCATTTCTCCCTATGTAGGTGCGTGCCAACAGAATGTTTTCGTAATCGGAGGAGAAAACTGGTGATTGAAATTTCATGAGAAGATCCCGTCGCAACGAAAAACACCTCTGTTTTAAGGATTGCCACTCCAATTCACGCACCATGTCTGTGACACTATCTCCCCTATTTCGAGGTAATACAAAACGAGCTGCCCTTCTTTGTACTTTTTCGATGTCATCCGTCAGTCCCACCCGATGCGGATCGCACACCGCACAGCAATACTCCAGAATAGGGCGGACAAGCGTGGTGTAAGGACTCTCTTTAGTAGACCTGTTGCACCTTCTAAGTGTTCTGCCAATGAATCGCAGTCTTTGGTTTGCTCTACCCTCAATATTATCTATATGATCGCTCCAATTTAGGTTATTTGTAATTGTAATCCCTAAGTATTTAGTTGAATTTACAGCCTTTAGATTTGTGTGACTTATCGCGTAATCGAAACTGAGCGGATTTCTTTTAATACCCATGTGAATAACTTCACACTTTTCCTTATTCAGGGTCAATTGTCACTTTTAGCACCATACAGATATCTTATATAAATCATTTTTCAAGTCGTTTTGATCATCCGATGACTTAACAAGACGGTAAATGACAGCATCATCTGCAAACAATCTATGACGGCTACTCAGTTTGTCTCCTATGTCGTTAATATAGATCAGGAACAATAGAGGGCCTATAACACTTCCTTAGGGAACGCCGGATATCATTTCTGTTTTACTTGATGACTTTCCGTCTATTGCTACGAACTGTGACCTTTCTGACAGGAAATCACGAATCCAGTCGCACAACTGAGGCGATATTCCGTAGGCATGCAGTTTGGTTAGAAGACGTTCGTGAAGAACGGTGTCGAAAGCCTTCTGGAGATCTAAAAATACGGAATCAGTTTGACATCCCCTGTCGATAGCACTTATTACTTCATGAGTATAAAGAGCTAGTTGGTTTCACAAGAACGATATTTTCTGAAACCGTGCTGACTATGTGTCAATAAATCGTTTTCTTCGAGGTACTTCATAATGCTCGAATACAGTATATGTTCCAAAAACCTACTGCAAATCAACGTTAGTGACATAGGCCTGTAATTCAGCGGATTACTCCTACTCCCCTTTTTGGGTATCGGTGTGACTTGAGCAATTTTCCAGTCTTTAGGTACGCATCTTTCTGTGAGCGAGTGGTTGTATATAATTGCTAAATATGGAGCTATTTTATCAGCATACTCTGAGAGGAACCTGACTGGTATTCAATCTGAACCGGAGGACTTGCCTTTATTAAGTGATTTAAGCTGCTTCGTTACTCCGAGGATATCTACTTTTATGTTTCTCATCTTAGCAGTTGTTCTTGATTGGAATTCAGGAATATTTACTTCATCTTCTTTGGTGAAGGAGTTTCGGGAAACCGTGATTAATAACTCTGCTTTAGTGGCACTGTTGTTATCGCGCAGTGAAGGTATTGATTGCGTCTTGCCACTGGTGTGCTTTGTATATGACCAGAATCTTATTGGGTTTTCTGCCGGATTTCGAGACAGAATTTCGTTGTGGAAATTATTAAAAGCATCTCGCATTGAAGTACGCTCCACCTTTTGAACTTCTGTAAAACTTTGCCAATATTGGGGATGTTGCGTTCTTTTATATTTGGCATGCTTTTTTCGTTGCTTCTGCAACAACGATCTGACCCGTTTTGTGTACCATGGGGGATCAGTACCATCACTTATTAATTTATGTGGTATATATCTCTCAGTTGCTGCCGATACTATCTCTTTGAAAACATTCCACAATTTTTCTACACTTACATGATCAGGTCGGGAGGAGTGAAGACAGTCTCTTAAAAAGGCGTTAAGAGCATTTTTATCAGCGTTTTTAAATAGATATACTTTGTGTTTCCTTTTGATGGTTGTAGGTGTTACGGTATTCAGCATAGCAGCAACTGCCTTTTGATCGCTAATCCCTGTATTCATCACAATACCCACTATTTGTCTATGAGTATTTGTTGCTAAAAGGTAACGTAGGTAAAGTATGCTTTCGCAACCATTTATCCTTCGAGTGGGCTCATGAACTAATTGTTCAAAGTAATTTTCTCAGAAAGCATTCAGTACAATTTCGGATGACGTTTTATGCGTGCCGCAGGCTTTAAACGTATAATTCTTCCAGAATACCGACTATAAGTCTATGAGCGGGGTACGTTTTTGAAATGAGACTCAAGTTTTCTTCGAACTGTTCAGAAACTATATCTTCTGAGTCGGGGGGTCGGTAAAACGTTCCAATTAATAGCTTAGTCTGATTGTCAGGTATAACCTCTATCCATACTATTTCACACGAACTATCTACTTCAATTTCGCTACAAGGCAAACTACATCTGACAGCAATAAAACTCCACCACCAACTGAATTTAATCTATCCTTTCTGAACACTGTTAGATCGTTTGAAAAAATTTCGGCTGAACTTATTTCCTACAACTATTGGAGCTTCAGTGCTTTCTATTAGGGCTTGGAGCTCTGGTTCTTTCCCAACACAGCTACGACAATTTACAACTACAATACTAATCGTTTCTACAACTACCTTACTGTGTTTTACCTGCCCACTTTTAGACGGACGCCCCTTCCGTGGCTCCCTGGGACCCTCTAACCTAAAAAACCGCCCAGCCCCATCCACACAGCCCACGCTACCCGTGCTGCCGCCTCCGATGTGTAGTGCACTCCTGACCTATTAAGCGGAAACCGGAAACCCACCATCCGATGGCACAAGTCAAGGAATCTGCAGCCATACATCGTCACAGAACCGCCTGAGTCTCCGATTCAGACCCTCCACTCGGCTCTGTACCAAAGGATCACAGTCGGTTCTGTCGGCGATGCTGCAGATGGTGAGCCCCGCCTTAATCTCGGAAGCAAGACTGGCAGTCTTTACCATTTCCGCTAGCCGCCCGAAACCAGACAGAATCTGCTCCGATCCAAAGCGACCCACGTCATTGGCACCGACGTGAGTCACCACCTGCAGCTGGCGGCACCCTGTAATCTTCATGGCATCCGGAAACACCCTTCCCACATCTGTAATAACTCACCCCAGAATGCATACGGAGTGCACACTGGCTTCCTTCCCCTCCTTGGCAGCCATGTTCCTAAGGGGCCCCATTACGCGCCTAGCGTTGGAGCTCCCAACTACCAGAAAACACACCGTCTGTGAATGCCCAGACCTTGCGGGCCGAGAAGCTTCCTCTGAAACAGGGTGGACGACTGTATCCGGCTCAGAGACATCGATCGTCAACCACAGATAATGCCCGAAACCTGTTCGTCAAACAAACGAGGGAGGCCCTATGATTGGCCCCTCAGAAAGTTATTCGCTGCCTGTCAGACTTTGGAATGGTCTCCCTCTCGATGATGCGTGAGGGGTCAACCTCAGTGCAGGCAGTACCCGGGGAGGTCACAGCAGTGGAGTGATCGGAGCACACGTGGGACGTGCTCAACGTCCCTTGCATGCCCGCGTTCGATCCCCCACAGTGACGCCACTTGGCAGCAGCCTCAAGCTGTGTGACAGAAGCCAAAGCAGCCTGGAGCTGTGAGCGAAGGGTCACCAACTCAGCTCGCATCTGTATACAACAGTCACAGTTCCTATCCATTACTGCAGTCGCTCCTGTTTGAAGCTCGTAAAAATATGTAACAAGCGAACGGTGTACTCGCCTTATTAGTAGCAGGAACTAGCAGTGCACTCCCGCTGACGGTCTAACCGACACTGTATACTGTATACTGAGTGAAGGCGTACTGCTACCTCGCCAAAGAGATCAAGAGTTGAAGGAAGTTCGTGAGCAGATAGTATCCTAGTTCCAAAGACGGAAAGGAGAAGTTACATAGATTTTGCAAACATGCACTCAAAGGATAGAAGAACTGTGGGGGGTGACTGAAGAAAGAAAGGAAGACAGTCTAGAGTGAATATCTAAAGGTAGAAATCAGGGCTCTATGTATAATTATGGGGGTGATGAGCAGTAACCAGATACAAGCCCAAACAACAGATGTATGGAAGTATATCACCTATGAGTGATTCTACCACATCTATCATGGAAGAGAAAATGTTAAATCATAGGGAATACCAAATATTTTTTTCTGGGAAAGAAAACATTCAATCCTGTCGTATTTATCAGATGATTCAGAGGAGTGTTACCATGAGCTTAGTCTGATCGACAGAAAACCGAATATCTGTCAGGATACATCCAAGGCGATGGTAGTCGGTGGGTGACTGTCATAATAGACAAGAATTTGAGAAGGCATTCCTCAATAGATATCAGTCAAGAAGCATTCAGGCTAGATTGAAGAGGGAAGTACATCGCCCAGAATCCTTCTCTTACCGAAAGGGGAACTTAAGGAGACACTTCGAAAAATATTTGAATAAAACAAGACATTGGAATGAACCAATAGATCACAAAAGTGTGACAATGATCATCAAAGCTCAGCTTCCGATGGAGATCAGGGACAAACTACTGCATCTTTCAGAAGATAATCTGGAAGAATTCATGTGTGCAGTTGATTAAATCGATTTGCTACAGGAGTAACAAAGAGGAAAAAATAATTACAATAAAACCTGTCAAATGGAAAATAGACAGATAGGTTATAACAGTAATAACGGAAGAATGAATGGAAGACAAATGGATAATATTCACCGAACCAATATGACTAATGGTTACAACAATGGAGCAAACTGTGTGGAACAGCAGAATAACGGAAGAAATTATGAGCAGAACAGAAACAGACAGAGGCGATTTGAAAGGAGGTACAATCCTAAAGAGGGGCAGTAGCCTTTTCAGCAATTGCAGGGGCAACAGTCTGGATGATTGACTGATCTGGCCTTGTAACACTATCCAAAACGGCCTTGCTGTGCTGGTACTGCGAACGGCTGAAAGCAAGGGGAAACTAGAGCCGTAATTTGTCCCGAGGGCATACAGCTTTACTGTATGGTTAAATGATGATGGCGTCCTCTTGAGTAAAATATTCCGGAGGTAAAATAGTCCCCCATTCCGATCTCCGGGCAGGGACTACTCAGGAGGACTTTGTTATCAGGAGAAAGAATGGCGTTCTACGGATCGGTGCGTGGAATGTCAGATCCCTTAATCGGGCAGGTAGGTTAGAAAATTTAAAAAGGGAAATGGATAGTTTAAAGTTAGATATAGTGGGAATTAGTGAATTTCGGTGGCAGGAGGAACAAGGCTTCTGATCAAGTGAATACAGGGTTATAAATACAAAATCAAATAGGGGTAAATCAGGAGTAGGTTTAATAATGAATATGAAAATAGGAATGTGGGTAAGCTACTACAAACAGCATAGTGAACGCATTATTGTGGCCAAGATAGGTACGAAGCCCACGCCCACCACAGTAGTACAAGTTTATATGCCAGCTAGCTCCGCAGATGACGAAGATATTGATGAAATGTATGATGAGGTAAAAGAAATTATTCAGATAGTGAAGGGAGACGAAAATTTAATAGTCATGGGTGACGGGGACTCGACAGTAAGAAAAGGAAGAGAAGGAAACGTAGTCGGTGAATATGGAATGGGGCTAAGTAACGAAAGAGGAAGCCGCCTGGTAGAATTTTGCACAGAGCATAACTTAATCATAACTAACACTTGTTTCAAGAATCATAAAAGAAGGTTGTAAACATAGAAGAAGCCTGGAGACACTGGAAGGTCTCAGATAAATTATACGATGGTAAGACAGAAATTCAGGAACCAGGTTTTAAATTGTAAGACATTTACAGGGGCAGATGTGGACTCAGACCACAATCTATTGGGTATGAACTGTAGATTAAAACTAAATAAATTGCAAATAGGTGGGAATTTGAGGAGATGGGACCTGGATAAACTGACAGAACCAGAGGTTGTAGAGAGTTTCAGAGACAACATTAGGGAACGATTGACAGGATTGAGGGAAAGAAATACAGTAGAAGAAGAATGGGTAGCTTTGAGAGATGAAATAGTGTAGGTCGCAGAGGATCAAGTAGGTAAAAAGACAAGGGCTAATAGAAATCCTTGGGTAAAAGAAGAGATATTTAATTTAATTGATGAAAGGAGTAAATATAAAAATGCAGTAAATGAAGCAGGCAAAAGCGAATACAAACGTCTCAAAAATGAGATCGATAGGAAGTGCAAAATGGCTAAGCAGGGATGGCTAGAGGATAAATGTAGGGATGTAGAGGCGCATATCACTAGGGGTAAGATGGATACTGCCTACAGGAAAATTAAAGAGACCCAGGGAGAAAAGAGAACCACTTGCATGAATATCAAGAGCTCAGATGGAAGCCCAGTTCTAAGCAAAGAAGGGATGTTCTTGAGGACAATATTATAAAAATGGAAGAGAATGCGACGAAGATGAAATAGGAGATATGATACTGCGCGAAGAGTTTGACAGAGCACAGAAAGACCTAAGTCGAAATAAGGCCCCGGGAGTAGAAAACATTCCATTAGAACTACTGACGGCCTTGGGAGAGCCAGGCCTAACAAAACTCTACCATCTAGTGAGCAAGATGTATGAGATAGGCGAAATACCCTCAGACTTCAAGAAGAATATAATAATCCCAATCCCAAAGAAAGCAAATGTTGACAGATGTAAAAATTACTGAATTATCAGTTTAATAAGCCACAGCTGCAAAATACTAACACGAATTCTTTACAGACGAATGGAAAAACTGGTAGAAGCCGACCTCGGGCATGATCAGTTTGGATTCCGTAGAAATGTTGGAACCCGTGAGCAATACTGACTCTATGACTTATCTTAGAAAAAAGATTAAGGAAAGACAAACGTATGTTTCTAGCATTTGTAGACTTAGAGAAAGCTTTTTAAAATGTTGACTGGAATACTCTCTTTCAAATTCTGAAGGTGTCAGGGGTAAAATACAGGGAGCCAAAAGCTATTTACAATTTGTACAGAAACCAGATGGCAGTTATAAGAGTTGAGGGGCATGAAAGGGAAGTAGTGGTTGGGAAGGGAGTGAGCCAGGGTTGTAGCCAATCCTCGATGTTATTCAGTCTGTATATTGAGCAAGTAGTAAAAGAAACAAAAGAAAAATTCGGAGTAGGAACTAAAATCCATGGAGAATAAATAAAATCTTTGAGGTTCGCCGATGACATTGTAATTCTGTCAGAGACAGCAAAGGATCTGGAAGAGCAGCTGAACGGAATGGACAGTGTGTTGAAAGGAGGATATAAGATGAACATCAATAAAAGCAAAACGAGAATAATGGACTGTAGTCGAATTAAATCGGGTGATGCTGCGGGAATTGGATTAGGAAATGAGACACTTAAAGTAGTAAATGAGTTTTGCTATTTGGGGAGCAAAATAACTGATAATGGTCGAAGTAGAGAGGATATAGAATGGAGGAGGAGGAGGAGATTAGTGTTTAACGTCCCGTCGACAACGAGGTCATTAGAGACGGAGCGCAAGCTCGGGTGAGGGAAGGATGGGGAAGGAAATCGGCCGTGCCCTTTCAAAGGAACCATCCCGGCATTTGCCTGAAGCGATTTAGGGAAATCACGGAAAACCTAAATCAGGATGACCGGAGACGGGATTGAACCGTCGTCCTCCCGAATGGGAGTCCAGTGTGCTAACCACTGCTCCACCTCGCTCGGTGATATAGAATGTAGACTGGCAATGGCAAGGAAAGAGTTTCTGAAGAAGAGAAATTTTTGTTAACATCAAGGATAGATTTAAGTGTTAGGGAGTCGTTCCTGAAAGTATTTGTATGGAGTGTAGCCATGTATGGAAGTGAAACGTGGACGATAACTAGTTTGGACAAGAAGAGAATAGAAACTTTCGAAATGTGATGCTACAGAAGAATGCTGAAGATTAGATGGATAGACCACATAACTAACGAGGAGGTATTGAACAGAATTGGAGAGAAAAGAAATTTGTGGCACAACTTGACTAGAAGAAGGGATAGGTTTGTAGGGCATATTCTGAGGCATCTGGGGATCACCAATTTAGTATTGGAGGGCAGCGTGGAGAGTAAACATCGTAGAGGGAGACCAAGAGATGAATACACTAAACCGATTCAGAAGGATGTAGGTTGCAGTAGGTACTAGGAGATGAAGAAGCTTGCACAGGATACAGTAGCATGGAGAGCTGCATCAAACCAGTCTCTGGACTGAAGACCACAACAACAACAATCCTGTATCTAATGACCGTAGAAATCAAGGATAATGTAAGCAAACCATACACGAGCCGACGCCAGGGCCAACAAATAATCAAGCCTGGCGAGAACATCCATCGGTCATAGTAAAAGCAACCGATGACAACAACGGACCGGCTGGCCCGAGCAATTTAAATTGAATCCGACTGAACTACGCCCCAGTGGTTCGGTCGGTAAAAGGGTAGAGGAGGGCAAACAATCACCTGTAAACTGTTTTAGATACAACGATGGAATGAGGATCATTGAGGAGTCAGTAGAAGACGTAAATCCTGGGGAACAAGTTTCTAATAGAGTGCCGGTATCAGACATCCGTGCCGAAAAATTAGACATACCTATAAGAATAATCTTGGATACCGGAGCTTCGATAAATGCGATCTCCAACAATTTATTTAAACGGCTATCCTAGAAGACAGAGTTACCGACGTTGCCGATACGAAACTGTAAGATCATTGGAGCTTTAGGTACCCGCTCACAACCAGTCCGGATGCAAACTTTACTAGATGTAAGAACAGGAAATACAGAGATAAGATGCATGTTCCTAGTAATTCAAAAGTTAATAGAAGATTGCATCATCGGATTAGAGAGTATGAGGGAGAAAGACTTAAAAATACACTTCTCGTCCGGCAAAGTCAGTTTTTGTGAAATTAGGAAAATGTCTCACGCTGATCTGATCAGGAAAGAAAGGGGCATTGGAAATTACTGTCCTGGGCACGGTATTAAACACATTAGAAAAGAAAGGAGATGTAAACTTACAGAAGAGGTAAAGAAAAGCAAGACACTTGGGATAGCAGAACAAGTGGAAGAAAAGGCAAAGGAAGCTGATGGACTGGAAAACGAACAAAATGATCAGTTGGTAGATCCTTTGGAGAAATAAATCCAGGTTTTTGAAGAAAGGCCGGAAATTACTAAGGGTTAACGTGCCACTTGGAGGTGTTACCTCATGAGACGTATTGTAATAAATCATATCCAATTCCGTGGAGATTGAAGAAATCAGTAAGTGAAGAAATAAACAGGGTGATAAACTGGGACATGATAGAACCATCGGTCAGGGGAAAAGGAAGATTGGTGTTGGATGCAACAGTCGTCAGTACAAAGCGAGCCAGCTAAATCGATTATGAGGACATATTGTTCAAATAGTCAAACACGGTGGATAGAATATGTGCAAGATTTCGAAGACATTATAAATAATTTACCTCATACTTCAACGGGTTTCACACCAGAGGAATTGATGTTTAAAAGGAAGAAAGGAATGAGAGGGTGAACAGTCTAGCAAAGGTGCCACGTGATAAGCTCACTTGGGAATAAAACACTAAGTTGGCTTTAGTGAAAAAGGTCAAAGGGCCAGAAAGAGAAAGGTTAAATCTGACAATAAACTAAAGAAATTACAAACTTTTGCTGTAGTGCTGTAGAGGTTAGAGCGTTATTGCGCACACATCCACAGGCATCTTTATTGAAGAAGAGGAAGAAGAAATGGCAGGTGTTATTTGTTGAACCGTTTGAAATAATAAGAATTTCATATCCTGGGGCATATCTATTGGCCTGCCTAGTGACAGGAAAGGTGAAGGGACTCTATCCTCACCATGATATTAAAAAGTACTATGTGAAGTGAAAATTAGAATTAGTCCAGTCTCTAATAAAGGTTGTATATGTTATGGATATTTTGTTTCATTGAATTTTTACGTATAGGTAGATTTAGTTAGATAAGTAAATATATTGATGTTTGTTTTCAACAGAACCACAGCAGGAGAGCTAATGCTGATTGTATACTTTTATGGGTATATGAATAACTTTTGTGTTTATTACCAGAATGAATTTTAATTTTGTATGTGTTCGTGTTTTCAGTTAAGTATAAAGAGTAATTTAGTTCATGAATGATAGTGTCAGTACTTACCGGAAGCAAATATTTTGACGGGAAATGAGTCCAGGTAGATCTGGACATTGAACTTCACGCACTAGTCTCACAAGTATGCAAAGGCAGAATAATTTTCTGGGGATACTAGGCAACAAAGAGCAGGGGAGTGCATGTCATCTTGTGGTTGGCTTTACTACAAGTAGGTGGACCTATGCAATTTAAGCCAATTTTCAGTATCATGTAAAAGGTAAACTAACGGTGTCTGAGCTATGTTAGATTCGGATGCCAGTGAGAAATTACTATGTATTAGTGGTTAAATGTTTATATTACTTGAGCAAATTGGACTTCCAGTGAAGAAAAGTAATATGACATTTTAAATAACGCAATATATGACTGACCAAATTACATATGAAGTTATCGAAATGTAAGTGCTGTGTAATTTTGCGGGGGCACGGGAAAACGGTGACTGTTGATAGGGTACAACCAATGCACCATAATTAGGAACATTATGTAAATTCACATCGTGTTGAGACTGATCCACGGTGAAATTCGATGAAAACAGGGTATAAAACAAGTGACATTTAACATAGGTGTTAGAAACGTGAAAGAATTGTGAAAAGTGAACAAAGAAAAACTCTATCTGAATCTATCGCGCCATTGCAGAAGCATGCTAGCATGAAAATCTACTAAGAATTTCAGGCCCAAGGAAAATATCAGAGTAAGGGGTCAGAAGGCTCAGAGTTGTCATTCTCTTTCATGTCCACCACATCCCATTCCTGATCCCGATGCCAGCCCGTAACCACCTGGTCCACCACGAGAGGCAACCCGATCCCGATCCATCTACTACCCAACCCGGTAGCAGTTGTGGCGTAGAGAGTCATCATTCGAGACCAGCCCGTCCTGCAACGCCCAGCTTCACTGCGAGATCGACCAGCGTCATCCAGCTTTAATGGAGTAACTAATTGTGAGAAAGATGAACAAGAAGATTGTAATTTAAATTTAGAAATTTCAGTCAAAGATACCAAAATGGGAAGTGGGATTTGGAAACCAGATCGACTGACCTCACTCCCGGTTTTCCATGGTTTCCCAACGACCCTGTGCACAGATGGGAAGCCCGGCCTACCAATCGCATAATTGTCATCGGTGTTTGTTGATCGTGGACCAGCCTGCGGTATGGGTAGATGCATGCAACTTGTGCAGGCGTTCCATGAGGAGGAGGAGGAAGGGACTGGATGGCAGCGCGTGAGAATCGTATATCAATCAACTGGCCAGTTTCACGACCCTGCTTTTGTTAAGTTCGCGAGGTGACGCATTTCGCCTGCACGAGCGAAATATTTATTCCTTGACTTAGCGTTGCTCTGTGGCGAGTGATGAAAAGGAAGTAAATCGGGATGCGAAAAGACTTGGTTACGAGACAGGATGACAAGATCACGTGTATGAAGTGTGTGCAATGAAACAGTCATTGTTAGCCACCATATTGTGTAATTTGTGTTTTTTGAGATTCGCAAGCGATGTGTAACGTTAATGTGGAGTTTTGTAACGGCCATTCTACAGTGTGTTGCATTTCAAAAGTAGCTGCGCTTATTTAATGTTGATCAGAGGATTCTGTGATAAACTGTTATGTACTACAAGCTTGTATAGGACTTCTAACATTTGGTGGTCGATGTTTGCTGCAGAACCTGCTTCAACAACACTGTCAAAATCGTAGAGAAAGTTTTCTCTGCTGAAACGAACTCATATCACTCTCAGACAATTGTAATGACCTATTTCTGACAAGCGATCCCTACAAGTGTACAGTGCTTCATAAACATTCCGTGAAGTGTTAATTTACGTGCAGTGATATAGTTATTCTCTGACTTAGCTTTTGTTAGTTATTCCGTGCTGTTCATGTCTACACAATTCATTCATGTGTGCAGTGTTATGTTATTGCTAAATATATGTGGGAATAAAGGAATTGTTTTCTCCAACACCCACATTTGGTGACCCCGACGAACTACGTTAACATCCGCGTCGGCTTCAGCGTTTAACGAAGTTCCGCGACGTTCACGTTTGTAACTTCCGCGCCAGCCGCGTCGCGCTCCTTTAGCACGATAATGACCGATTCGCCAGTCTCAATTCAACCTGAAGCCAGCAGTGCAATTAACAGGGTGACGATAAAACCTCCACCATTCTGGTTACATAATCCTCTACTGTGGTTTGCCCAGTTAGAAAGCGAGTTCGTCCTCGCACAAATATCGGCGGACGAAACTAAGTACAGCTATGTGGTTGCAGCACTTACAGAAGATCTAGCAGCAGAAGTACAAGATATCCTAGCCGCACCACCGGATACCGATCGTTATGCATCCATTAAAAACGCATTAATAACGCGTTTGTCACAATCAGAGACAAAACGGCTTGAGAAGCTACTGCGCACTGAACAACTCGGAGATCGCACTCCGTCACAGCTCTTACGACGCTTGAGCACACTGGCAAGTAACACTGTAACTGATGATGTGCTACGAAATATATGGTTGTCTCGGTTGCCGTCAGATACTCAAAAAATTCTTACGGTATGTGCAGGCGATTTAAACTCACTGTCACAAACGGCCGACAGGTTAATTGAAATGTATCCCACATCAAGTGTCTCGACATTAACGCCAGAACAAGAACATTCGCCCACAGTGACGCTAGTCTCCCTACAATCACAACTGAGAGAGTTGACCGCACAGGTAGCTGCATTACAAACAACGCACAACCGCCATCGGCCACGCACCGACGGTCACGAAGTCGCAATCGATCACCATCACTTTCAGAACTTATGCTGGTACCACAAGACATTTGGTAATGATGCACGAAAGTGTACGCCACCTTGCAAGTGGAAACATGAGGCAGACACCGTAGCAGCGATAACTTCCAGTGCAAACACTCGCCGACTTTTTGTGACAGACGGCGAAACAAAACTACAGTTTCTCGTCGATACAGGCGCCGTATATCCAGCAAACTGCCTATCACGCCGGAGCTGCGACGACTGTTATCTATTCACCGCCAATGACTCCAAAATTAGAACATACGGTCGAGTAACATTATTCCTTAACTTGGGGCTACGCCGTGTGTTTGAATGGCAATTTACAGTGGCAGATATATCACAGCCTATTATCGGTGCAGATGTTTTGTCCTTCTACGACTTACTGCCAGATCTGCGACGTCAGCGACTAATGGATTTGACTACTAGTCTGCATACAACAGGAAAAGTTCATTGTATCACACCACTAGAGGTACGCACAGTCACAGGCGACGCATCATGTATACGATTACTGAAAGGATACCCCGAGATTACACAGAAATCGCCTACTCTCCCTCCAGTCAAGCATACAACCGTCCACCACATTTTGACCACGCCAGGGCCGCCAACTCACGCTCGGCCTGGACGTTTAACGGCCGAAAAGCTAAAAGTGGTAAAGCAGGAATTTCGCAGCATGCTGTCACAAGGTATCTGCAGAGTTTCTAGTAGCAGTTGGGCATCCCCAATTCACACCGTGCCTAAAAAGAAGAATGAATGGCGCCCCTGCGGTGACTATCGCCAACTCAATACAAGAACCATTCCAGACCGGTACCCAGTTCCACATATAGAAGACTTTTCTGCAAATGTCCACGGTAAGACTATATTTTCTTCCATTGATCTAGTTCGAGCTTACTATCAGATCCCTATAGCTGCAGAAGACATTCCTAAAACAGCGGTGACAACACCATGCGGTCTATTTGAATTCACCCGAATGCCATTCGGACTATGTAATGCCGCCCAGACCTTCCAACGTTTTATGGACGAGGTTACAAGAGATTTAGATTTTTGCTATGTGTACATAGATGATTTATTGGTGATGTCTGCATCAGAAGAGGAGCACTTACAGCATTTGGCACAAATGTTTGATCGCCTACGCACACATGGACTAGTAATTAATTCTGCCAAGTGTTTTTGGTGAGAAAGATGTCCACTTTCAAAGATATTTGTTGAATGCAGAGGGTATTCGACAGCCACACAGTAAAGTAGAGGCTATAAACAAATACCCCCGCCCTGTCACAGTCAGAGAATTACGACGATTCATTGGAGTAGTGAATTTCTACCAACACTTCATTCGCAATCATGCACCATTGAATGAACTACTTAAAGGCGCACCTAAACCTAATCACAGTGTGCATTGGACTATCGAGGCGGACACCGCGTTTCACACAATATAGCAGAGGCCGCACAATTAGCACTCCCGGTCGCGCATGCTCCACTCGCTCTCATGGTTGATGCTTCGTCCACTGCCATTGGTGCCGTACTTCAGCAACAAATTGATCAGTTATGGCAGCCCATTGCATTCTATAGTCATAAGTTGTCACCATCTCAGCAACATTGGGCAACATATGACCGTGAGCTGTACGCCGCTTATGCGGCAGTAAAAAAGTTCAGACACGCATTAGAAGGGTGACAGTTCACGATTTACACAGATCATAAACCGCTTACCTATGCCTTTAAGGTAAAGCCAGAGAAAGCATCGCCCAGGCAACTGCGACACTTAGATTATATCAGCCAGTTCACGACCAGCATTGTGTATGTGGAAGGGAAGCTAAATGTTCCAGCTGATGCACTTTCTCGCATAGAAGCAGTGTCCACAGTAGCAGATGATATCGCACAGGTGGAAGCAAAGACAAAGGCCATTGATTACGACGCCCTCGCGCATGTGCGACTATGTGATAGTGAGTTGCGTGATCTATTGCAACAAGAGAAAGGATTGAAGCTACAGCTCGTGACATTTCCTGAAGCAAGCATTGAGTTGTACTGTGACCTAGCAACAGGAAAGATACGTCCATTTGTGCCACAGCAATTCAGAACACAGGCAATTGCATCAACGCACAATCTGTCACACCCAGGAGTAAGAGCCACACACAGATTGGTCAAACAAAAATTTGTATGGCCATGTATACACACAGACTGTAAAACATTTGTGAAGCAATGCTTGGCGTGCCAGAGGAATAAAATCACACAGCACCTCAGGGCACCATTAGGCACATTTCTTCCACCAAATCAGCGTTTTGACCATGTGCATGTTGGCATCATCGGCCCTCTCTCGACATCGGAAGGCTACAGTTATTGCCTCACGGTGATTGACAGATTTACTAGGTGGCCTGAGGCATTTCCAATGAAGGACATCACTGCAGAAACTATAGCTCAAACATTTTTTCGTGGTTGGATTGCCCGGTTTGGAGTTCCACTGAGAATTGCAACTGTTCAAGGACGACAATTTGAAGGCTACGTTTTCAAAGGATTGGCTACGTTATTAGGTACGAAACGCATACGCACCACGGCATACCACGCCGCATCAAATGGCATGGTTGAGCGTCTTCATGGACAGTTAAAGGCAGCACTGAGATGTCACGCAACACCGAATTGGACAGAGACACTACCTATCGTACTTTTGGGTCTACGAACGTGATTCAAAAGTGATCTGAAAGCAACAGTAGCAGAACTGGTGTATGGACAAACGTTACGCCTATCTGGAGAATTTATGCACAGCATGGCAGATGATACAATCACAGCCTCAAAATTCGCCACAAGATTAAGAGAGCATATACGCCAATTGAGACCAACAACGCCTAGAAACCAGCTTGGAAGGCACTCGTTCGTTTTTGCGGAGCTAGACAAGTGCACGCAATGATACTGTGCGTAAACCACTGCAGCCATCATATGACGGACCATATCTGGTAGTCAGTAGGGATACCAATTCTTTCCGCATAATGATTAACGGTACACCCACCACAGTTGCAGTGGGTCGTATCAAGCCTGCATTTCTGGACGCAACAGACACCACAGCTACCACTGAACACAACCCAGAGAAGGCAGGAGAAGCTACAAGATGTGTTCCTGTACCACATGAACACCACAACGCTCAGCGAACACCGGTCACTGCAACACCAAGACCGACGTCGAGGACTACTACACCACTCCCTGACACAACCACTGACACACGTGACGCACCGCACGGTTTCAAGAAAGAAGTAGTTACAAGAGCTGGACGGCGTGTGAAATTTAATCTGCGGTATCGTTAGCATTAAAGGGGGGAGTCATGTTGTGACATATTTCTGACAATCGATCCCTACAGTGCTTCATAAACATTCCGTGAAGTGTTAATTTACGTGCAGTGATATAGTTATTCTTTGACTTAGCTTTTGTTAGTTATTCCGTGCTGTTCATGTCTACGCATTTCATTCATGTGTGCAGTGTTCAGTTATTGCTAAATATATGTGGGAATAAAGGAATTGTTTTCTCCAACACCCACACAATCATCGAATGACCAAATGTGAATGGCAGCGTTCCAATTCGAGGAGATCATACAGAAGTTTTATTTCTCTTACATTTCAAGAATTTTAGACGCAGCTGCTTCTACACTACGAGAGTAGCTTGTCTACGGGTAAAAATTATTTATACTGTGGGAGTAGTCGACGCCGCTCGGGATATTGTCCTTCACCGACATACAAACAAAGAGGCTAAACTCACTAGTTCAATACAACGAATTTAATATTACCAGCTTAAAACACTAATTTCTTCTTCTGAGCAGCAGTAATATTACAGCAAGTAATTATTCGGCATGGCATTGAATAATAGAGTTGTTGGGTGACCTCATAAGGTATATCACGCCAAATTCTGTCCAATTGGCGCGTCTGATCGTCAAAATCCCGAACTGGTTAGAGGGGCCTACCCACAATGCTCCAAACGATTTCAATGTGGGAGGGATCTGGCCATCTTGCTGGCCAGGGTAGGGTTCGGTAAGCATGAAGACAAGCAGTAAAAAGTCTAGCCGTGTGCGGGCGGGCATTCCCTTTCTGAAATAGATGCCCAGGACGGATTGCCATGAAGGGCAACAAAAGGGAGCGTAAAATATCGTTGACGTACCGCTGTGCTGTCTGGGTGCCGTGGATGACAACCAAAGGCTTGCTGCTATGAGAAGGAACTGCACCCCAGACAGTCACCCCCAGACAATCATCACTCGTGTGTTGTTGGGCCGTATGGCGGACGACAGTCAGGTTGGTATCCCAACGCTGTCCCATAGTGCTCAGAGCCATTTGAACCATTTGAACACTTCCAAGCGCACTACTTACCATGCGCTGGACGCTTGTTGAAGTTCTGTGTGAGGGGCACGTGACAGACCTCCTTGTGCAGCTCAGGCACTTTGGCTAGCGTGAGCCAACCTGGCGAGTCGTCACGGATTTTCAGTTGCGAGGAAGCATGGTCAGCCGGAAGTTCCACTCTGGTGCTGTATTTGTTTAGTTCTGACCGAACTGGAACCGATTTGTGTACTGTGAGGTGTTGGACACTGGCTGCTGTTTTCTCATGCCGCATCATACTTGGGTGAGATTGTAAATTGCTCTCAAATTAAACAACAGTTTCACGTGTATCCAAGTGCACTCATTTTGGTCCATTTGTTTTTTGAGTCATGGTTAACCACAGCAAATTATCGTGCGGGTTCAGCTGAAATGAAACTTAGCCTTCCTTTTTCATCAGTTCACAATCATGTGTCCACATGAATAGCGATATACAGTCGTACTGTATTCATTTCTCAGTATATGTAGCATCCAGCCCCTCCCCGTTTCAATTATATATGAGCAAACTGCTGTAATAAAAGTACTTTTGCGAAGATTTCGAAAACTTGGTATACTATATTGCTTTGTTTAATGTCGAACATTAGTCGTAGTCCACTTTCTAAAACTCCTTGTTACGTATCTCAAATAACTAACATTATACTGAATTTTCAGGAATTTCCGCATACGTCTGCTTTGTTAAAGCGTCCTTTGTTCGTCATTGGAACTGCCAGGTCTTTCAAGTTCACGATCAAAACTGGTCATACCTGAATCTTGCCGTATTTAACGGCTTCGCTTAAACAGGAAAACAACTCATTTCCAACCACCAATTTTACGTAATATTCTAGTTTTCTGGTTGTTATTTTTGTTGCAGTTCGCTGATGAATGCCGTTCTACCAGCAACTCCGTTTCAGATCAGCTGTCTTAATAAGTTATTTCGGAAAATCACTGGAACTCGGCGGTTAATATTTTTGAAGGTACTAGTTCATATCTAACAAATGGAATGGAGGCATTGCACAAGCATTCGTCTATAAGCCGAAAGTCTTTAAACAAGGACTCTATTAGATGGGTGTCATCGGTTAAACAGATGTTTCAGAATTTAGCTGAATATTTAAATTAAAGTTTCAAGACAACCTTTAGCTTCCAGCAGGTTACAGCGAACTGCTGGAAAAAGAGGAAACCTGCTCAGTACTTATCAAAACGTGCTCATCCGGCCGAGATCGAATACTAGTGATTAAAGGGTTTCTGGTATGCAAATGTGTGCATGAGAGTCATCATACAGACTTATTAAAACTGTAAGCTAATTATTTATTATAGTAATATGATTACTGTTTCCTCACAAATTATAACCAACATTTCATTGCCAGTTTCACTTTTATTTTTATTTATTGTGCGCGGCTCGTGGTCTCGAGGTCGCGTTCTCGCTTCCCGAGCACGGAGTCCCGGGTTCGATTCCCGGCGGGGTCAGGGATTTTCATCTATCTCGAGACGGCTGGGTGTTTGTGTTGTCCTCATCATTTCATCATCATTCATGGAAGTGGCGAGATTGGACTGAGCATAGGTTGGGAATTTGTACGGGCGCTGGTAACCGCGCAGTTGAGCGCCCCACAAACCAAACATCATCATCTTTTATTTATTATTTGGAAAACTAATAAAGCTTTTTAATTTTGTACTGGTAGGAACGAGATATGTATAAGTCCGAAATGGCTATTTTGGTTCACACAAAGACAGCTGATAGAATGATTCATTAATTTTCATTTTAATGCTTTTATGTTGCCTTACTATATTCCTCTTCATGTGTATTTTCTGATATCCATGAATAAATTCCTCATCTCTTTGTTTGGTTGCCTTTGCCACTACGAGGCATTTACAGTGCATTACAATCTACAATAATTACGACTGTAATGAGTATCACAATGACGTATTAGCGCCTCCTATCGCAGAGTCTTTAGTGACTGTTGACTTACTGAATAATTTACATGTAGTTATTTCTATGCCATATGGAAGTGGAAGGACGTGAAGGATTCAACGACCCGTCGATGACGCCATTAGAAAGCACAAGCTCAGACTGAGGAATGAGAGTTAAACAACTCAGCCAATCCTACGTAACTAATCCAATATTTTCGTTTATCGATTTACGGAGAGCACATAAACCCTCAGCTAGAAGACCGGACGGGAAGATAAATTCCAGTCTTACGGAAAGTGGTCCATCTCCTACGGAATGAGGTCCAGCTTCTTAACCACTAAACCAGCTCATTCGGCGAAGCCTTAGAATAATCTGTTCCGAGACAGGGAATATTAATAGCCGAAAGGGCCACCGTCGTATCGCGAACAAACGCCAGAAATCACGCTGTGAAATCGAAGTGTTAGAAAACGCTCGATATGTGATTCGAAACCAGAAACACACTTATAATCGGCAATTTTCAAATTCACTCTAACACTTTCTTCCGAATGAAGTCTCTACATTTGGCATTCTGACGACGATGACTTCAGGGGCTACGGATAATGAAACACTCATATTGTGGCCGTTTGAAGCCTGGAATGGAAGTTCCAGCCTCATGTGCATTGCTTCATTGATAGAGTACAGCCCCGAAACAAACGCTCGATACCTGATTCCACACATGAAAGACAGTTATAGTATCTCATTCTCAAATTCCCTCTAACACCTCCTTCAAGGTGAGGTCTCTTCATACAGGCTGTTAACAGTGACAGTATGGACTACGGATACTGAGATGCTAGCAAGGAGGAAATTCTTCTTCACTTTCGGAGAGTTAAAATTAATATTAAACGAAACTTTGATTCGAAAACGATTGCTTATAGAACGAAAATGAGAACGGACGTGGTAAATAGACTTAGTGAGTGGGGAGACAAATGGATTTTCCATCTAACGGCCTCATGCCGCTGTCGCACCTACTGGTTGTTGGCTTTCGGCTCTCGTCAGCAACCCTTTGTGTAAATGTTTATTAACTCCCAAATGAAATGAAAGAGTATTAATTATTTATGTCCAACTAGAGTGCAACGAGACACAGAAGACCTAATACCATCTCTCCGAGTTTTCAAGTAAAGAAGTGCTGCCTCCTCAGTCAGAAACCCTTGTCGTATTTCAGTTCACCCATCTGATTTCTTGTGGCAAATAAATTGAAATGTGCAGGACATTGGACAAACTCGAGAACTTGCAGTTTTTGCTCTTTCGTATATTTCTAAGCGATATATAACAAAATGCAATTACTCACTTCTTTATAATTGTGATCAATGTCTTTGATGTGCTTATTCTGCAATAAGGTGAATAAGATGTATATACTCTTTTTATAAGAGGTGATCTAAGTTATTAATAACCTTCTGATGGTCATAGTTTAAGCAGTCCGCCTCATGTCAAGAATGTCTCTGTTACCAACAAGAATGAAATATCATCAGATTCCTCTGTTACAATGAAAAATTAAAAACTAAAATATATATGTGAACAATTAATATAATCAAATGAGACGAGTACTGACGGAATGATTGACATATCTGGGTTAGGTTTCATTCACGCCACAGCAATTAAACAAGAAGAAAGAATAATACACGAAGGTTCACGAAGTAACTGAAGGTAATCGGAGTAATAACTCATAAGTGTCTTCTTCACTTAAAACTTCCGGGCTAATAGGCCGTGGTCGAAGTATAAAACTGTCTCCTGACGTTTCGTCTCCGACTGCGGGAGACATCCTCGGAGGTAAAGCGGCGAACTGCGAAGAGAACTCGAGGAAGCGCTGATTATATAGGCAGTACAGAGGGCGCCACTGTCGATCACGTGGCGTCGGCTATGAGATTGTCTCTGGTAATGCCAACATTCTCGATTCAATCGAGAAAGAAGAAGAAAGAGCAGTAGTCAATACAGAGCAGAGACAGGATCCAGTACTAAAATCAGATTTTAAAAGAGCTTTGGAAGATTTAATTTCAATAAGTCAGAAACGATGGTTAACATTTCATCAGAGTTTCTAAAATCATTGGGAGAAGTGTCAACAAAACGACTAGTCACGTTGGTGTATAGAATGTATGAGATTGCATGAGCTGACATGTGCAAGAATTATCGCCAAATCAGCTTAATACGTCATGCATCCAAGTTGCTGACAGAAGAATGGGAAAGAAAACTCAGAATGTGTTAGATGACGATTAATTTGGCTTTGGGACAGGGAAAGAAACCAGGGTGGCAACTCTGACATTGCGGTTGGAAGTGGAAACACGACTAAAGAAAAATCAAGACACATTCATAGGATCTGTCGACCTTGAAAAAGCGTTCTGCAGTATAACATGGTGCAAGATGTTTGTAGTTCTGGGGAAAACAGGAGTAAGCTAAATGGAGAGACGGAATAAGACTGCAAGACCAAGAACGAAATGCTCGGTTTAAAAAGTGTGTAAGACAAGAATGTCGGTTTTCATCTCTACTGTTCAATCTATAGATCTAAGAAGCAATGACTGCGATAAAAGAGAGAGTCAAGAGTGGAATTAAAATTCAAGGTGAAAGGATATCAATGATGTGATTCGCTGATGTCATTGCTTCGTGAGTGAAAGTGAAGAAGTATTAGAAAGTCTGCGTAATGGGATGTCAGTCTAATAAGTACAGGATATGGTCTGACAATAAGTCGAAGAAAGACGAAATTTGTGAGATGTAGCAGAAATGAGGACAGCGAGAAACTTAACATTACGATTGATGGTCAAGAAGTAGATGGGAGTTAAGGAATTCTGCTACCTAGGCAGCAAAATAATCTATGACAGACGGAGCGAGGAGAACGTCACAAGCAGACTAGGCAAAAATGGCATTTCTGGCCAAGATGATTCTATTAGTATGAAAATAGGTCTTAATTTTAGGAAGAACTTTCTGAGAGTGTACGTGCGGAGCACATAATTGATTGTAGTGAAATATTGGCCGGCTGAAGTGGCCGAACGGTTCTAGGCGCTACAGTCTGGAGCTAAGCGACCGCTACGGTCGCAGGTTCGAATCCTGCCTCGGGCATGGATGTGTGTGATGTCCTTAGGTTAGTTAGGTTTAAGTAGTTTTAAGTTCTGGGGGACTGATGACCTCAGAAGTTAAGTCCTATAGTGCTCAGAGCCATTTTTTTTAAATATTGACTGTGGGAAAACCCGGAACAGGAGAGAATCGAAGCATTTGAGACGTGGTCCTACAGACGAATGTTAAAAATTAGTTGGACTGATAAGATAATAATGCGGAGGCTCTGCACAGAACTGCAGAGGAAAACACTGACAAGAAGGAGGAACAGGATGATAGGACATCTGTTAATACGTCAGGGAATAAGTTCCATCGTACTAGAGGGAGCTGTAGACAGACATTAACATACATCCAGCAAATAATTGAGGGCGTAGGTTGCAAGTGCTACTCCGAGATGAAAAGATTGGCACAGAAGAGGAATTTGTGGCGGGCCGTATCAAACCAGTTAGAAGACCAATGATTAAAAAACAAAAAGAAGACAGAGAGAGAAAAGAAGATGGTCCAATATAGTGGGGAACGTTTCGTCATGGGATCGTTCAGCGACCTCGAAAGTGAGTCGGAGGTGATCCATCTCCAGTGGTAGACGCCTCAAGGGAGGCGTCGTGGAATATAGAGGCTGCTTTTATTGAAATTTCGAGAAAGTGCGCTCCAAAGAGTGTCAAGCAGCATACTTCGCACAAGTTGGCTACGCACAATTGGCTAAGGGAACAGGAATAGGGAGAGATCGTAGTAGCAGCGGAAGCACACTCTGCACACACAAACAAAGAGTAGATTTAATATCTTACAGACTAACTTCGAGGGGTAACTAGTCTTTAAGAAAAGAAAAAAAGTCTTCATTGCACATTAACGTGCTGTAAGAGTAATATCTGTTTTTAGGGACTGATGACCTTTGCAGTTAAGTCCCATAATATTTCACACACATTTGTACATTTAATATCTGTTTTGCAGCTATGCTAACTAGTAAATATTTTTTAAGATTTGAATATTTTTACTGATGCTTCACAGTTTATTCCATCATGAAGTTTCTCGTAAATAACTCACTGCGGTTCAGGAGGAACAAACATGCCCGAAATTACAAACCAGAAGAAACAATGACATTCATTACTCCATATTTAGGGTTGTCATTCACACAAAAAGAGTGGAAAAGCTGCCAAAAAACAAATTTTGATCACGTACCCAGTGAGATAAAATTCTTGACGGATAGCAGAATTCAATTTGGAAACAAACTGAAAAAGTTTCTCATTCACAGCTCCTCCCATTCCGCAGAAGAAATTCTGTTTTTTGTAATATGTAAGAGGTGACTACTAAATCACGTGTGCATCACATGTGCATCTTTTCTTAAAGAAAAACATGTGAATGGTTATCATGTAGCCAAACTTATGTATGAGTGTGTAGTGTGAATTATCAATCTGCTCAATCTATATGTCCCTCACGATAGGACACACAGTCATCCTCTCTAGTCATGCCATAATGTAAACCATACTAACTTTACAATGCAATATATACACGTTTTACACAATGTAAGCCACACTAACTAAGCATTATCGTATGCCTACACTCACACCGGCTGTATGTTACCATGCTCCCCAGTACTAGGGAAGCGCCATCAGCCTTTTCTTTCTTTCTACAGATGTGACATTCAGCCTTAGTGAACTACTTTACCCTGATCACCACTCTGCACCCACAACTAAATTTCGCAAAGTGCCGTACATAGCGTCAAATACGCAGACACACCTACTCATTTACACTCTCCTCCCACTGGGGCCAGGAGCTTGAATATTAGTGTGTGAGACCGATCTCCAACTCAGCAACATATCAACACATGCCATATCGATGTAGTAAACATGCAATTCATATTTTATACCATACAAAATCACCCATTTTACATCAGAAAATCAGAAGGTCGTCAGTGAATCGAAGTCACTCTCAGAACTGATGTACAAAGACAGAGTCGTTTCCCCCTCGGTACAAACGCTCTACTGTTTCTGGTCCGGATCTGCCTGTTTGCTTGCGTTTCTACAGACATTCCCAGACTCTGGGATTACAGGAACACGCCTATTTTCGCTATAATATTGTATCATTTTCGCTGTACTTCTCGATATCAAGCACACAGCAATAGCCTACAGATAACTTGCGCAACATCATTCCGAAGATAAAGACTGGAAATTGTTTCTCTACGAGCACCAAACATTAGCGAGATGCAGCGCGCTGTAAATCACTGAGTAACTAGAAACATATAGAGGAAACTGATATATCCACTCTCGAATACCAATTTCGATGATGTAACAGATTCCAAATCATCCCTATAATTAACAAGCGAACTAAGGTCTATTCCATGTCTAGAGAACAGGCAACCATGTCTTCCCTATGCCAGATGCACACACCAGAATCGGTCTTGTCTCAACTAAATAAAGGCGCGATATGTGCAGAAGGAGTGAACGGAACAATTTACATGGGGGCGAATAATGGTCGAGCGCAAAAGCATCTCCATACACAATCTTCTCAAATTTCCACTTGATCACGAAAGCCACCCATCTTACGATCGCGGTCTCAATTGAACGTCATTCGACAATGAGGCAAGTATCGGAAATACACCATGCTGTCAGCAGTCGCTCTCGAAATATAAACATCAATACCTTTCTTATGACTCGATATACTCTTCCCTTTGCTATCGCAGTACTCCAAATCCATATCCTCCTTACGACCGGACATAGTCATTTCCTTTACACAAACACAAACCTTATAAGCCGGCCGAAGTGGCCGTGCGGTTAAAGACGCTGCAGTCTGGAACCGCAAGACCGCTACGGTCGCAGGTTCGAATCCTGCCTCGGGCATGGATGTTTGTGATGTCCTTAGGTTAGTTAGGTTTAACTAGTTCTAAGTTCTAGGGGACTAATGACCTCAGCAGTTGAGTCCCATAGTGCTCAGAGCCATTTGAACCATTTTGAACAAACCTTATAAACCTTATGCTCAAATGCAAACCACCACTAACTATAATGCTTCGTTAATGGATGATTGCGTACTATAGGAAATAATGCTGACCCAAAACCAATGATTTGTGTGCTTGTCTCTTAGATTTCTTCCTGCGAGTGCTACCACCGTGTTTTAGAAAGAGAGACGTAATTGGCCAGATGTTAAAGAAAAAGCTCGATCGCAGCAACTACCTTACGTTACTGTCACAAGCGATCTTAGTTCGACAGATGCACACAAGTATCCGGGTTAAAAGCTTTACCCGCTTTGCAAATGGTGGTACGACATTACTTCTGAATGAGGTAGTTTTTTCCAGAGAATTATCGTGACAGCGACCGTATGAGTCTGTAAGCCCACGATGCACCCTCGGGATAAAATTAGCACATTTTGAAAGTTATTCGGCTAAGGAACGTAGTATTTAAGCGGTATTTAACTCCCTGAAACGGATAATACTATACTATTTCCAGCGCCTTCGCTCTCGATACAATATAACACGTTCCTTGATAGATCCACTGAGTTACAGGCGATGACTGATTGAGGAGGAGCACAACCAGCAGTAGTAGATGATGTGCGGATCGAGGTCGTAAGAAAATGTACCCTAGCTTCACAGATCTCTAGTGTTACACAATCCGCTAGAAATCATGTCCATCATTTGCAAACTGGTCTTTCTATTCAAGCACATACCTGCATATGCTCACAGCAACAAGTGAATCATATTTCAGGCATTCTCATATCTTTAAACGAATCACCTTCCTCGAACCTGTCTGCTACAGTAAAATTACAACATGCTTTTAGTCACACCCTACACATCTTGCAGCCGCACCCATTTCTACTGTTTCGTGCATGTGGTCGCTCCAGAACTGAGCAGAAGTCGGAGAAGGACATATACAACACATTAGCACTCCATATAGAAATAGAACGACCACATTTACTGCAACAGGACCGTGTTTTCACCATTCGACGGAAATGCGCGCTATGTCCTACGTCCCCAAACTAGATACAAGTACTACAGATCCGCGTCCATTCAAATCAATCAGCCAGACATCATATACTCATTATTCTCTATCCCCCAACATAGAAAAATTATGAACGATAAAAGCTCATCCTATTTGCAAGTCACCTAGGCAGCGATGAGCGTGCAATGATGTATAGCTGCGGTGGTCCTCCAGTGCGGAGAAAGACATTTCACAATACTTCTCCAGAATAGCGTAGCATGCAGTCATCCAGACATTCCTAACGGTGTACCCAGACCCTCGCATTAAAATGCTACTGCTACTGCTGTTGTCTCTATGACACAATTCTATTAAATATACAGACACCGCAGAGACTACTTTAAAGTTTGTTCACCTATAGACCAAAGACCGTATGAGACGCTCCCTCTGGTCCTGTTAGTTGTTTCAAACACTGTTTCCTAACAAGCTTTTGTACAACACCAAACATTTCATTTTTTCTGCAACGACTTCGATGCCTGTGTCAGGCTCTAAACTGACATTAAGACGCTTTGATCGACGGTCTCTCACAGAAAACTAGACACTGCACTGTGTAAATCATTTTCTTACTGTAACTACGATAACACGCGACACACAGTGGATGTTTTAAATAAAAGACACTTACAACATAAGGAAACTAGAAGACTTTGGCTGTGTTGTGGGGAATTTCCAAACTGATGTCCGAAAGCTTTTGACGACCTCTAAATTTAAACTTATATGTCACAATGACGGAATATAAGATGTCTCTGCATTCCATTTCGAGTGATTCCTCATTTTGCACTCATGTACGCCATCACTGTTTCACTGCTAGCAACCCCCAGAAGCTGTCACCCATCCACAAAACTCATTCCCCAGCTGAAACAAGACTTGTCAGTCAATCATTGTGTGGTAACCAACAGAGTACCAATGCACGGATGGGATGGAAAAGACACCACCCATGTACTGTAATATTAAACAACCAGTTGATAGCGCGAACAATTTTTCACGATAAAGGATGACAGCCAAAAACAGTTGCAGGATAAAAATTTATTAAAATTTCTTGACCAAGGTTTCGGTACATATAAATATACCTTCATCAGAAGAAAAAACTGAAATTACATCATGTAATGGAGATTAATAAAACAATTGTGCCAAAGGCGTCGTCAATAATTGAGACATCTTCTCCATTAGTACAACATGACTATGGGCACAGGGTCAAAGCGAACAGTTTAGCACCATTACTTCGCCTGTGAACTGTGAATTGTGAACCGATCAGAAGAAGAATACCGCCACATTCCACGTCTCGTGAATGAATCGAGCTTTCCGAGTCCTAACCCGTCAAAGTACACCAGTTTTCTCGAGATGGGACCATATCGACGAGCTTAGCACTCCTTATTGATGTATAGTAACAGAGTTCAAAGTGCCGTAATCTAATAGCAGACAGTTAAGAAGAACAAGAAAGTATTCATTTTTATACGCGATGTAGTTCCAGACGGATGGAGTTCGACACATTTTTACGTAAATAATCCAATCTATCAACTCTAAGTATTGTTCTAGAGTCTAGTTTCGGTACCTGGAAGGTATTTGTAAGAGAGAGAATATAAACATACACACTCCTAAGGCTACAACGTTATGCACTTAAAACGGGTCTATAATGTTAGATCGCCTACGTTTCCGACCTATCAGTCGTATGGAATGTAGCGTTGTTAATGTTAGATTGTGAAAAATATATGTCAAGCGTATGACATACATTCTTCTTCGCGGTTTCTCTACGATGAACTGTCTTATCGAACCGTAAAACGAAAAACAAGGTACTTCCTTAAAACGCTCGCTCTGCGTGATACGAGCTCAATATAGCTTCATGGAGACATATAGCGTCCACTGTTCACATCCGATCACAGTTCAGAAATTATACGTTCTCTCCATAAGGTCTATATAAAATCGTTAGCAGCGCGGGATACATCCCATATGGAAACAGATAAAGTCATAACAGCAGCGTCTTACATGTGAAAATTACAAATCATTCCGTCACTAGCTCTGTGAGCACCACATCTGTCGGGCAATTGCGTACAGGTGGATTGCAGCGCCTCACAAGCTCTTATCGCTAACTTAGTTATGACGCTGTAGTCTCGATTTTACGCCCAACATGCGACAGGGGGGATCGCATAAATCAAAGTTCGTTTACAGGACTGTGTCAAGTTTCATCACACATGAGATGGAAGTCCTCTGATGACCGACAGGTTTAAAGACAACGACCGCAAGTAGACAATGCTTCAAACCGCATGGTATGGTCGAAACTTAAATAGTTGCTTGGTTGCTATTTCCCCTAGTGATTTAGTGATTTTAGACATTGCGGTGTATTGTTATCCTTCTGTTCAGCCGTATTTGATCTCAAATCTTCCGTAGCTATTTTTAGTAGTAACTCCAGTCCTGTATCTCCGAAGTTTTCCTTTTCGATGTGAATTTCTTCTTGTATCAAGTCGCCAGACAAGTTCTTCCCCTCATACAAGATTTCAATGTACTATTTCCACTTATTCGCGTTTTCTTGTGCGTTTAACAGTTGAATTCTCATTGCACCCTTAATATTATCACGTATAGTTTTAATTTTACCGAAGATTGTTCCTACTTTTCTATGATGTAAGTGCTTTCAACGATAATTTCTTTTCGATTACTTCAAATTTTTCCTACAGCTGTTTCGCCTTGGCTGCCCAGCATTAATATGTATTGCATTTTGTTGCTGGATTCCTGTCTTTCCATGAACATTTTCGTACTTTCTTCCTTCGTCCATCGATGGAGTTATCTTCTACCCAAGGATTCTTCGCACTTACCATCCTTATACCTGTCCAACGTCTGTAATTGTCCTTTTTTTTAGAGATGTTCGATTCACTTCAACCATGCCGCCTTCTGTGGGACCTCTTTTCACAGTATCCACATCTTCACTGAATTTCAAACACGTCTCATCATTCCTCTGTACTTCATTATTCACTTCTACCCACATTGATTCTTCCGGTCGATTCCCTTAGCCTTTAGTCTACTCTTATCATTATTAAATTGTGATTTGAATCTATATCTGCTTCTGAGTTCGCTTGACAATCCAGTGTCTGATTTCGGAATCTTTCTCCAATTACGATGTAATCCAGCTGGAGTCTTTCCATATCCCCGCCTCTTTCCAACTATACCTCCTCCTCCTGTGATTCCTGAATAGAGATTGCGCTGTTAACATCTGAAATTTATTGCAGAATTTAATTATTCTCGTTTCCCATTCCCACTGCCAAGACCATACTCCCCCAGAATCCTCTCTTCTATTCCTTACGCTACAACCACGTTCCAAACCACAAAATTATTAGATTTTCGTCTCCCTTTACACATTGCATTACCTGTTTAATATCCTCATACACCTCGTCTTCTGCTTGCGAAGTCAGGACGAATATCGCAACTATAGTTGTCGGCGTTGGTGTCCTGTCGAATCTAATGAGGACAAACCTACCACTGAACTGTTAACTGTAGTTCACTCTCCGCCCTACTTTTCTTTTTCTATTCGTAACGAATTCTACTTCTATTACGCCGTTTTGTACTGCTGTTGATATTACCCTGTATTCATCTCACAGGAAATAATTTATGTCTTTCCATTTCACTTCAATGTCCACCACCGTATCTAGATTGAGCCTTTACATTTCTTCAGATTTTTTAGCTTTCCTTTTACGTTCAAAATTATACATTTCGTGCTCCGAGTCGTAGACTATTACCTCTCCATTGGTTATTCCATCTTTTTCTTTTTACCACCTGCACCTTGATAGACATCTACTAGAGATCCGAATGTGGGACTAATTCGGAATCTTTAGTCAATGGAGAGATCATTAACACTTTCCAACTAAAGGTAGCTATGGAAGATATCACAGCGTGATAACAACATAATCAATAGCCTGAAGAATAATACAAACCAACGGAAAAATGCCTCTAAGGGAGCACAAAAAATGAGAATACGTTCATTTTTACTTTAACCGACTCAGATTGAAAAGTGGGGTGCCAGAGGCCTCTTTCTACTTTATCAGCACCTTTAAAAATTTTCATACTCACTAGACCATCACTGTAATGCTCTCATACCAATCCACTCCCAGTCGCCTTTCTCACTCATACATTCAGCCCAAGTCATAATCATTTTATCTTTGTGTGTCTCTGTTGTCTTCTGCGTCACAGCCATAGCCCCCTTCGTTCTGGCTCACTACTAAAGTGTACTCTAGCTGTCACTCTCACCCTCTTGCTCTGTCTTACTCTTAATATCTCATTCTTTCTTTCGGTACTGCCTTTATCCCGCATCGCACGCAGGGTTGGCAGGGTTAAGGACGGATGTAGCATGGTTAATGGTAAGGGTGGCCGGATGCCTCCCTGCCGCCACCCCATACCCCACAGGACGGAATTAGTGTACCCCAGCTGCCTGCGTCTAGTGTAAATCGTGAAATAGTGTGAATGTGTGTCAAATGTCTGCGAGACATGTAACTGAGGCGGGACGTGAGGACCAGCCCGGTATTGACCTAGTAGGATGTGGAAAACCGCCTAAAAACCACATCCAGGCTGGTCGACACACAGGTCGTCGCCGTTAATCCGCCGGGTGGATTCGATTCGGGGCCGGCGCGCCTACCCGAGTCCAGGAAGCAGCGCGTTAGCGCTCTCGGCTATCCTGGCGGGTTTTTAATATCTCATTCCTTCCTTCCTAATGCTGTTGTCAGTTCTCACTGTTACTACGTCTCTCTTCCTCATTGTTATTGTCATATACATTGTCCCCTCTGTCCGCAGCTCGTAGTCTAGCGACTAGCGTCGCTACTTTTGGATCACGGGGTCCTGGGTTCGATCCCCATCTGAGTTGGGAATTTTCTCGGCCCATGTTCGTGTTGTCCTCATCATTTCATCATCATCCTCATCAATCGTGACAGTGCCTAGAGTGGACAGTATAAAAAATTGGACTGTGAAAAAATTGGGACTTGGTATGGGCGCTGATGACAACTCAGGTGAGCGCCCCACAAGCCAAACATCATCATCATTGTCCCCTCACATTATCACTGCCTCTCTCCGATCGATTTCCACTTTCTCTTTCTCTTTATTTCATTCCTCTCCCCTGCCACTATCTCCTTCACTCTTTTTATAGCACCGTTCTTTCACCGTCAACTACACTGAAGCACCAAAGAAACTAGCATAGGCATGTGTATTCAACTGCAGAGGTACGGAAACAGGTAGAACAGGGCGTTGCGGTTGTCAACACCTATATGAGACAACAAGTGTCTTGCGCGGTTACTCCTGCTACAATGGCACGCTGTCAAGATTTAAGTGAGTTTGAACGTGGTGTTGCAGTAGGCGCACGAGCGATCAGACACAGCATCTCTGAAGTAACGATGAAGTAGGGATTCTCCCATACGACCGTTTCAGAAATGTAACGTGAATGTCAGGAACCCGACAAAACATCAGATCTCACACATCGATGCAGCCGGAAAAAGATCCTGCAAGAAGAGGACCTACGACGACTGAAGATAATCGTTCAACGTCACAGAAGTGAAACCCCTCCGCAAATTGCTGCAGGTTTCAATGTTGGGCCATCAACGAGTGTCAGCGTGCGAACCATTCAACCGAACATTATCGATATAGGCTTTCGGAGCCGAAGGCCCACTCGTGTACCTTTCATGACTGCACGACTTTACGCCTCGCCTGGGCCCGTCCACACCGACATTGGACTGTTGATAACTAGAAACATGTTGCATGGTGAGACGAGTCACGTTTCAAATTGTATCCAGCGGATGGACGTGTACGTGTATAAAGGCAGCCTAATGAATCCATGGACCCTACATGTCAGCAGGGGATTGTTCAGGCTAGTGGAGGCTCTGTAATGGTGTGGGGCGTGTGCAGCTGGAGTGATATGGGACTCCTAACACGTCTAGAAACGACTTTAACAGATGACACGCACGTAAACAACCTATCTAATCACCTGCATCCATTCATGTCCATTGTGCATTCCGACGGAGTTGGGCAATTCCAGCAGGACAGTGCGACACTCCACACGTCCAGAATTGCTACAGAGTGGCTCTAGGAGCACTGTCCTGAGTTTAAACATTTTCGCTGGCCACCAAACTGCCCAGACAAGAGCATTATTTAGAATATATGGGATGCCTTGCAACGTGCTCTTCAGAAGAGGTGTCCACCCCGTCGTATTCTTACGGATTTATGGGCAGCCCTGCAGGATTCATGGTATCAATTCCCTCTTCACTTCTTCAGACAATAGTCGAGTCCATGTCACGTTGTGTTGCGGCACTTCTGCGAGCTCGCGGGGTTCTTACACCATATGAAGCAGGTGAACCAGTTTCTTTAGCTCCTTAGTGTATGTTCCACTGCAACTGTGTTCCTCTCGCTCTCTCTCGCTGTCATTGTCTCTTTCTCTCCTTGGATAACACAACCACCGTCTACTGTCTTCCAGTAGTTATTACTTTTACGTCTCTTTGCCACTGCCACTGTCTTCTTCTATCTAACAATGAGAAAGCGCGAATGTGTTCGCATACCAAAATTTTTGGGCCAGCCGGGGTGGCCGAGCGGTTCTAGGCGTTACAGTCTGGAACCGCGCGACCGCTACGGTCGCAGGTTCGAATCCTGCCACGGGCATGGATGTATGTGATGTCCTTAGGTTAGTTAGGTTTAAGTAGTTCTAAGTTCTAGGGGACTGATGACCTCAGAAGTTAAGTCCCATACTGCTCAGAGCCATTTGAACCAAAATTTTTCGGAAAATTTTAGAGGTGCGGAGGAAGGTAGACTGTAGCAGCTGGTACCATAGTTTTCACTCACAGACTTTTAAAGTAACCGGGATCATATCTGTATTCCGATAGACAAATTTTTCCGCTGATTCCCTGTAACACATGTGTAAAGAAATTTATCGGTCACTAAAATTTAGATAGTTCAGATGTGAAATTGAAATAACGCAAAAATAATTTCACACCTCAGACCAGGCTTTACGTAAAAAAAAAGGATTTGCATGCGCTTCAGTATTACAACGTGGGGTTCCTAGATGATAACTGAATTACTTCACAGCATATTTCTCCGTGCTGCCATTTTATAAATTACGGTTTGACCTCACACCGGATTTTATGTGCGTATTTTACTTGTACAAGTAGTGGAACTTTGAAATTCTGTATCTTGAAAATGGATACAGATATGAAGAATCTCCGGAATACATAGTAAAAATTACAGCCATTTGCTTCGCATAGCCGTCTCGGAATCTGCGACTGTGTGTTGGTACTCAAAAAATAATTTTTTGGGGTGTTTCTCGATAACGGATAAGAATTTTGAAATCGGGGAGATGTCTCTTCTACATATATGGCTTGAGAATATACTGTTAAAATTTGAGCAAACTATTGCGGTTATTTATTATTTAGATTTCGCCTAGTACCGGATGTCACGTGTGGAAGTGGGGTTACTTTGAATCTCTATATGTTCGAAATAAATCGTAAGAATTTCAGCAATTTGCTGTTCGTAGCCTTCTTGCAACCCTCGGCTGGGTGACGGTGAAAATATAGTAAAAAACCCTTTCCTTATCGTTTTCCGAGGAACTGCCACTGAATGGCGCCTCCATAAGTCCCGTCAATCCAACGGTAGACCATATCGAATTAAAAAAAAATTAAAAAATAAAAATAAAAAGTTTGCTCCATTTTCCTAAGCAGGAGGCTCCTGTGCTTTAGTACAGCGGCACCGAGAGTATCCTTCTGTTGAGGATAACAATGGTCCCCAGCCCAAGGGCTATCCAAAATACTTGACCCTATCTTTTTATCACCAATAGAATCCGAGGTATGAGACCGGAAAATCCTGAGGTTTGGAACGTAGTAGGTATGTAACACTGCCGCTTGCATACCGAGTAAAACGCCGTCAAGGGAGTTCTGTTTACCAAACACAGGTCTCTGTTAGTGGCTATCAAATGGCTCTGAGCACTATGGGACTTAACATCTGTGGTCATCAGTCTCCTAGAACTTAGAACTACTTAAACCTAACTAACCTAAGGACATCACACACATCCATGCCCGAGGCAGTATTCGAACCTGCGACCGTAGCAGTCGCGCGGTTCCGGGCTGAGCGCCTAGAACCGTTAGTGGCTATCAACTCAGCAGTAATATACGTTGTTTCTGGACAGCGGTAGACATGAAATTATATCCTGTCCTGTTCATGTTTTAGAACTGTTGTTGCAAATGAGGGTAGGACTTCGATATTTCTGAAGAACTGAGAGGAACAGGCGCGTAAATTTCAAGGGGGCACTTGATACTTCAGGTCCTTGAAATAGATCTTGTAATCTTGGTAATAACTAATGTGGAGTTTTTTTCTGATGCACAGGAACATATAATAAAACATTTGGATTTGAGAGCTTGAGCTGTAACACTGCGAACACCGTGGTCGTTAAAGCCGGCTTCGCAGGCGAACTGTTTCAGAAAACGACGAAAGCGTCATACGGAAAACCAGAAAGAGATGCAAAAGTCGCCGTACGCCAGTCGCAGAGTTCCCAACGAGAAATACAAACAGTATAGCTGAATCGTTGTAACAGATCTGATACGACTTATAACGAATAGCGTCACAGAGAGCACATTAGTACACTGTGTCAGGTGGCTTTATACAGTGGTCTCTGGCACATACCGCCGCTTCTTGCCCCTCCTTGCAGGCCGGCCGCGGTGGCCGAGCGGTTCTAGGCGCTTCAGTCTGGAACCGCGCGACTGCTACGGTCGCAGGTTCGAATGCTGTCTCGTTCATGGATGTGTGTGATGTCCTTAGGTTAGTTAGTTTTAAGTAGTTCTAAGTTCTAGGGGGCTGATGATCTCAGATGTTAAGTCCCATAATGCTCAGAGCCATTTTTAAACCCTCCTTGCAGTGCATCAACCCTAGATCGTTGTAACTTGCAGACGATACCATTTGTGTCGTGGGCAAACATATTACAACCTCTCACATACGTCTCATGAAGTGGCTGCAATAAGAAAATGAAGTGTTAAAACGAAGATTTTTACCGAAAGACAATCAGCAGCAGAAGTCATGTCTTTCGTTTTCTCGATAAGTAAGAGACAATATTCTTTCAGGATTTTTGTGTGTCTATAAATGAATGGACTGACATCTTAATATGTAGATTGATTCAAATGGTTCTGAGCACTATGGGACTCAACTGCTGAGGTCATTAGTCCCCTAGAACTTAGAACTAGTTAAACCTAACTAACCTAATGACATCACAAACATCCATGCCCGAGGCAGGATTCGAACCTGCGACCGTAGCGGTCTCGCGGTTCCAGGCTGCAGCGCCTTTAACCGCACGGCCACTTCGGCCGGCTATGTAGATTGAATTTGAATCTACTTCCGTACTTCGCAAGTCATCATACAGTGCGTGGCAAAGGGCAGCCTGTACTAGTCATTTGCTTCCCTATTCCACTCACAAATAGAGCGAGGGCAACGACTCTCTGTATGCATCCATATGAGAGCTAATTTCTGGTATCTTCACGATTCTTGAGTGAAATGTATTTTGTCGGCAGTGGAATCCTTCTGAAGTCAGCTTCAGACATCGGTTCTCTAAATTTTCTTAATAGTTTTTCTCAAAAAGAACATCGCCTTCCCTCCAGGGACTCCCATTTGAGTTCTAGACAACATAACCAGCTACTTTGTCAGGAGCCAATAGAAACGCTTCTAAAGGGCTGTATTCTGAGGGAAACTCAGGTCTGTAGGATCATACATACTTGGGATGGTGTGGACTATAGACAAATATTTTGTTATTGTTCACTGGGTCAGCCTTTACGGCATATTTCGAAAACACATCTCAGAATGTTTCGATTTGCAGATGAGATGAGAGGAAGCACGTTGTTCAACATCTTGGTACTTAGCCCAGCGACATTTAGGCTCCTAATCCTTCTCAGAAGGATAGGACAACTTTTGCGAGTGTGGAATCATTGACATTTCTCTGGCACAGCAAGCAGTGGCTTGTTGGCTGGGAGTGGTACAGCCCCGACATGCAGGTAGAGGTTCGCGACCAGTGACAGTGGTGGCAGCTGTTCACTTGCAGTCTGGTGGCAGAGGCCACGATGGGGGTGGAGGTGTTGCAGGGATGGAGAAGAGAGTGAAAAGTCCTTGTGTCCCCAAAGACCGACAGATCTCAGCAGTATTGGTCAGGGAGCAGTAAACTGAAATTCTATACGACTTACTTCAACCACCATGACAAGACAACCAACAGGCAGAATGTAATTAGCGTTGGATGTCTTCAGCTATCTGATGATGGATATCACCTAATTTGTTATCAGAGGAAGTGACTACCTAGCCTGTGGGAAGCTCACAGAGATATCACAGAAGCATTTGTAATGGCTACCTGGCGAGTGTGATCCGACTGGAGAAAACAATTAGTCACCATACAAATGGACTCTCATGATCAGTTTAAATAATTAGTCAATCAACTTCATATCAATGATGGGCCATTGGGTGGATGAAAGCATGGGCGGGAGTACCACAGATATAATTCGTGAGTTGGAGAAGTGGTACTGAAGCGTTTGTTCTAAACAGTATGCTGGTTGAGCAGCAACAAGAGCAAACATATGTGTTGGGTTTTTACATGGGAATTTGAGAAGATTCTAGATGGTCAGTATTTGCGCTGGACGATTATTCTCCCTACGTAAAATGATCAGTTGATGGCTGGGCGGTCGTGGTGACAGTCTCTCTGGTCTCTGAGCATCAAGTACAGCCAGTGTGTTGATACCAGGAGATGGGCACCCATCTGCCAGTGAGGTTGATGCGGGTTCAGGCCTCAAGTCCTCCACTGGCTGGTGTGGCCACAGCTCCCAGAACTACTGCAGTCAGTAGGCAGTGTGCTTTGCAATCATGAGTATGTGCGATCAGAATGTTTTTTGGCTAGATATGTTCAGTGTAAGATGCAAACATTTTGGTTGTGATGAGTAGGGCAGGTCATGGAGGAGGGTGGATATGCACTATTTACCACTATGATCTATTTGTGGTGGAAATTTTATAAGTCAATTGGCAGACTGTATGACTGTGATTCTCAAACGTTGAATATACGTTTTATAATAAAGAAGACTCATTGTAAGCTGGTGGTGAGTGTTCTAGCTATCTACTTGATGTACATATTCCAGAGCTTCTATTTTTCTACCATGTGTCTTGCAAAATTGTTGAAAAACTAAAAGAAGTAACCACCTGACAGAGAGAGAGAGAGAGAAAGAGTGAGTGAGTGAGTGAGAGAGAGGGAGAGAGGGAGAGAGAGAGAGAGAGAGAGAGAGAGAGAGACCATCGGACTGTGTGGCCCCTGACAGTAGTTTCTCTGTGTGTAGTGTGATCTCACACTCACCACGAAGTTGACAGTGCAATCTCTGACAGTGGATTCTTTGCAATCTCACAATTGGCACAGTTCACCCTCAGTCCATCCCACCGAAAACCATTATTTGTTGAAAGGTATTCCCCGTACTCTTGTCCATTACCACCTCCTTCCCTTCCTCATGTAAGAGGCTATGGACGCAGTCATCATCTGTATGCTTGCAGGTAATACACATATTAAACGTCTCTCTGTTCAACACCAACATCTCATCAACTGAAAACATTTCCCACCAAAAATAAAGACAGAACCTTCCTCTCCAGCGTTTTTCCTGCCAATTCACAAGTGGGGGAGGAGAGGGGAAGTGGGGAAAGGGAAGTGGGGACGAGTGGGGAGGGCTGGGGAAATTTCCCAGGAGGGGGAAAAATGGCTCAGAATTGAACTGTAGAGAGGGTGCAAGAAAAAGTGTCCAAGGATCGGCATACCTTTTCCCAGAGAGCTGGGGGAAGAGGAGGAAGAGCAGGAGGGTTGGGGGATTTCTCATAAAGACAGACTATCCCCAGGGAGTCATAAATCAACCCTAGAGGCTCATAAATCAGCATATCAACAGGTTAAGGGATGGTAGAAGGGGTATAATTTTCCCAGATCGTGTGCTTGCACCTGAACGTATGCAGTCGTCACAAATAAAATGCACCACAATCGGCTTTGTCCCACTACTGACAGCTTCGTTGGCCTTTCTCGAGTAATCAGCAATAGCAGAGTGGTCGACTAGTGTTTTCTGTGCGTCTGCATGTGGACAGGTTTCTAGCCTAAACAATGTATTTGGCTCATTACTTGAAAATTGCTATGATGGTTGTATAGCATGACTGATGCTACCCTTCATTCACATAGTGCAATTTTTGACAGATTTTTAACTACGCTGTATCTTTCTCGTGGTGTTCCCTCCCGATCCTTTCTGGTGCTAGTTAATTTTATCACCACACCAGGTGTTGGTTATCTTAATATTTGGCAGACATTATAGAGGTCCATGTATTCCAAGCTTCATTCATATTCAGTTTTGATTTATTATTTTTTGTGAAGTCATTTGCAAATTGTTTGGTTTTTTAATTTGTTAAAGATATGTTTGTGAAGTTTGTCTTGTAAATAATGCTGTCTAACGTTTTGTATAGTGTCGAATGAATACAGCGATTAAGTTAGTTACATGTTGGAGTTTTACAGGAAAGAAGTTAGTTAGAATGCGAAGGAACCTTGGGAGCCAGAAGTCGTCTATGTGTTACAGTGTTAAGGTACCGTGACTCAAGTGGATCGGCGGAGTGCCGAGTTAATCAACACAAAGGAGAATGTTGTATCACCGGCCAGCGGAGGACGTGACGAGAAACAACTCGCTGCACGCTGGGGTATCAACACCGCGTGTTGTAATTGGGTCAGTTACGCCAGCCGAGCAACACCAGTGTGTCCCACCGACCTACTGGTGAAGAAGAACCGCAGACATCAGCAGCGGAAATCCATATTTAAGGACCAGAAACGAGCTTGTCATCATCGTCCGTCATGAGGCGTTGATGTGTAGCAGAGCCTGTGTCAGCGTCGTCGCCGAGAATATTACGAGTGGGAGCAAACCTGGCCCAGAGGGCCCACAACCAGTGTATTGTAGTTCGTCAATAAATGTTGTTATTCTGTCATCTGGAGCCATCAGTGGACACCCCCTCACCTTCTTGTTCCTCACTCCCAGAAGAATACCCACGTTCGAATCCGGCTACAGGCAGTGGAGCCCTCTGGCTGTTAATATGGTAGGTTTACACAGGTGTCAGAAGTAGAAAGTTTCACCAAGTGCTAAACTCAGTCTTCCCCATACTAATGAGATGGCCTTTTAAATACTGGTAAATATTTTGGTAACTCTACACACCTGATAAGCTAAGTCCGAGCTATAAATTAAACCCTGTACCCTGTTAAAGCTCTGACAGAGTGTCATGGTGACAAGTTCATACCAATTTGTTGAAACAGAAAACACTCAGAGCTGGATGTTTTATATCTGCCATGATACCGCCTACTCTGGATGAGGGCACTCCCACAGGCACCACTGTGCTAGGGAAATGGACCCTTAGCTTGAGGTCCATGGCCCCGAAGCTCAGTGCCTTCCCAAATGGAAAGGAACTTACTCCTCAGCATGTGTGGGGGAGCTAACGGCTTGCCCAATAAATATATTGTTCCCTACATAGTCACGCTTCTACCACAGTACAGGTATCTGATGACACCAACATATACTGGCTACCACTGGGCGACCTCCTCCGCGTGGTCCACACTATTGTTTTCTTTAAAACAAAAAGAAAGGGAGGGAGAGAGAGAGAGAGAGAAGGTGAGGAGACAGAGAAAGATGAAATACATGGTTTAAATAAGAAAAATATGGAAAAGCATAATCGATGTCCTACAGGCAAGCTATATTTTAACAGGGAATCTGCCCTGGAGATGAAGTCTGTCAAAACATACAAACCATAACATGCAGCAATGAAATGATGAAGTGCTGCAACATATTGCGGTTCAAATGGTTCAAATGGCTCTCAGCACTATGGGACTCAACTGCTGTGGTCATAAGTCCCCTAGAACTTAGAACTACTTAAACCTAACTAACCTAAGGACATCACACACATCCATGCCCGGGCAGGATCAACATATTGCGGCCCCGTGCTCAATGTACTCACTCACAATAGAGCTGTGAACCGTCTGGAGGGGGGGGGGGGGGAATTCACGAGGGGCATGGCCCGTGTAGCTCACATCGCGTCTGGCAGGGAGGGGCGAAGGAATTCACGAGGGTCGTGGCCCATGACGCTCACATCGGATAGCCCCATTTGATGCTTACACGGTAGCGCAGCAGTGCCACTTGCAACCCCGGATTCCATCTGGTCGGCCTCTGTGTTGCTCTCAGAGATGTAGCAAAATTAGTAGGGCATGTCAGGCTGATGTTTGACGTATGCTAATGGCAACAAGCACCAGCAAGACAAACACAGATATCGTAGTTGTCAACACTCCATCTGTGCCAGGTAGGTCCTAATAAACTTGAGGCTTTAATATTTACAGTGTATAGTCTCGCCAGATTAATAAAGGATGCTTCATTGAACAAATTAGTGTTCTCAAAACAGTATGTGTCATTCATTAAATCTGCATGGGGCTTTCAAGTTTAGGTACTGTATACCGATGACCCAGTGCCGCTTTTGGTTGGTGATGCAAACACTGCAATGTCGACTCAGAAAATGTGATTCTAACTGCCAAATTTCCTCTACTACAGCCGATATTCTCTCCATTATAGACGGTCTACAGTATTTGAAACGAATGGCATTATCAAGTTCGTTTTTACTTTTAAAAACTTCTGCTTATCTGAAGGGAGATTTTTGTGTAGCAATGAAGAAACAGAATTATTGTGCCGAAGAAGCTGTCCACTTCCTGTATTTTATTTAATTTATGCTGTCTTTACGCTGACTATGCCAGGGACTGAAATTGTAGATTTTCAGGTGCCATTTACGGAATATAGATGACGATCGTAAAACCAATATTTGATCGGCTAGCAAAAACTATTCAAATTTTAACACGGACACTTATCAGATAAAATCTGTTTCTGACATTCGATTTTCGTCTTCTGAAATTTGTGTCGCAGGTAAACATAGCATTTTCGATGGAGGATGGTCTTGCCTTGCTCCGATCGCAGCGAAGAATGAGGAAACCAACTTATGCTCATCGATATTTTTCAAACATGGAACTGATTACTAGAGGCTAGTACAACGGTAGCAGTACACGATACAGACAATGAATTCCAAGCCTAACTTGGTATCGAACTCGGAAGCTCTGAAGTTGAACTCTATTAGACCTAACAGAGGCACCTGTTATGTTATTACCAATTGTTACAAAATGTACCATTTTTCTATTACGTCTACAACTTTGCTTCCGCTATTTTGCAATAGATGGCAGTAGCGACAAGTGGTGATGCAGGCCGTAGGTCGTAAGTGTCATACAACAAGCTAAGGCATTTGTAAACACAACGCCATTGAAATATTAGTCGATTTGTGATTGCATCTTAACTTATGAGGCCAGTTCTCGTCATTTGCAGGAAGTTTGAATTTCCCGATTTAACACGATGAAATATGCGGCTGAGGCTCACAAAATGCTGGATAACACCTATGGAGGTGCACATATTTGTGAAAGAACGTGCAGGTAATAGTTTCAACACTTCAAATTCGGTGATTTTGACACCAAAGACCAGTATGATGATGGAAGAGGAATGGTTTTCGAAGCTACTGAAATCGTTGGAAACAATTACCGGAGACCGTTATCGAAAGAAACTGAACCGTTTGGGCCGAGCACTGTAAGCCAAATGGCCACAAGACAGCGGTAGACACGAAAAGGTGATTTTCCAGCACGACAATGCACGACCTCATGTCGGAAAACCCGTCAAAACATATTTGGAAACGTTGAAATGGGAAGCCGTATTCCCCATTGCTCCCTCCGCCAACCGCCTATTTCGATCAATGGCACAATGCCTGGCTGAGTAGCACTTCCGATCATACGAATACGTGCAGAATCGGATCGATTCATATCAAAAGACACCCAGTTCTTCCGTCGTCTGATCTGCATGCTGCCTGAAAGGTGGAAGAAAGTAGTGGCCAGCGATGGTCCAATACTTCGAATCGTAAATTTTTGTATGTTTTTCAAAATAAAAAAGGAAAAAAAGGGCGGAAGCAAAGTTGTAGCCCTAATAGACTCGTGTCTGCTTGGCTGTGGAACATTTCCAAGAAAAGATCTCGTTAGCGTTCGTGCTTTTGGGGCTTTGAACGAGGAGCTGTTTATCAGCGGTGAGGTACACAACCTCCCCTGCCTCTAGTTAGCACCACGTTACAAATCGGGCTCCCCGGATTAGCGCTAATACCCTGTAGCGGCATCCGCTCTCAACGACCTGAAAATGTGCTGCACTGTGAAACAACCCTGCCTGACGATAACATTACACGAAGCTGGTTAGGCTAAATTTACGATGCGGTTGTTTTATTCAGCGGTGTGTATTTCACTCTATAACCTAACAGCCTTATTTTCGAAAACATTGTATGTTGATACCGCACAATAATCCCGTAAATCAGTTGTACCATGTTAACAACTGTGTTCAGGAAGTAGGTTAGATAACTTCTCAAGTGCAATATGCAAGTGACCATGTGATGTGTGGAAGAAGTCGCATGGTATATCAGAATCGTCTTTCATCTGTTCCATGCCTAAAACAAAACTGTGGTTGGAAGTTTTTTTTGTGTCCAATAAAGAGGTCATGGCAACTCTAGAAGGTCACTCTGAAGACCTTCTATAGTAACACTTGAGGGTTGGAATCCGCTTGCTACAAATATTTGCCACAGTACGTTGTCCTAAAAAGAAAACTGTATAGAAAATTACTTGCACTTTAAACGGCTCTTAGGTCTCGACGTTGTCAAGCACAGTTCATCACCGGGAAAGTCTGCATTTAAACTTAAAACAGAAGAAAAATAACCTTACTACCTACTCGATCAATTACTTCCTCTCGCTCTTATCTCGCAAACAATGTAATATCATTGGACTGGGAGTGTTATTGGTAGTTCAGACCTAGTGTAAATGTTCAATATAAGGAGCGTTTCAGGAGAAACCGCACGTACGCTAAGAGATGACAGTACCATTCCAAAGAGAAAATATTAGTGTATGATCTTCTCAAGGTAATTTTCAAAGCCTCCTATTCGAAACTAATAAGGTTTGAAATGTTGGTGATGAGAGTAAATTAATAGATATTACTTTTTAAAAGCGATTATTTATTACAGTTAC
The DNA here is from genome assembly GCF_023898315.1 of Schistocerca nitens. Classification (NCBI taxonomy): domain Eukaryota; kingdom Metazoa; phylum Arthropoda; class Insecta; order Orthoptera; family Acrididae; genus Schistocerca; species Schistocerca nitens. The sequence continues at coordinate 674,453,282 of NC_064618.1, forward strand.
AGTTATAGGTTGACGAAGGTGAACATACCCATCTTTAGGTCTGAGTGCTTGGTTACAGTGCAAGAACAGTAAAGTTTATTACAGTTAAAGCCCACGTAATATATTTCTGTGGCGCCATCGGTTTCCACGTGTCAGTTACTCACAACAGCCCATTAGATAATTAGGAAGCACCCATAAGTGACGAAGTTGGACATATTGTGAAGCAGACTTACCACAGTCATCATTCCATGCGATGTTGTAAACGGCAGTCCTGTTAAAACCGATACAGCCGCAAAAATATTTTATGCGGGTTTTGACTGGAACTACCGTATTCGTACAAAAGTTGTTGGGCGAATGTGTTTTAGACGTTGGTTCCAGTCAACATTTTGATTTCTGAATGAGTTTAACACCATGGATAGATTAAAGCTGTAAGCCAAACCGAACCTCATCGAGGCCGAGCGAGGTGGCGCATTGGTTAGCACATTGCACTCGCAATCCGGAGGACGGCGGTTCAAACCCACGTCCGGCCATCCTGATTTAGGTACTCAGAGTAAATATCGAGGCGACGCACTGACGCGTTGTTGAGAGACTGAAGTAACATTCATGAGGATGATAGTTCAAATTCCCTGCCATCTCAAAACGGTTCAAATGGCGCTAAGCACTATGAAACTTAACAGCTGAGGTCATCAGTCCCCTAGCTTAGAACTACTTAAACCTATCTAACCTAAGGACACCACACATTTGCATATCCGAGGCAGGATTCGAACCTGCGACCGTAGCAGCAGTACGGTTCCGGACTGAAACGCCTAGAACCGCTCGGCCATAGCGGCCAGCTCCCTGCCAGCCATCCAGATTTAGGTTTTCCGTGACTTCCGTAAACCGCTTAAGACAGTGACTGGCATGGTTTCTTTCTTTAACCCCTTTTTCTTGCCCAAATCGAGTTCCTGCTCCGTCTCTAATGATCTCGTTAAACCGTAATTTTCCTCATACATTTTATTTCAAAGTGTGCTACATTGTAAAAGAGAGAATTCCACAGTTCCAGTTAACATCATGACTAATAGCTGTCTACTCAGTTTAAGCTTCACTCAGAACGACTTATAATGTATGAAAATTGCAGGCCGGGGTGGCCGAGTGATTCTAGGCGCTACAGTCAGGAGCCGCGCGACCGCTACAGTCGCAGGTTCGAATCCTGCCTCGGGCATGGATGTGTGTGATGTCCTTAAGTTAGTTAGGTTTAAGTAGTTCTGAGTTCTAGGGGACTGGTGACCTCTGAAGTTAAGCCCACAGTGCTCAGAGCCATTTGAACCATTTTTGTACGAAAATTGATGTGTTTATTTTTGTTCATATTCTCACCTTACCCCGTGTTCTGTGTGTGATGTAAACGGGTCGCAAACACAAGAATCACTTACCCAAAATACTGATTCGCATAATTTGCAGTGTAAAGAACTGAAGTGTTGCACCACATGAATTTATTCATCACTTACAACGCATTGCTGCACGTCTTTATATGTCGACAATGCTGTGCCGATAACGCCTTTCGTTCACCAACATTTCTTCTTACCGGAATGTTCCGCTGGGTCCTACGGCATTCGCTGGCATGAGAGACCTGCGCACCAAAGTGAGTATCTGGAGAAGCATTACGAAACGATGGCAACAGCCGTAAGTTTGCTTCCAATCTTCATCCCAGTTAATGGCCGCCCTACCGACGAGCGATCGACGGCGGCCGCTCTCTCGCACGAACGCATAATCGGATCAGAGGAGCAGCGTGAAAATTCGCGCCTCCGCGCCCCCAGAAGCTTGCACGGCGCGATAACGACGCGTTCTGCGAGCACCGTCGTTTGTTTGTTCGTTGCGCCATCACATCGTCCGGACGCTTCCGGCTGTGTAAGCAACATGCTCTGTTAAACAAGTTCACGCGAGCTTCACATGATGTAAATGCGACAGATAATGTATATATCTATGATGGTAGGAACAATGCGTGCGCGCCGAACAGCTAACAGTTTTAATACTTTTGGAAGAATACAACAGTAGGAAAAAAATTAAATAAAAAATTATTTCGTAGCGTGACACCGACACGATTGCGAAAAAGTTTTAAAAATGTCTTGAATAAATCTTGTAGGCACTCTCATTTAACACTATCATTTAATGTGTTACTATTTTTAGCAAACGTTCCGTATCTTTCAAGAACAATCTTCAGTATTGTAACGTGAACTAGTAACTATCAAAATACTAGTCTAGTGGTTCTCAAACTGCAGGGCGCGACCACCATGAAGGTCAGGAAAGTTGGGGGGCAGGACGAAAAGTTCAAGGAGGGGCAGCATACTAAAAAAGAAATACACTGCTGGCCACCGTAAATGCAACACCAAGATAGACAAGAGGTAGCACAACAAGATTTATTTTGTAGATAACATGTTGACCAAGTATCAAATGATTACGTTTACAGACGTCTGTGACATGTGGTTCCTGCCAGAATCAGTAGCCAGAGTAGCCGCCATTGTTGGAGATCACCGCTGCCACACGTCTCGGCATTGAGTCAAAGAGACGTTGGATGTGTTCCTGGGGTACAGCAGCCCAAGCAGCTTCCACACGTTGCCAAAGATCATCTGGTGTGGCAACTGGGGATGTAATCTGGGTCACTCGTTGAGCAACCATGGACCACATGTTTTCTATCGGCGAAAGATCCGGAGAGCGAGCCGGCCAGGGAAGCAATTCAATCTGGTTATTGACGAAGAACCTTTGGACAATGCGTGCCACGTGTGGTCGCGCATTATCCTGTTGAAATATGGCTGTGGCCGAGCCCTGAAGGTAAGGAAGGACAACTGGCTCCAGCACCTCGGATATGTAGCGCCGGCTATTTAAAGTACCGGCAATGCGTACTAGAGGCGTGCGAGAGTAATATCCAATACCGCCCCATACCATAATACCCGGTGCAAGACCAGTGTGGCGGTGCATAATGCAGCTGTCCAGCATCCTCTCTCCACGGTGTCTCCACACTCGAATCCGACCATCGTGGTGCTGCAGACAGAAGCGTGCCTCGTCAGTAAAGACAACGTCATTCCATTCTGCCGTCCACATCCGTCTGTCATCACACGATTGGCGACGGAGACGTCTGTGGTTCTGCGTCAATGGTAGACGAAGCAATGGACGTCTTGCGGACTGACCACTCTGCTGTAAACGGCGTCGAATGGTACGCGCAGACACTGGATGATGCGTTACAGACGCAATGTGCTGTGCTATGGTTCGGGATGTCACTGAGCGATCCGTCACTGCCATGCGCACAATTTGCCTATCAGCACGTGCAGTGGTGCACCGAGGTGAATGCGATCGACCACGTCGGTCCGTCGTACCCTTCTGCATCCAACGGTCACATATCCGCATTACAGTTGTTTGGTTTCGTCCAACACGACTAGCGATTTCTCTGTATGATAATCCACAATCTCGGTAAGCCACTATCCTTCCTCTGTCGAACTCGGATACTTGATTAAAAGATGTTCGCTGTTGTCTACGAGGCATAACTGATGGTCTTGTGAAACAACCACAAGGTAAACACACGTGCCGAACGTACACTCGTCTAAATCGCCAAGCCTTAAATGGCGCTATGAGGTGGCGCCACAGGCGCGCGTGATGTGCGTCTGCGCTGAAATTCTAACAGTTGCATATATCATCGCTGCAAACCCATGGTGTAAATTTCACTTGATTCGGATGCTTCCTTCAGGGTGTTGCATTTACGGTGGCCAGCAGTGTATAAAGTTCTTAGTAATAAAGAATTACGTTTATCTTTTCCTTTTGAAGAATTAGACAAAGCACTGAAAGACTTAAATCGAAAGAACGACCAGGGCGTAGATAACATTCCGTTAGAGCTACTGATAGCCGTAGGAGAGTCAAACATGACAAAACTCTTCCATCTGGTGAGCAAGATGTATGAGTCAGGTGAAATACACTCAGACTTTCTTGAAGGACATATAGTCCCAGTTCGAAAGAAAGCAAGTGCTGCCGGGTGTGAAAATTACCGAACTATCAGTTTGATAAGTCACGGGTGCAAAATACTAAAACGAATTCTTTACAGAAGAATGGAAAAACTGGTAGAAGCTGACCTCGGGGAAGACCAGTTTGGATTCCGGAGAGATGTAGGAACACGCAAGGCAATACTGACCCTACGACTTCTCATAGAAGATAGGTTAAGGGAAGGCAAACCTACATTCGTAGCATTTGTAGACTTAGAGGAAGCTTTTGACAATGTTGACTGGAATACTCTCTTTCAAATTGTAAAGGTGGAGGGCTAAAACACAGGGGGGAAAAGGCTATTTACAATTTGTACAGAAACCAGACGGCATTTATAAGAGTTGAGGGGCACGAAAGGAAAGCAGTGATTGAGAAGGGAGTGAGACAGGGCAGTAGCCTATCCCCGATGTTATTCAATCTGTATATTGAGCAAGCAGTAAATGGAACAAAAGAAAAATTTGTAGCAGGAATTAAATTACAGGGAGAAGAAATAAAACTTTGAGGTTTGCCGATGACATTGTAATTCTGTCAGAGACAGCAAAGGACTTGGAAGAGCAGTTGAACGGAATGGACATTATCTTGAAAGGAGGATATAAGATGAAGATCAACAAAAGCAAATCGAGGACAATGGAATGTAGTAGAATGAAATCAGGTGATGCCGTGGGAATTAGATTAGAAAATGAGACACTTCAAGTGGTAAATGAGTTTTGCTATTTGGGAAGCACAAAAACTGATGATGGTCGAAATAAGGAGGATATTAAATGTAGACTGGCAATGGCAACAAAAGCGTTTTTGAAGAAGAGAAATTTGTTAACATCGAGTATAGATTTAAGTGTCTGGAAGCAATTTTTGAAAGTATTCGTCTGGGATTTAGCCATGGATAGAAGTGAAACATGGATGACAAACAGTTCAGACAAGAATAAAACAGAAGCTTTTTCAATGTGGTGCTACAGAAGAATGCTGATGATTAGATGGGTAGATCACGTAACTAATGAGGAGGTGCTTAATAGAATTGGGGATAAGAAAAAATTGTGGTACAACCCGACTAAAAGAAGGGGTCCGTTGGTAGGACACATTCTGAGGCATCGAGGGATCAGCAACTTGGTACTGGAGGGAAGCGTGGGGAATAAAAATCGTAAAGGGAGACCAAGAGATGAATTCAGTAAGCAGATTCAGAGGGATGTAGGCTGCAGTAGGTACTCGGAGATGAAGAGGCTTGCACAGGATAGGGTTGCATGGAGAGCTGCATCAAACCAGTCTCTGGACTGAAGACCACAACAATAGCAATATATTTTTCTTCGAATAAAGAAGACACCGTTGATACGAATTGGATTTCGCCCGATGTCGTTGTTAAACGCCAGTCACGATCGACGACAGTGAAACCGCGGTCACACTTTTAGCGTTGTTTGAAATGATGTCGCAAGCTGGGCGACGTCGGCCGTCGGCCGGATCACCGGTTGTCGGCTTCATTGGGACACTCTGCATCCGTAACTACTGCGCACAATGCAGGCTTTGACACGTGTATCTCGACGCCTTCTTACGATCTTTCAGATTTCCCGAGCAAGACTTGACTGCATTGTGAAGCGGTTCCTGTTTAGTGGCACACATGAAGACACCAGGGGTCCACCAACTGACGGAGGGAAGGGGGAAACTCCAAAGGCGAAAACGGGAAGGTATGATGAGAACTACTTATTGTTAGGTTTCACGAAAACTATAATCAATCGTTAAGAGCGTCCGCAATGGGTAAGCTGTTGAACCATTTCGGCTGCCGATAGCAGGAAGCCTGAGTTAAAGAAAGATCTTGAATTAACGGGAAAACCAAAAGAACATGTCGTCAGGAAACTAAATGTTTTATTGTCTACCAAGAACCAATTTGTCAAATTGACGAAAGTGACTGCTAAGGTTGTAAATTGAGGAGTATGGCTGCTAAGATCCTTTTACGCTCTTGAGATATTTCGCAGGGGATTGATAAATAAAAGAAAACGCATACTGTTGTAGGTTCTCTCTGGTGTTATCACCAGAGTCTGAATAGTATCAACAGTGTTTGCTGATTTCTAATGACAAAGTGCTAAAAGTACTTTAACACTTTTTGACGATTTACTCGAGCAGTTAATCGATATAATGTGTAACAAATATTTTGCACTTCAAGTGGACGAAGGGACTGGTAATCATAAAAATGGCTCAATTGATTGCTTATGTTCATTTCGTTGACAAGTTTAACATTCTAGAGAAACTGTTTTTTGCGAGCCAGTACTGAAAGCAGCTATATCTCAAAGCCTCTTTGATATAATAAATACTTTTTTCAACGAGAACGGTTATCATGGAATAGGTGGATTGGAGTATGCACAGATGGGGCTCGCTCAGTCTGGAATTCGTGGTGGATTGCAAGCGAATGTTAAAGCTGCGGTTCCTGATGCATTATGGACTCACTGCATAAACAATCGGGAGGCTCTGATCGTTTAACAACTTAGCCCCAACCTTCATGAAATGATGCAAACGGTTATAGAAACAGTTAATATTATTAACGTAAAATCTATAAATTCGGGGCATTTTAAAGCGCTATGCGTGGAGGTAAGTTCTGAACGCACTCATTTCCTCTGTTTTAGTAATGCTCGATTGCTTCCAAGGAGTGAAGCACTAAAAAGAATGTTTGAACTGGGGAAGACGTATTATGTTTCAAAAAAGAGAAACGTCGCGTTCTGGCAGACTGTATCAGCAACGGAGATTTTCTGCTGAAAATGGCTTATCTCACTGACAGCTGCGAGAAACTAAATATTCTTAACATTTGACTTCAACGTAACCAGGTGAAGCATTGTTTTAAGATTGCATATGATGTGGGCATTGTCTCCGAACTGCAAATCTGCTGTTCTCGTTTCTATCAGATGCAGTCTCCGCAGGACTGATAGTGGAGTTTAATTACTAAGGCTCGTAAATGGTAAATAGTTCCGGAGCCAATTTTATTTTGAAATCAATCCATTTTTCTTCGACGCGTATCAGAGGCAATACTGAGAATGCGCGCTACCATCAGTAATGATTGTTGCTATAGTGTTCAATGAGAAAGAAACTATACGCATTTCACAATTTGATTTTCACAAATTCTGTCATTTTGTTTCAAATATCGGACAACAACGCATCATTCTTGCTCCCCATGTGGAAGGTCAGATACAAATTTTTTGCATGTCTAATGTATGTTCTATTTTCCTTTTCATGTATCCAACATGCGGGAAGACCAATCTGATGTGAAGATATGGTTGTCCATTGATGTTAGATGAATACGTATCAAAAATGAAAATTTACTGTCGACACGACAAATTAGCTGTAGTGGAAAGGTGAGAGGTGCCAGCACATCTAGCCTGTCATAGGATCTTCGACAACTCAAAGATTCGAGCAATTAATAATGTATGGCTCATATTTTAAAGTTTATAAATATCTATTTATTGCCTTTAAACTGTAAATTATACAAAGCATTGATAAAACTGAAGTTGTCCAACATGGTCGCTATAAAGCAACGCATCGACTAGATGGAGTTCTAGTTATTCTTCTGTATTTTAAATGAGCGAACATCTTGTCGTGTTAGATTAAGTAATATTGTTGCGGTGCACATGCTTTTAAGTGTACCGTGGATTCAGTCATTAGCCTTTCTTTCATTTTGCAAATAATATTGAAATTCAATGACTCATTTTAATGGTATGTCAAAGTCGAGAGAAAATATAGATGGATCCCGACACACAAAAGCAATTTCCAGTCGATGGCGACAATACACTCGAGGCGATTAAGGAAATGGCAGATTACGATATTCCTGTTCGTGCCCATTAGTGTCATTCGGTTTTGCTGACGTTTTGTTACATAGATTTCTGCATTTCATTCTGTTAGGAGCCTTATATGATGCTATTGGTGGACCTACAGAACCTGATGTCCTAACCTTTCCTATAAAAATAATTCGAGTTCGCAGAGTACTGGGCCAAGACAAAAGTATCTGACCGAAATATTCCACACATGGTGAACTACAAATATGTACGTGTTCTCATTGAAGAAAACAAATGGTATAATATCGTTGTACTACAGACAAAAAACTTGCATACTGAACTGTATCCTGTAAATAATTACCACGATCTGCTCTAATAACAAAAACAGTATTAGTTCTTCAAAAAAATCAAAGTGTAGGATGCAAACGTACAGACAATGTAAATAGGAAATATACTTTCCGAAACAAGATGGACAATCAAAAAATCACTGAAATTCTTTTAGAAGAGAATTTTTAATGCTGCAAGATGATGAAAAAGCCAGGCTTTTATCTCCACTAGAAGTAAAAGTTTATCTGTTTCATGTAACAGCGTCACTAGAAAGATGAACTGTGGCACCTCTTTATGAACCGCTTAGTAATTTCAGAAGGAACTACCTTTTTCAAACTAATTCAGTATGTAATGGAAGGAATTGTATTGTACAGTGTTATGATTTATGTGAAGTGTCATGTTTGTCTAAGAGTAAGGAATACAGTAAGGAGCCAGGGCTCTTAGTTTGTTTCATGTTTAAATGTATACAGCTATTGACGACAGTGATCGTCCCAGTCGATGGTGTTCCACTCTGCTATGTCTGTCTTTATGATTACCATTGCGATTGCTGCCTTTGTTCTGATGTATCTGTTTCTCATTGAAATAATAACAATTGAAAAGATTCTTTCAACCAGCTTTAAGTAATTTCCTATCCCTTACTGTTCCAAAAACATTAATGTTAAATGTGGCCACCGCAGTTGTACCGGTGGAAGCTAGTGCTGTTACACACAGGACGTAGCTTAACGGGTAGTGTGTGCTGTGTAGAGTCAACGGGTTAGTTTTTTTAGGTTACAGACAGGGCTGCGGAAGTGTATAAACAGGGTTCAGTCTCAAAGAGTGCAGATCATACACAGGACGAGGGTAGAAGTAGGAAACCTTTGTTAACAGTTATAAATTGTAGTATCTGTATTGGCAAAGAACTGCATATCCAAGCTCTCATAGAAAGCATTGAAGCATAAATCGTTGAAGGCACTAAAGCTGGACATTCGTTCAGCAGCAGTTCTTACCAAGGAATTTATGGCTTTTAGAAATAAATCTCAGTCCGAACAGATCTTGAAGGCACAACGTACCGACCGACCGCCGCGTCATTCGCAGTCCATAGGTGTCATTGGATGGGAATAAGGAGGAGCATGTGATCAGCACATCACTCTCATTGTCGTAGTCAGTTTTTTCGACCAGAGGTGTTTAGGAAAAGTAGATGAAATTTCAGCTGGTGATGGCGTGTCTCTTTTGTTAGAAATAGTTTATCTGGTTGAAGGAGATTGGTTCAAATGGCTCTGAGCACTATGGGACTTAACTACCGTGGTCATCAGTCCCCTAGAACTTAGAACTACTTAAACCTAACTAACCTGAGGACATCACACACATCCATGCCCGAGGCAGGATTCGAACCTGCGACCGTAGCAGTCGCACGGTTCCGGACTGCGCGCCTAGAACCGCTAGACCACCGCGGCCGGCGGTTGAAGGAGATTCTGTCATTTAGTGTGGTTAGTGGTTATACTTGATAACCGGAATAAATTAAAAACTGGTGGACCAAATAGGGAGCATCATTACGGATACAGGGATTAGTTGTCACGATATTGTTGTACTCATACTGAATACCGTAACATCTATAGCCATGAACATAATTCGAAAGTAGGTCTGTTTAAAAAAGCAGATAAAAATTCTCCTGACGCCTTCCTAGAAGACAATCTCAGTTTCTTCCAAACTGACTATGCGTAGACCAGATGTGACTTGGAATGGAAGAAACAGTATCAACGGCAATTGAGAGATATATACCAAATAAGTTATTAAGATATGGTACTGATCCTCCGTGGTATATAAAACAGGTCATAACGCTGACTCGGAGGCAACGTAAAAAGCACACCAAATTTAAAAGAACACAGAATCTACAAGATGGTGAAGATTTACTGAAACTCGAAATTTAGTGCTCGCCTCAATGTGAGATGCTTTTAATGGTTTTCACAAAGGAACTCTGTCTCATAATCTGGCAGAAATTACGACGAGATTATGGTCGTGTGTAAAGTACATCAGCAGCAAGACAAAATCACTACTTTCACTGTGCGACAGCAATAGCAATGTTACCGATGGCAGCACTTCTAAAGCGGAGTTACTAAAGACGGTTTTCCGAGATCCCTTCAGCAAAGAAGACGAAGTAGGTGTTATAAAACTCGAACCAAGAAAGGTTGTAAACATGAGAAACCCGATGTAGCAAAGCAGCGTAAATGATTTAATGAAGGCAAGTATTTCAGTCCATATTCAATACCAATTGTTCCTTTGACAGTATCTTAGACAGGAAATCTGCACAGGTCGCACCAATAATCAAGAAAGGAAATTGGAGTAACCCGCTGAATTAGAGATCTATCTCACTGAAGTCGATTTCCATGATGATTTTGGAATATATACTGTGTTCTAACATTATCATTCAACTAAAAAACTGCGTGATGTTTTTCACCAGACAGATTTCGCTTTATTGAGGTAAGGCATCATCAGTGGTCTGCAACTAAGTTATTTATATTTTCTACATCTACATCTACATTTATACTCCGCAAGCCACCCAACGGTGTGTGGCGGAGGGCACTTTACGTGCCACTGTCATTACCTCCCTTTCCTGTTCCAGTCGCGTATGGTTCGCGGGAAGAACGACTGCCTGAAAGCCTCCGTGCGCGCTCTAATCTCTCTAATTTTACATGCATGATCTCCCCGGGAGGTATAAGTAGGGGGAAGCAATATATTCGATACCTCATCCAGAAACGCACCCTCTCGAAACCTGGACAGCAAGCTACACCGCGATGCAGAGCGCCTCTCTTGCAGAGTCTGCCACTTGAGTTTATTAAACATCTCCGTAACGCTATCACGGTTACCAAACAACCCTGTGACGAAACGCGCCGCTCTTCTTTGGATCTTCTCTATCTCCTCCGTCAACCCGATCTGGTACAGATCCCACACTGATGAGCAATACTCAAGTATAGGTCGAACGAGTGTTTTGTAAGCCACCTCCTTTGTTGATGGACTACATTTTCTAAGGACTCTCCCAATGAATCTCAACCTGGTACCCGCCTTACCTACAACTAATTTTATATGATCATTCCACTTCAAATCGTTCCGCACGCACACTCCCAGATATTTTACAGAAGTAACTGCTACCAGTGTTTGTTCCGCTATCATATAATCATTACGTTTTAGATCGAAAACCAGTTCGTTAAGAATATGTTGATTTGTACTTATGGTGATTTTCGCTTCATTTCTCGCTTGGATCGGGAAATGGCGTCTGCTTGCACGTCATTGTTTTTCTGCGTTAGACACTGATAATTTTTGTGTAATTTTTAGTTGTTCTTCAGCACTATGCATGTCTTACGTTTTTCACAAAACACTTTTTTACACACCACTGTATTCTGTTTGTTTTTGCTCTTCTAAGTATGTGTTGTGGTTTGTGTTTTCTAATGTTGCCAACATAACCTTTCGACTCCTTTTTTTCGATTTAAAGGCAAATCAAAATGTAATTAAGTTAATTACTGACCACTGATGATGCTTTACCTCAATAAAGCGAAACGCGTCTGGGGAAAAATCACACATTTTTGTAGTTGCAACGACATAACAAAAATATCCTCAATAATTGTAAAGCAACTACGGACACTATGGCCACACAAATGAAGAATTTATTTATCATTCAACTCGAAGAAAATGTCTATTGACACTGTCAGCACAGGTTCAGAAAATATCGTTCTTGTGAAACACTACTGGCTCTTTATTCGCACTAAATAGTGGGTACTATGGACAGGGCATCTCAAATTGATTCCATGTTTCTAGATTTCCAGATGACTTTTGACACTGTTCTTCACAAGCGGCTTCAATCAAACTCCGTGCCTATGGAGCATCGCATCAGTTACGCGACTGTCTTCTTGATCTCCTGTCAGAAAGGTCACAGTTCGTGGTAAGTGATGGAAAGTCATCGAATATAACCTAAGTGATACATGTAGTTCACCAAGGTATTGGTATAGGCCTCAAGCTGTTCCTAATCTACATAAATGATTTGGATGACGGTCTAAGCAGCACTCTTACATTGCTGGCAAATGGAGCTGCCTTTTGCCGTCTAGTAAGGTCATCTGAAGATGTAAATCAATTGTAAAACAATTTAGACGAGATATCCGTATAGTGCATAAAATGGAAATTGACTCTAAACAACGAAAAGTGTGAGGTTATCGACATTGGTACTAAAAGGAACCCGTTAAATTTCGCATACATTATAAAAAAAATGGTTCCAATGGCTCTGAGCACTATGGGACTTAACATCTATGGTCATCAGTCCCCTAGAACTTAGAACTACTTAAACCTAACTAACCTAAGGACATCACACACAACACCCAGCCATCACGAGGCAGAGAAAATCCCTGACACCGCCGGGAATCGAACCCGCGAACCCGGGCGTGGGAAGCGAGAACGCTACCGCACGACCACGAGAGGCGGGCACGTACAATATAAATCGGACGAATCTAAAGTACAGGATGCGGCGCTTAAATCTGTACAAATTTCTGTTTTAATTTCCCGCCGTATAGTAATTCCGCCAGAGGTCGCGATTGGATTTCTAGAAAGCCATAGGCATCTAGTTTACAGTCAGAACCTCAAAACGGTCGAGATGTTAACGGACAGCTGCGAAGTACAAGCGAAGAGCCGCGACTATCGAAAGTCTTCGCGCTTGGCGTTCGCCCATTGAAATGGTACCCGAGTTCAACTGATTACGATTTTGAGGCCAAGTATAATGCTTCGGAAAGTCTAGGGAAGGTTGCGCTAATCCAGTGATGAAATCTCATTCGAGGAAACGCGTGTCACGGACTGCGGCAGTCATCAGAAAGATTCAGGCGTTGATTTTGGAGGTCTCTGGACAATACCTGAGGAAATTGGCGCCAGTATTGAACGCCAACGAGCGAACAAGGCGTCGCATAGCAGAGGAGGACCTGATACGAGCCATTTAGTCCAAGACTCGCTCTCGGATAACGTTGACATGTTCTAGTGAACGGAGTTCTGGCCACCGAATATTCTGGATTTGAACCCCTTCGACTACTATGTTTGGAGCGTAGTCGAAAGTGTTACCAATAAGACGAGGCGACTTAATGCCGCATCTCAACGCACAGCTATCAAGCAGCATTCACGAATACGGACAGTGCTGTTTTAAAAAGTGAGTGCGGTCGCTTCAGGACATGATTGGAGGCCGTCATTGAGGCTGAAGGTGGTTACAGCGAGAAATGTTATTCCTGAAAGATATCACTACTTATATGTAAAAGGATTTTCATTTGTATTTTGTTTTGATAAATTTGCTTTTAAAACTAAGTTTTTTCTTTTTTTTCCCCTTGAATGTGTACTCAATTTAGCCATCGGCAACACATAGTGACAATGTACACATAATTGAATAAACAAATACAGAAATGCATATTTACAAGAATAAAAAGCTTAACTGTTACAGTTTTGTACATAATATCTTAAAAATTGAATTGAATTGGAAAATAATTAAAAGTGTCTTGGCTTACAATTCACACCAATTATGAAATATCTTCATCAGCAAGACATATTTATAATTTACGTACACCATTAAAACCTACAGATTGTAACCAGTACTCTTGATGAAGTTAACTATCACTTTACATAGACGAACGTCGTTAGTACACAAAAGAGAAGAAGCTGATTGAGGAAGATGGTAGCCCATACTCAGCAATGTCTTCAGAAAGACCAACCGTTCACGGTCAAATTTGGGGCACATAAATAAAATGTGGTTGACATCGGCTTCCGACTCAGGATCACACTCACATGCTGGTGAACTGTAAACGTTGATCCGATGTAGGTGTTGTGGGAAAGAGGCATGATTGAAGCGGAGTCTTATGTTGGTAGAAATCGTGGATCGGTCCAGATGTGTCCTCATGAACCACGGCTGTGACGGAATCCGAGGTTGTAGCACTGCGTAATAACGCCTTTTGTCTGTTGAGAAACGTTCCACATTTCCTGCCATTGGTGTCTTGCGTGATCCTTGACTTCACGTAAGTAGTCTGTATAAGGAAGGTGCAGATCCCGGACGGTGCCTAAGGTTGCCGCTTGTTTGGCTAATGCATCAACTTCATCATTATAGAGGATACCAGAGTGGGAAGGTGCCCACAACAAATGGATCGTCCGGCCCGTGCGTGTGCTGCGAATATATTCAGATATCCCATCCAAGATATAACTGTTAGTAAAACTTAAGTTTCATTTGCCCAGATTTAAGCGCCGCAGCCTATATGTCAGTTCAACTAATTCATACAATTATGAACAACTTAAATTGGAACGATCACTTAGAAAATGTTGTTACAAGGTGAACCAAAGACTGCACTTTCTTCGCAGAACTTTCAGAACATGCAACAGAGACTGCCTCCACTACGATTGTCCGTCCTCTTCTGGAGTATTGCTGCGCGCTATATGATCGTTACCAGATAGGGCTGTCGGAGGACATTGAGAAAGTTCAAAACACGGGCAACTCTTTTTGTGTTACAAAGCGCGTAACGCATATAATAAGCGAGTTGGGATGGTAATCGCTAAAATAAAGGCGCTTTTCGTTGCGGCTACACCTTTACACGAAATTTTAATCAGAAACTCTCTCCTCCGAAAACCCATCTACACTGGGAGAAATAATACTAAGAAAATAAGAAAAATCAGAAGACGCACTTAAAGATTTAAGTGTTCGTTTTTCCCGTGCGCTCTTCTGGGGTAAAACGATAGAGAAATAGTATGAAGGTGGTTCGATGAACCCTCTAACAGGCATTTCAGGGTGAACCGTGGAGTAGTCATATAGGTGTAGATGGATAACACTGAATATCGATCGTATTGCCCCACACCTTAGTTGGACAAATGCTGTGCCCAAAATAGCCGAGAGGAGACTGCCCCATGCCTAGAAAGGGGTCTCTTCAGGTCACTCAGTATATAGGAACTGTTTCTGAGAGGACATAATCAGAGTTTCAAATGGTGCCTCCAATGATCAGTCACGTAAGCAGACACCGCATTCCAGTCTACAGGGATGCGGTTTCTATCGATCCCACATTGTTTTGTGTTCATGATTCTGCTGGATCCCACCCCCCAGGGGAACTTCAGACGTGTATAAGGGATTTAAAATCTAGTCCCCTGAATATTGCCAAGTAAACATTAAAGACAGCAACTTTGATACACTGGGTTAGCAGACAAGAAACTGTAAACACAGAGATTTATTGACGTTCTTAAGGCTCCGCCAAATATAATTTGTAAGGATAAGAAATATAACGAACAATGTGTATCAAAAGGTCTTTTCAACTTCAATATGAAGAACTGCGAAGAATTATGGCCTTATAATCTGAGGGTCCTCCCCCCCATGAACCATGGACCTTGCTGTTGGTGGGAAGGCTTGCGTGCCTTAGCGATACAGATAGCCGTACCGTAGGTGTTGAGAGGCCAGACAAACGTGTGGTTCCTGAAGAGGGGCAGCAGCCTTTTCAGTAGTTGCAAGCGCAACAGTCTGGATGATTGACTGATCTGGCCTTGTAACAATAACCAAAACGGCCTTGCTGTGCTGGTACTGCGACGGCTGAAAGCAAGGGGAAACTACAGCTGTAATTTTTCCCGAGGACATGCAGCTTTACTGTATGATTAAATGATGATGGCGTCCTCTTGGGTAAAATATTCCGGAGGTAAGATAGTCCCCCATTCGGATCTCCGGGCGGGGAGTACTCAAGAGGATGTCGTTATCAGGAGAATGAAAACTGGCGTTCTACGGGTCGGAGCGTGGAATGTCAGATCCCTTAATCGGACAGGCAGGTTAGAAAATTTAAAAAGGGAAATGGATAGGTTAAAGTTAGATATAGTGGGAATTAGTGAAGTTCGGTGGCAGGAGGAACAAGACTTCTGGTCAGGTGACTACAGGGTTGTAAACACAAAATCAAATAGGGGTAATGCAGGAGTAGGTTTAATAATGAATAGGAAAATAGGAATGCGGGTAAGCTACTACAAACACCATAGTGAACGCATTATTGTGGCCAAGATAGATACGAAGCCCACACCTACTACAGTAGTACAAATTTATATACCAACTAGCTCTGCAGATGACGAAGAAATTGAAGAAATGTATGATGAAATAAAAGAAATTATTCAGATAGTGAAGGGAGACGAAAATTTAATAGTCATGGGTGACTGGAATTCGTCAGTAGGAAAAGGGAGAGAAGGAAACATAGTAGGTGAATATGGATTGGGGCTAAGAAATGAAAGAGGAAGCCGCCTGGTAGAATTTTGCACAGAGCATAACTTAATCGTAGCTAACACTTGGTTTAAGAATCATGAAAGAAGGTTGTATACATGGAAGAACCCTGGAGATACTAAAAGGTATCAGATAGATTATATAATGGTAAGACAGAGATTTTGGAACCAGGTTTTAAATTGTAAGACATTTCCAGGGGCAGATGTGGACTCTGACCACAATCTATTGGTTATGACCTGTAGATTAAATCTGAAGAAACTGCAAAAAGGTGGGAATTTAATGAGATGGGACCTGGATAAACTGAAAGAACCAGAGGTTGTACAGAGTTTCAGGTAGAGCTTAAGGGAACAATTGACAGGAATGGGGGAAAGAAATACAGTAGAAGAAGAATGGGTAGCTTTGAGGGATGAAGTAGTGAAGGCAGCAGAGGATCAAGTAGGTAAAAAGACGTGGGCTAGTAGAAATCCTTGGGTAACAGAAGAAATATTGAAATTAATTGATGAAAGGGGAAAATATAAAAATGCAGTAAATGAAGCAGGCAAAAAGGAATACAAACGTCTCAAAAATGATATCGACAGGAAGTGCAAAATGGCTAAGCAGGGATGCTAGAGGACAAATGTAAGGATGTAGAGGCTTATCTCACTAGGGGTAAGATAGATACTGCATACAGGAAAATTAAAGAGACCTTTGGAGAGAAGAGAACCACTTGTATGAATATCAAGAGCTCAGATGGAAACCCAGTTCTAAGCAAGGAAGGAAAAGCAGAAAGGTGGAAGGAGTATATAGAGGGTCTATACAAGGGCGATGTACTTGAGGACAATATTATGGAAATGGAAGAGGATGTAGATGAAGATGAAATGGGAGATACGATACTGCGTGAAGAGTTTGACAGAGCACAGAAAGACCTGAGTCGAAACAAGGCCCCCGGAGTAGACAACATTCCATTGGAACTACTGACGGCCTTGGGAGAGCCAGTCCTGACAAAACTCTACCATCTGGTGAGCAAGATGTATGAAACAGGCGAAATACCCTCAGACTTCAAGAAGAATATAATAATTCCAATCCCAAAGAAAGCAGATGTTGACAGATGTTAAAATTACCGAACCATCAGTTCAATAAATCACAGCTGCAAAATACTAACACGAATTCTTTACAGACGAATGGAAAAACTAATAGAAGCCAACCTCGGGGAAGATCAGTTTGGATTCCGTAGAAACACTGGAACACGTGAGGCAATACTGACCTTACGATTTATCTTACAAGAAGGATTAAGGAAAGACAAACCTACGTTTCTAGCATTTGTAGACTTAGAGAAAGCTTTTGACAACGTTAACTGGAATACTCTCTTTCAAATTCTGAAGGTGGTAGGGGTAAAATACAGGGAGCGAAAGGCTATTTACAATTTGTACAGAAAGCAGATGGCAGTTATA
Source organism: Schistocerca nitens (assembly GCF_023898315.1). Lineage (NCBI taxonomy): Eukaryota > Metazoa > Arthropoda > Insecta > Orthoptera > Acrididae > Schistocerca > Schistocerca nitens. The sequence goes on from NC_064618.1 coordinate 674,470,987, forward strand.
AGAGTCGAGGGACATGAAAGGGAAGCAGTGGTTTGGAAGGGAGTAAGACAGGGTTGTAGCCTCTCCCCGATGTTATTCAAGCAAGCAGTAAAGGAAACAAAAGAAAAATTCGGAGTAGGTATTAAAATCCATGGAGAAGAAATAAAAAGTTTGAGGTTCGCCGATGACATTGTAATTCTGTCAGAGACAGCAAAGGACTTGGAAGAGCAGTTGAATGGAATGGACAGTGTCTTTAAAGGAGGATATAAGATGAACATCAACAAAAGCAAAACGAGGATAATGGAATGTAATCGAATTAAGTCGGGTGATGCTGAGGGAATTAGATTAGGAAATGAGACACTTAAAGTGGTAAAGGAGTTTTGCTATTTGGGGAGCAAAATAACTGATGATGGTCGAAGTAGAGAGGATATAAAATGTAGACTGGCAATGGCAAGGAAAGCGTTTCTGAAGAAGAGAAATTTGTTAACATCGAGTATAGATTTAAGTGTCGGGAAGTCATTTCTGAAAGTATTTGTATGGAGTGTAGCCATGTATGGAAGTGAAACATGGGCGATAAATAGATTGGACAAGAAGAGAATAGAAGCTTTTGAAATGTGGTGCTACAGAAGAATGCTGAAGATTAGATGGGTAGATCACATAACTAATGAGGAAGTACTGAATAGGATTGGGGAGAAGAGAAGTTTGTGGCACAACTTGACCAGAAGACGGGATCGGTTGGTAGGACATGTTCTGAGGCATGAAGGGATCACCAATTTAGTATTGGAGGGCAGCGTGGAGGGTAAAAATCGTAGAGGGAGACCAAGAGATGAATACACTAAGCAGATTCAGAAGGATGTAGGTTGCAGTAGGTACTGGGAGATGAAGAAGCTTGCACAGGATAGAGTAGCATGGAGAGCTGCATCAAACCAGTCTCAGGACTGAAGACCACAACAACAACAATCTGAGGGTATGGACGATAATGCGTCATAAGACTTCTTAGGAACGGCACTGGTAGAAGCAAATGTGAGATATTAGGGTTTAACTTCCAGCAGGCGGCAGGATCGTCTGAGACGGAGTACGAGCTCCGTTATAAGAAAATTGGGTAAGGCAATCGGTGGTATCATTTCCAATGGAACCATTCTGGCATTTGTCTCAAGTTGTTTTTTTCTTGAGAGGAGGGGGGCCATAGGAAAACTTTAATCTGGTTGGGGCGGAACATGTATAAGGGGCAGTCATATGGGAAAGAAACTCATGTGAAAAAAGTAAGTGCTCTGCTTATTATCTGAAAAGTAATCGTCAGAATTGTCAACATATTTACCCCAGTGTGAGACCAGATAGTCAATGCCTTCATAGAAAAACGTTTGCTGTTGTCTATGAAAATATCATTGTACTGAGGCGTGTAACTCTTCGTCTGAAGCAAATCAGCGACCACTGTCTTTCTTCAGGGATCCAAAAATATTGGAATCACGTGGGGAGAGATCGGGACAGTATTGACGACGTGTACGGGATTCCTAGCGAGAAGTCGAAGCAACCTTCGCAACACTGGGGCTGCAATAAGACGAGGTTGTTTCGACTACCCTGCTGAAGTTTCGCTGGGAATCCCGTACACATCCTCCATACTGTCCCGATCTCTCCCCGTGCGATTACAATATAATATAATGTCTGGAGAACGAAATCGAACCCATCGATTTGCTTCGGACGAAGAGCTGCACGCCTGAGTACTGATGTTTCCATAGGTAACTGCAAACATTTTTCTATGAACACACTGGCCGTCTTGTCTCACACTGTCATAAAGGTATTAACAGTTATGGCGATTACTTTTAAAATAACAAACAATTTACTTACGTTTTTTTTCCATCTGTCTCGTTTTCATTTGACTGCTGCTTATATTTAATTGGTGTCCTCAAGATTACGACTCCACTGTTTTACCACTGCGACATAGACTATCACTCTGTTGTTCTCAGAAATACGAGGGCAGTTCAATAAGTAATGCAACACATTTTTTTTCTCGGCCAATTTTGGTTGATAAAACCGGAAATTTCTTGTGGAATATTTTCAAACATTCCCGCTTCGTCTCGTATAGTTTCATTGACTTCCGACTGGTGGCAGCGCTGTACGGAGCTGTTAAAATGGCGTCTGTAACGGATGTGCGTTGCAAACAACGGGCAGTGATCGAGTTTCTTTTGGCGGAAAACCAGGGCATCTCAGATATTCATAGGCGCTTGCAGAATGTCTACGGTGATCTGGCAGTGGACAAAAGCACGGTGAGTCGTTGGGCAAAGCGTGTGTCATCATCGCCGCAAGGTCAAGCAAGACTGTCTGATCTCCCGCGTGTGGGCCGGCCGTGCACAGCTGTGACCCCTGCAATGGCGGAGCGTGCGAACACACTTGTTCGAGATGATCGACGGATCACCATCCAACAACTCAGTGCTCAACTTGACATCTCTGTTGGTAGTGCTGTCACAATTGTTCACCAGTTGGGATATTCAAAGGTTTGTTCCTGCTGAGTCCCTCGTTGTCTAACCGAACACAATAAAGAGCAAAGGAGAACCATCTGTGCGGAATTGCTTGCTCGTCATGTGGCTGAGGGTGACAATTTCTTGTCAAAGATTGTTACAGGCGATGAAACATGGGTTCATCACTTCGAACCTGAAACAAAACGGCAATCAATGGAGTGGCGCCACACCCACTCCCCTACCAAGAAAAAGTTTAAAGCCATACCCTCAGCCGGTAAAGTCATGGTTACAGTCTTCTGGGACGCTGAAGGGGTAATTCTGTTCGATGTCCTTCCCCATGGTCAAACGATCAACTCTGAAGTGTATTGTGCTACTCTTCAGAAATTGAAGAAACGACTTCAGCGTGTTCGTAGGCACAAAAATCTGAACGAACTTCTCCTTCTTCATGACAACGCAAGACCTCACACAAGTCTTCGCACCCGAGAGGAGCTCAAAAACCTTCAGTGGACTGTTCTTCCTCATGCACCCTACAGCCCCGATCTCGCACCGTCGGATTTCCATATGTTTGGCCCAATGAAGGACGCAATCCGTGGGACGCACTACGCGGATGATGAAGAAGTTATTGATGCAGTACGACGTTGGCTCCGACATCGACCAGTGGAATGGTACCGTGCAGGCATACAGGCCCTCATTTCAAGGTGGCGTAAGGCCGTAGCATTGAATGGAGATTACGTTGAAAAATAGTGTTGTGTAGCTAAAATATTGGGGAATAACCTGGTGTATTTCAATGCTGAATAAAACAACCCCTGTTTCAGAAAAAAAATGTGTTGCATTACTTATTGAACTGCCCTCGTAACTGGCGCCAAGGAGTCATGCCACAAACTACATGAGGAAACTTTCAACGTACGTGAAATGAAGGCCACTGAGCGTAAATTTCCTAACAAAGGAATTAAAACACACTTCAGCGGGATCTGTGATGACGAGAGACTGACGGAACTCGCAACTGAGCTTCGAGTGACACCTTTTCATCCAGCGATTGACAATCGTCATTCACAATTAAATATTTAAAGGAAATACGAATGTTACTGATTTTCGGACCAAGTTGGTACTGTAGTACCGCTTCGTCACAACATGGCTAGATGGACAAAGCAATTCAAGGAGATAGAATGCATATAGAAGGAGAAAACCACAGGGAGGCTATCCGTCAAGATTGAAGTGGTGGAAAAGATTCATACAAAGCCCCCGGACATCCACACTCCGTGCCAGCAGAGAAGTGAATGTGTCGCTGACAACAGAATGTCGCAGAAGCCACTGTAATTAAAGACTTATAGAATTCAAATGTTCCAGGCGCTAAAACCAGTCAATAAACCAAAACATAGTTATGCACTGATTTTTAAGTGTGAGAGAAAACAAGAATAAATTGAAAATATGAGGTACACAAAATCTGCTTGGTTCTCAGAAACTTAATATTTCCTGCGCCTTAACCAACCGCAGAGTCTTTGATTCTTCTTCCTTCGCAGAATCTATCATTACAGACTTAAACTATCGCAATACTCTTTCTCTCTGGTTGTCGACTCAGCTGACAGAAGAGGTACCCGTCTTCGTTTTACAACAGGAAGGGGACCCACCGCATTGGCGTAACATCGTGCGTAGTCACCTCAACGAACACCTTCCATAGAGCTGTACTGGTCGTGCTCGGTCGAATGATGTACCTTTCACGCTGTGGCTACCCAGTTCGCATGACCTTACTCCAATGGCATTTTTTCGTTTGGGATTGTGTGAAGGACATTGGTAAAATACTCCCACTTCCGCAGGACTTAACGCAATTAAGGCGTGGGTGAGTCGGCGTGGTAGCTCGATTGATCGGGCTGCGTTGGAACAGGCCTGGCAGCAGATATAGTAGTATAGGATAGACAGCTGTCGTGTCACAAATAGATCCCATATCAAACATCTCTGAATGTACGTAGAAACTGTGAGAGTTAACGTTTCAGTCTACATGAAGATTTCTAAAATAAAATCGTTTATGTAGTCACAGGAATACTTCCTTTTTGTCCCATTCATTTTGAATCGCCTTCTATTTACAAAAAGATACATTTTGTGAGACAGGAATGGTTTGCAAATAATGTCAATAGGAGGAAGGTGGCACGACTGGCCACAGATGTATTTAACTGGCAAAAAACTGTAACAGCAATACTGAAAAACATTAAGTGGCAGAACTGGAAGCAATAAGCCGGACTTCTCTAAAGACTGTGCTTGAAAAATTGCAGGCCTCATCTTTCAGCGTAGCAAATGCGACTTTTCTTCAGCCGCCTACCCACTAGAGACTGCAGGTAAACTTATGGAAAGAACAGCTCTCACAGAGACGCAGAAGCATTCAGTCTCCCCACACTCCACTCGCGAATGGAAAAGGAGCAGACTTTAATGTTGTGATTGTGGTCTTCAGTCAGAAGACTGATACGATGCAGCATTCTACTCTATCCTGTGCAAGCCTCTTCACCTCCGAATAACTACTGCAATTTACATCCTTCTGAACTTGCTTACTGTATTCATCTCTTGGTCTCCCTCGTTAATTTTTGTCCTCCATACTTTCCTCCAAAACTAAACTGAAAATTCCTTGATGTTTCAGAACGTATCCTATCAACCGATATCTTCTACTGTAGCACCACATTTCAAAAGCTTCTATTTTCTTCATGTTCAGACCGTCTGTAATCCATGTTTCACCTCCATTGATGGCTACACTCCATACTATAACTTTCAGAATAGACTTCTTAACACTATTTATTCGATGCTAACAAAGTTCTTTTCTGAATAAAACGCTTTTCTTGCCATAGTCAGTCTACATTTTATATCCTCTCTAACTCGACCACCATAAGTTATTCTGCTCCCCAAACAACAAAACTCATCCACTACATTGTCTCGTTTCCCAGTCTTATTCCCTCAGCACCACCTGTTTAAATTCGACGACATTCCAGTACCACTGTTTTGCTTTTGTTGATGTTCATCTTATATCACCCGTTCAAAACACTGTCCTTTTCGTTCAAGTGCTGTTCAAAGTCCTTTGCTGCGTGTTTCTTCTGCCTGAACTCTAATTCCTACCCCAGATTTTTCTTTTCTTTCCTTTCCCGCTTTCTCAGTGTACAGATATAATAACATTCGCGATAGGCTACAACCCTGTCTCACTCTCGTCTCAACCACTGCTTCCCTTTCCCTTTCATGCCCTTCGACTAGTAGCTGCCGTCTGTTTATTGTATAAACTGTAAATAGCTTTTCGCCTCCTGTATTTTACCTCTGCTAGCTTCAGAGTATTCCATTCAACAGCGCCAAAAGTATTCTCTAAGTCTAGAAATGCTATAAACGTAGGTTTGCCTTTCCTTAACCTATTTTCTGAGGCAAGTCGTAGGGTCAGCATTGCCTCGCGCGTTCCTGCATTTCTCCGGTATCCAAACCGATCTTCTCAGAGGACGCCTTCCACCGGTATTTCCATTCTTTTGTAAATAATTCGTGTCAGTATTTTGCAACCATGACATATTTAACTGATAATTCGGCAATATTCACAGCTGTCGCCATCTACTTTCTTTGGAATTGAAATTATTACAATCTTTTGAAGTTCTGAGTGTATTTTGCCTGCCTCATACTTCTTGCACACCAGATGGAAGAGTTTTCTTCCAAGGCTGTCAGTACTCCTGACGGAATGTCGTCTACTACCGGAGACCTATTTTGACTAACGCCTTTCAGTGCCCTGTCTCCCATCTCATCTTCATCTACAACCTCTTACATTTCTATAATACTGCCTTCAAGTTCATATCCCTTGTACAGACTCTGTATGCACTCCTTCTACGTTTCAGCTTTCCGCTCTTTGCTTAATACTGGTTTTCCGTCTGATCTCTTGATATTCACACATCTGCTTCTCTTTTTCCTAAATGCGTCTTTCACTTACCTGTAAGCGGTGTCTCTCTTTCCCCTAGTGAAATAAGCTTCTAAATACTCACATTTGTCCTCTTAGCCATTCCTGTTCAGCCATTTTGCACTTCATGTCAGTCTCCCTTTCGCCTGTTTCATTTAGTGCACTTTTATATTTTCTCCTTTCATCAATTAAATTCAATATCTCTGGGTTATCGAACGTTTTTTACTAGGCCTTGTATTTTCACCTATTTCCTGCTCTGCTGCCCTCACTATCATCTCTCAAAGCTACCCACTTGTCGTCTGCTGTATTCCTTTCCCCCTGTCCAAGTCAATAGTTGCCTAATGCTTCCCCTGAAACTCTCAACAACCTGTTGTTCTTTCATTCTATCCAGGGCCCATCTTCTTAATTTCTTACATTTTTGGAATTCATTTAGTTTTACTCTACACTTCATAACCAACAAATTATGGACCGAGTCCACATCTGCCCATGAAAAGGTCTTACAGTTTAAAATCTAGATCAAAAATCTTTTTCCTGCCGTTACACAACAGTCTTAAAACAAGTGTTAGCTATGATTAAATAATACCCTGTGCGAAACTCTACCAGGCGGCTTCCTCTTTCATTCCTTCCCCCTCCCCCCTCCTGCCCCCCCGTCCATATTAACCTACCATTTTTTCATAATCTCATCATACATCTTCATCATCAACGGAACTAGTTGGCATATAAACTTGTACTGCTGTGGTAGGTATTGGCTTTGTTTCTATTTTGACTACAATAATGCGTTCACGATGATTACCCCATTCCTATTTTTGCAATCATTATTAAACCTACTCCCGCATTACCCCTACTTGATTTTGTATTTATAACCCTGACCAGTTGCTCTGATTCTCCTACTATCTAACTTCACTAATGTTCACCATAACTAACTTCGATCTATACATTTCTCTGTTTAGGTTTTCCAGCCTATCTGTACGATAGGCTCTAATCCGTGGACACCAGTTTTGTTTTTCTTCATGATGGCACCCTCCATAGAAGACCCCGGCCGGAGATTTGAATGGAGGACTATTTTACCTCAGGAATATTTTACCCAACATGATGCCATTATCATTTTCCCACACAGCTGAGCAGTATACCCTCTGGAAAAATTCCCCTTGCTTTCGGCCGTTCGCAGTACCAGCACAGCAAGGCCGTTTCGGTTAGTGTTACAAGGCCAGATCTGTCAGTCATCTAAACTGTTCCCCTGCAACTATTAAAAAGGCTGCTGCCCCTCTTCAGGAGCCACTAGTTTGTCAGGCCTCTCAACAGATTCTGTTGCTGAGGCACGCAAGCCACTCCACCAACGGCAAGGTCCATGGTTCATGGACGGGTCTTTAATGTATGTTTCTGTAAAAATTATACTCCGCCAAGCAGTTTTCTGTGATCTGCGGATTTTAGATGAAGCTGTAGCTGTATGAATTATGTATAAAATGGAAGAGGCCGAAATATTGATTTTTCCAAAACAACGGACCATTTTGCACATATAGGAACGCAGAAAAGCTCTTTTATACGAGACAAGAATTTAGATCATTAAGCATACAAAGTACATTTGCAGTTTACTTTCTTACATGAATATTAAAACTTACGTACTACTTTCAAATGATTTAGTCATTATTGTTTTTACACATCTCCAGCATTCCGAAAGTGAATCAGCGCTGCACCTTTACCCGTAATGAAATAAATGGTTGGTTGCGTTAGGAAGTTCTTTTATTTTTTCATGGTGACTAGTTTCTGACTTATGTCCATTCCTAAACCATACTATGGGAACATAATTACAGCAAATGTTCCAGCCATTTATTTCATTACAGGTAAAGTTGCGGCTCAGCTTCACTTCCGGGATGCTGGAAATGTTTAAAAATAATAATGACTAAATAATTTGAAAGTAGTTCATAAATCTGAACATTCGTGTTGTTGTTGTTGTTGTTGTGGTCTTCAGTCCTGAGACTGGTTTGATGCAGCTCTCCATGCTACTCAATCCTGTGCAAGCTTCTTGATCTCCCAGTACCTACTGCAGCCTACATCCTTCTGAATCTGCTTAGTGTATTCATCTCTTGGTCTCCCTCTATGATTTTTACCCTCCACGCTGCCCTCCAGTACTAAATTGGTGATCCCTTGATGCCTCAGAACATGTCCTACCAACCGATCCCTTCTTCTAGTCAAGTTGTACCACAAACTCCTCTTCTCCCCAATTCTATTCAGTACCTCCTCATTAGTTATGTGATTTACCCATCTAATCTCCACCATTCTTCTGTAGCACCACATTTCGAAAGCTTCCATTCTCTTCTTGTCTAAACTATTTATCGTCCATGTTTCACTTCCATGCATGGTTACACTTTCAGAAACGACTTCCTGACACTTAAATTAATACTCGATGTTAACAAATTTCTCTTCTTCAGAAACATTTTCCTTGCCATTGCCAGTCTACATTTTATATCATCTCTACTTCGACCATCGTCAGTTATTTTGCTCCCCAAATAGCAAAACTCCTTTACTACTTTAAGTGTCTCATTTCATAATCTAATTCCCTCAGCATCACCAGACTTAATTCGACTACATTCCATTATCCTCGTTTTGCTTTTGTTGATGTTCATCTTATACCCTCCTTTCAAGACACTGTCCATTCCGTTCAACTGCTCTTCCAAGTCCTTTGCTGTCCCTGACTTACAATGTCATCGGCGAACCTCAAAGTTTTTATTTCTTCTCCATGGATTTTAATACCTACTCCGAACTTTTCCTTTGTTTCCTTTACTGCTTGCTCAATATACAGATTGAATAACATCGGGGAGAGGCTACAACACTGTCTCACTCCCTTCCCAACCATTGCCTCCCTTTCACGTCCCTCGACTCTAATAACTGCCATCTGGTTTCTGTACAAATTGTAAATAGCATTTCGCTCCCTGTATTTTACCCCTGCCACCTTCAGAATTTGAAACAAAGTATTCCAGTCAACATTGTCAAAAGCTTTCTCTAAGTCTACAAATGCTAGAAACGTAGGTTTGTCTTTCCTTAATCTTTCTTCTAAGGTAAGTCGTAGGGTCAGTATTACCTCACGTGTTCCTACATTTCTACGGAATCCAAACTTATCTTCCCCGAGATCGGCTTCTACCAGTTTTTTCCATTCGTCTGTAAAGAATTCGCGTTAGTATTTTGCAACTGTGACTTATTAAACTGATGGCTCGGTAATTTTCACATCTGTCAACACCTGCTTTCTTTGGGATTGGAATTATTATATTCTTCTTGAAGTCTGAGGGAATTTCGCCTGTCTCATACATCTTGCTCTCGAGATGGTAGAGTTTTGTCAGGACTGGCTCTCCCAAGGCTGTCAGTAGTTCTAATGGAATGTTGTCTACTCCCGGGCCTTGTTTCGACTTAGGACTTTCAGTGCTCTGTCAAACTCTTCACGCAGTATCGTCTCTCCCATTTCACCTTCATCTACCTCCTCTTTCATTTCCATAATATTGTCCTCAATAACACCGCACCTATATAGAACATCTATATACTCCTTACATCTTTCTGCTTTCCCTTCTTTGCTTAGAGCTAGGTTTCCATCTGAGTCCTTGATATTCATGCAAGTGATTCTCTTTCCTCCAAAGGTCTCTAATTTTCCTGTAGGCAGTATCTATCTTACCCCTCGTGAGATAAGCCTCTACATCCTTAAATTTGTCCTCTAGCCATCCCTGCTTAGCCATTTAGCACTTCCTGTCGATCTCATTTTTGAGACGTTTGTATTCCTTTTGGCCAGCTTCACTTACTGTATTTTTGTATTTTCTCCTTTCATCAGTTAAATTCAGTATCTCTTCCGTCACCCAAGGATTCGTGTAAAAAAGCGAATTGCCGATGACTGGGAAATAGTTCATATTTCAACATAATACAAACAGGGTTACATACAGCCTTCATAAGTGACTGAATGAAGTTATGTATGGATGCATGGAACAATAAAAATAAACCAAATGATAATACAATACTTAAGCATACTGTAGACAAACAGTGCGAAGAGAACTAGTGCTGGAGGTCACCAGCAGCTACCAAGTGGTAGCGCCTAAGGCTGCTGGTGCTGTTGAGCTCATGAGAAAATGTTTTGGTTGGCAGCAGAGCCAACACCGTGTTACTAGAGGAGGCTGAAAGGCACGCGTTTTAGCTCACGCAGGCTGGCGTGAGGTCTGGAGCAGGACAAGGAAATTGGAATTTAGAAAAACGGAAGTAGCTGGTGGAATACTTAACTTTAATCCGTTAATGAAGGACGTCGGTCTTGACGGTACATTATTCGTAATATCAATAGTAACTGATAATGGCGCCTTGCTAGGTCGTAGCAAATGACGTAGCTGAAGGCAATGCTAAACTATCGTCTCGGCAAATGAGAACGTATTTTGTCAGTGAACCATCGCTAGCAAAGTCGGTTGTACAACTGGGGCGAGTGTTAGGAAGTCTCTCTAGACCTGCCCTGTGGCGGCGCTCGGTCTGCAATCACTGATAGTGGTGACACGCGGGTCCGACGTATACTAACGGACCGCCTCCGATCTAAAGGCTACCACCTAGCAAGTGTGGTGTCTTGCGGTGACACCACATTCCTCCCCCGCAAATCGGAGTACGGTTGTGGCATAAGGCTTTCGCCCGCCATGAGGAGGACCCCATGTTGACGTATGCGACGAGGTGGGGAGCCTAACAACAGGCGAGGCTGTGCCAACCGCACCCTGCCATTCGGACCGCGGGGAAATGCCTGAAACGCCTGAAAACCTGCTCCAGGGTGCACGCCAACATGCGGTGTATGCGCCCGCAAAGAGACAGGAGGGGCCGAAGGGTCGACCTCCATCGGACCGGGGCACCCGACGGGCGAAGACGACATATGCTCCGGAGCGGACAAGAGTTCCATGTCGGAGGACAACTGGTCCCGGGAAGCGATCGGCGGCGCGTGACCCAGGGAGGCGCCCGGCGGCAGCAGCGAAGCGTACACTGCGGGCGTCGGCGGCGGGAGAACAGGCGGCGGCGACGGCGGCGCGTCGCCATGGGGCAAAATGGAAGGCAGCGTCGGTAACACCTGGGGCTGAGACGAGCCAGTAGATGGGTCCCCAGGGCGCTGACCGGACGGCACCGTCGCTGAAGGCAGACGGCGAGCGGCAGATCCCATGCGACGACAGAGGCGCAGCTGGTTGAGATGCCGACGCACATCACCAGAGGCCCCCAAAACCAGATACATAGCGCGTCCGAGGCAGCGAAGAATGCGCCCTTCGAGCCAACGTCGTGAACCTCGGTAGTGACGATAGTAGACAACGTCGCCTGAAGCAAAAGCAGGTGTCTGCCGCTGCACAGGAACCTGATGCGGCGGATGTAGCAAATACCTCAAGGTTCTATGATGACGACCGTGGAGCAACTCAGCCGGCGAGCGACCAACTCGGGGCTGAGAGGGATACGAGGACAAAAGGAGCAATAACGCGTCTTCCCGAGAATGCGACTCTTTCAACTTCAACATCTGTGACTTGAAAGTCCTGACCAATCGTTCAGCGGCACCGTTTGACTGTGGCGAAAACGGCGCGGACGTCAGATGTTGAATACCATTGGCCTTGCAGAATGACTGAAATTCTGCAGACATGAATTGTGGGCCATTGTCGGAAACAACAGTCTGTGGAAGACTTTCAATGCAAAAGATAGCAGATAACGCTTGGACGGTGGCAGATGACGTCGTGGAAGACATCCTGACAACAAAAGAAAAATTACTGAATGAATCTACCACAACCAACCATCGAGCATTCCAGAATGGACCAGCAAAATCGATGTGTAAGCGTTGCTAAGGGGAAGTGGCTTTTGGCCATGCAAAGAATTTCCGCGGTGGGGCTGATTGTTGTTCGGCACACACCATGCAAGAAGAGCACATATTCGTAATCGCGGCATCGATTCCGAACCAAGTACAGTGCTGAGGAGCAAGTTGTTTCGTTGTCACTATACCCCAATGTCCTTAGTGGAGAAGCTGTAAGACAGAGGACTGTAACGAACGTGGAACCACGACCCTGGACTGATCATTATCAGAACGCAACAGCAAAACACCACGTCGAACAAAAAGTCTCTCCTTGTGAGCAAAAAATCGGCGAATCCACGGATCCCCGATCCGTGACTTTGACAAGGGCCATTGCGTAGCAACAAAACGCAGAACGGTAGCAAGGACAGGGTCGGCAGCTGTGGCAGTAGCTACACGACGAAAATCAATCGGAAACGATTCGAACACGTCATCGGTTTCCGCATCAATGAACATGCAAGCAAGTTCGGAGGAATCGAATGCTCTATCCTCAGCAACAGGCAAACGGGACAACGCATCGGCGTTTCCGTGCTTAGCAGTGGACAGATGCAAGATATCGTAGTGGTACTGCGAGAGGAAAATAGACCAGCGAATGAATTTCTGCGCTGTACGTGGAGGTACAGGCTTGTTCGGATGAAAAAGCGATGTCAAATGTTTGTGGTCTGTGATGATGGTAAAGTGACGACCATATAAGAAATCATGAAACTTTGTAACACCAAATACGAGAGCCAATACTTCTTTCTCGATCTGTGAATAATTTCTTTGCGCAGACGAGAGCAATTTGGACGCAAAGGCAATAGGGCGATCGTGCGATCCATCTTTGTGCGCAAGCACAGCACCGATCCCGAAATCCGATGCATCCACCATCACCAAAAGGGGCTTCTGGAGATCGAATGGCGTAAGGCAAGTATTGGAAAGCAACGCCGATTTGACCTGGCGAAAGGCGCGTTCGCATTCCGTCGTCCAGACGAACGGAAGGCCTTTACGGCGTAAGCGATGAAGCGGAGCTGAAATGGAAGAGGCGTGTGGGATATAACGGTGATAATAAGTAATTTTTCCCAGCACACTCTGTAGCTGCTTCAAATTCTGCGGCGAAGGCAAGTCTTGTATGGCACGGAGGTGCTCGGGACTGGGATGTATGCCTTGGTCATTGAGTACATGTCCCAGGTAGGGCAAGTCACGAGCAAAAAACACACATTTGTCCTTCCGCAAGCGAAGACCATTTTGTCGCAAGACCTGAAATAATGTTCTGAGATTGGCTAAATGTTCTTCTTCCATCTTTCCGGAGATCACAATATCGTCCAGATAATTTGGTGCAGTAGGGATCGACGCACAAACAGTTTGTAGATATTGCTGAAACAATGCAGGGGCAGATGCACACCCGAATGGCAGTCGGTTGAATCGATACAAACCAAGATGCATGTTATCCACCAAAACGCGCTGGGATTCTTCGTCCACCGGTATTTGCAAATACGCATCTGCTAGGTCCAACTTCGAAAAATATTTACCCGGGCACAGTTTGTCGAAAAGATCTTCTGGGCGGGGTAAAGGAAAAGTTGCAATCCCTAGTTGTGGATTCACTGTTGCCTTGAAGTCCACACAAAGTCTCAATTTTCCCAAAGGTTTTGGGAAAATTACTAAGGGTGATGCCCAGAGAGAAGCCTGCACACGTTCAATTACACCTTGTGATTCCAAATCGTGTAATGTTTTCGCGACCTCATCACGCAATGCGTGGGGAACATTGCGCGCTCTGAAAAATTTCGGTTGCGCGTTTACTTTCGTTTCAAAATGTGCTTTATAGTTCTTAGCGCAACCAAGGTCCGGTGCAAAAATGTCTGCAAATTCTTCACATAGACGAGAAACACTGTCTGAAGGCACAGTCTGGTTCACTGATAGGACTTGATTTACTATAGACAAGTTAAACAACTGAAATAAATCGAAACCAAACAAGTTCACTGCAGAAGAAGAACGAAGGACGTAAAATGACACAAGTTTTGTTTGTCCTTTGTATGTTGCAAGAAGGCTGCACTGTCCTAACACAGGGATCTCTTGACCTGAATAACTAGTTAACTTAACATGTGCGGCATGCAACGGAGGTGTGCCCAGCAGTTTGTAAGTGTCTTGATTGATCAGTGACACTGCAGCTCCGGTATCGAGCTGGAATGGTATCACTTTGCCGTTAATGTCCAAGTCTACAAAAAGGTTATTGTCCTGCTGACAACAAGAGCGACTGTCTCGTGCAACGTGAACTGACACTGGTACAAAATCACTTGCGACTTCACGGGATTTCCGGCGATGTCGACGCACACTATTTGTGGGACGAACACAGTCACTGTTAGAGAGAGTGGCACTGGGCGGAGTGGAATGAACTACATGAATTTCCATGGCCGAAGTTTCACGAGCCTGAGTGTCCTTGGTTCGAATCCAGCGCGAAACAAAGGGCCTGGAATGGTTGTGAGTTTCCAATCCGAGCTTTTTCTGGCAAATACTCTGAACATGTCTTTTTTTATTACAGAAAAAGCAAATAGCTTGGCGTGACAGGCAATTCTCACGCGAATGTCTAGTAGCATACCGCGGGCATGATTTTAGCACTGCATTTGCTTGCCTGCGCAGCACACGTGGCTGAGAGCCTGGCAGCAGCGGCGCGGCCGGGCGCGAGGGCTGTTTACTGCTCCATGCAGCTCGCCCGGCGGGCCGGTTAACCTGACACACGGCTGGTGAAGTTTCAAATGATTCCTGAGCAAAGTCAAGTGTGTCCTGCCGATCCAATATGTCCATCACTTGTTGAAGGGAGGGATTGACTAGTTTCAAAATCTGTTCCCTTATACGAACATCAGAAACTTTCTGTGCAATTGCATCACGTACCATAGTATCTGACTAAGGGAGTCAACATTGACACTCAAAAACACAATCCCTAGTAAGGGCTTGCAAGGTTGCAACCCACTCCCGATTAGTCTGACCTGCCGCACGTTTTGTACGAAAGAAGGTATACCTTTTCGCAACTACATTGACTGATTCTTTGAAATATGCATCTAACGCAGACAAAATTTCGTCGTAGGACAGATCTGCTACGTCGCGTTGGGGAAATAATTTGACTATCACACGGTACGTTTGTACGCCGACAGAAGATAACAAAAAACGCTGCCGCTCGTTACCTTGAATTCTGTAGGCGGCGAGATGAAATCCAAATTGGCGTGACCAATCCGTCCAGCTTTCCAGTGCAGCATCAAAAGGACGAAAAGTTGGTGCAACAGCGTGTTGTGGGGGCGTTAGCGGTGGAGCGGCGGCTGCCGCATCGTTTTGCAATGCCCGTTGACCCTGGACGAGCTGTCCAAGGGCATCCAGTAAGGCCTGCGTCTGTTGATTCTGTAAGCGATAAAATTCGGACAGTATATCTGGAGATAGTGGTGAAGCCATTACACAAGTAAATCAGGGCAATATCGATAAGAACGCGGTTGTGCCTCGTCGCCAATGTTTTGGTTGGCAGGAGAGCCAACACCGTGTTACTAGAGGAGGCTGAAAGGCATGCGTTTTAGCTCACGCAACCTGGCGTGAGGTCTGGAACAGGACAAGGAAATTAGAATTTAGAAAAACGGACGTAGCTGGTGGAATACTTAACTTTAATCCGTTAATGAAGAACGTCGGTCTTGACGGTACATTATTCATAATATCAATAGTAACTGATAATGGCGCCTTGCTAGGTCGTACCAAATGACGTAGCTGAAGGCAATGCTAAACTATCGTCTCGGCAAATGAGAGCGTATTTTGTCAGTGAACCATCGCTAGCAAAGTCGGTTGTACAACTGGGGCGAGCGCTAGGAAGTCTCTCTAGACCTGCCGTGTGGTGGCGCTCGGTCTGCAATCACTGATAGTGGCGACACGCAGGTCCGATGTATGCTAACGGACTGCGGCCAATTTAAAGGCTACCACCTAGCAAGTGTGGTGTCTGGCGGTGACACCACAGAAAAAATGTTTAATATCTAGTAAACTGTCCTAACACTTTAATGTTATCATTACAAATCATGTAACAGTAACTGAAACACATTGAAATCACCTATTGCTGGTAACCAACCAAAGTTCTACTAAAAGAACAGACTGCAATAATATTTTGACTAAAGTTCAGTCTTGATCATACCATTTATGTTTCAATGATATAGGTAACTGGTTTCGGTTATTTTTACATAACCATCATCCGACCCATGGCTCCCTTAGGATGGTAGGCGGAGCTCTCCTCAGCTGCTACGAAGTTAACTGTAGCAGCTGAGGAGAGCTCCGCCTACCATCCTAAGGGAGCTGTGGGTCTGATGATAGTTATGTAAAAATAACCGAAACCGGTTACCTATATCATTGAAACATAAATGGTGTGATCAAGACTCAACTTTAGTCAAAATATAATAATCTATTGATCACTGTATTCCAAAAATGTTTACCAAAATTAAGACTGCAATAAGATATTGTGCCACATGCGGTGCGATTTGCAAGTACATACTCGGGTTACAAAATGTGTAATATAATAAATGAACATTACAGAATAACAAACTGTGTTAAATAAGAATGCCACACGCGGCGTTTTTCAAAGTACACATCCAGGTTGGAGTTCAAAGCAGTTACGGGTGATATATTTCAAACATACAATAAAAATAAATATTAAGAAATGATAAAATACATAAACGTCTCCAAGTGTTAACACAGGTCTTATGATGTTACCAATGGCATAACATACAGTGTTATAACACTTGTATGAGTTATTCCATATTTACAGCCACCATATTTATCATCACTACATAAAAATGTTTTTAATGAAATAAGCAGTAAAAACCACTAAAAATATTAGCATATTAGTGATTAATAGTGGCCACTATTAGCACTGTATGCAGATATCCAAATATTTATTCTGCAACCGATCGTCAGTTTTGTTACAAGGCCACCTAAAAAAAAGAGAGAAAAAAAACACGATGGCAAATGGAGTATAAGATACTATTATTCTTGTTTTGTCTTGCAGTGTAGTATCAGATATTATTCCACTTTTTGTGTCGTTGTTGAGTTTCTCATTTAATTAGTTTTTTATGTTTTTATTTTGTACGTAAGAAGACTCTCGTTAAATAACGATTATCGTAAGTGGCTCTGAGCACTACGGGACTTAACATCTGAGGTCATCTGTCCCCTAGAGCTTTTTTTTTTTTTTTTTTGTCATCAGTCTACTGACTGGTTTGATGCGGCCCGCCACGAATTCCTTTCCTGTGCTAACCTCTTCATCTCAGAGTAGCACTTGCAACCTACGTCCTCAATTATATGCTTGACGTATTCCAATCTCTGTCTTCCTCTACAGTTTTTGCCCTCTACAGCTCCCTCTAGTACCATGGAAGTCATTCCCTCATGTCTTTGCAGATGTCCTATCATCCTGTCCCTTCTCGTTATCAGTGTTTTCGACAGATTCCTTTCCTCTCCGATTCTGCGCAGAACCTCCTTATTCCTTACCTTATCAGTCCACCTAATTTTCAACATTCGTCTATAGCACCACATCTCAAATGCTTCGATTCTCTTCTGTTCCGGCTTTCCCACAGTCCATGTTTCAATACCATACAATGCTGTACTCCAGACGTACATCCTCAGAAATTTCTTCCTCAAATTAAGGCCGGTATTTGATATTAGTAGAATTCTCTCGGCCAGAAATGCCCTTTTTGCCATAGCGAGTCTGCTTTTGATGTCCTTGCTCCGTCCGTCATTGGTTATTTTAGTGCCTAGGTAGCAGAATTCCTTAACTTCATTGACTTCGTGACCGTCAATCCTGATGTTAAGTTTCTCGCTGTTCTCATTTCTACTACTTCTCATTACCTTCGTCTTTCTCAGATTTACTCTCAAACCGTACTGTGTACTCATTGGACAGTTCATTCCGTTCAGCAGATAATTTAATTCTTCTTCACTTTTACTCAGGATAGCAATGTCATCAGCGAATCGTATCATTGATATCCTTTCACCTTATATTTTAGTTCCACTCCTGAACCTTTCTTTTATTTCCATCATTGCTTCCTCGATGTACAGATTGAAGAGTAGGGGCGAAAGGCTACAGCCTTGTCTTACACCCTTCTTAATACGAGCACTTCGTTCTTGATCGTCCACTCTTATTATTCCCTCTTGGTTGTTGTACATATTGTATATGACCTGTCTCTCCCTATAGCTTACCCCTACTTTTTTCAGAATCTCGAACAGCTTGCACCATTTTATATTGTCGAACGCTTTTTGCAGGTCGACAAATCCTATGAAAGTGTCTCAGATTTACTCTCAAACCATACTCTGTACTCATTACACTGTTCATTCCGTTCAGCAGATCATTTAATTCTTCTTCACTTTCACTCAGGGTAGTGAAACACGTATGTATTCATCACCAGCGATGGCGAGGCATGACAGAATCTCTGACCAGAGAGTTATTTATCGTTGCTAGTCTGCGCTTGATCGCGCGAGTGTTCAGTTGCGAGTTGTACTCTGTTTGTAGTAGTCAGTCGGCAGTTGCGTGTACCGAGTCGGCAGGAACAGTTGCGAGTTGCACTCTGTGTGCAGTAGTAGTCAGTCGGCAGTTGCGTGTAGCGAGTCGGCATGCGTCCGCGGCGTGCTGTTCATCCGAATCTGGTCAGGATTGTGGTGGACGATGTGTAATATTGTAGAAGGTAATGAAGCAGCATTGCGCTCAGCTAATAACGTATGTTAATTGTAATTAATTTGTTCAAAAATGATGCCCCAATAATAACCTTTTATAAAGTAAATCTTTTAAAGAAAAGTAATCATTTCAATTTAAAGAATTTTTCCACTCATTTGAAGAAAAAGCATTTATTTCAATTTAAAGAATATTTTTTATGCATTTCCTCCAAGAAACAGAATTAAATATGGGCCAGCATTGCACGGAGCTGTGCCGAAAAATAAGAGCAGATATAGATGCAGTATTACTGAGGTAACAATTTATCAGGTTTAATTATTTCACAGGGCCGAAGGTCAGCGCAGCTCCCCTTATAAAATTTATCAGGTTTAATTATTTGTGTTGAGATGTTATATTCAGTTCACGGTTCATTAGTTAATTAATATTATTGTGGGTTTATGATCAATTACTATTCTTTAATTTTGTGGGAAGTTTGCGCTTGGCTTCATTTCAATTTAACGATATATGGCTCCAATTTGCATTCTTATTAGACATTATTTTTGTTGGGAGGTTATATTTGGCAACATTTTCATGTTTCTCATTTAACGATTTAGTGTGTGGAGGTTACACTTGGCGACATCCGGACCAGGATCGTATTTCTTTGAGAATCTTCTGATAAGTAGTCAGAGATCTGCTCTTATTTACTTAAATATATTTAGCATTTGGCGCAACGCTTTTACTAACATTGTCACTTTCTTCCACAGATCATCGGCAATTTGTTGCTCTTTGTTGTAATAGTGTTTGTTGGATTTTGCATTGTCTTTGTTCTATTTGTGAATAATTGTGATTTGTGTAAAAATGCCGCGAAAGACTATTAACAGTACATCGCGAAGTATAATGAGTGAAATAGTCGACTTAGACAACTTGAACGATAGTACTAGTGATACACAGTGTAATGATGACAATCCTCCGTTTACTGACAATCAGTGCGTTCCAACCACTAATAATGATTTTGATCCTAGTGATGAACAGACGAATTCAATTGTGTCCTCTGTTAATTTGACGACAATTAATGACGCGGGGCGTTCTGTTGCAATGAGCGCTGCCCAGCTTAACACACCCGGTTTGCAGGATTTATGTGACGAACAGACAAATTTGTCTAATGATAACGAACAGTGTAATCAGAATGCGTCGGATTTATTTAATTCCGATTTAGTGACCAACAGTGTACATTCGATTAGCAAACATCTTCAAGAATCACAGAATGACCAAATGGTCACACAAAACGTGACAATTGCAGGTACGTCATCACACAATACGGAGAATAGAGCCGATAATTTTGGCTGGGATCAAATTATGGCATTTTTACGACAAATTAATGAAAAACAAGACGACCTTAAAGAAGATTTTAAACAACAACTTAATGAAAATTCCAAACAACAGAATGAAAGACAAGATGACAATCACAAACAACTTAATGAAAAATTAGACAATTCCAGACAGTTAAATGAAAAATTAGACAACAGTTCGAGACAGCTTAGTGAACAGATTAGAGCCGTTGCCGCGCAGTGTCATGATACTAAAGAACAATTACGTGAGGAAATTGAGGCTTGTTCTAGGAAAAGTAGTGAAGGAATTAGATCTGTTGCTCAAGAATTAAGGGATATGCAAACAGCTGCAACAGAAACACTTAAAGACGAAATTAATGCAGTCGCTAAACAATGCTCTGAAAAGGCAACACAATTACACGACGAGTTTAAAATAATGACAACAGAAATTTCGAGCACAATGGATGCAAAGATAGACGCAAAATTTGAACAACAGAACACTCAAATTGACGAACGTTTTAATCACCACCCACAAAACAGTGATACGCGTTTCCGTAAATTTATACAGGAACAGAATAAAGTAAAACGACAAGTCATGGAAACAATCACAGCACAGAGACAAGAAGACAAACGTAAATTGTTCGCGAAAGCAAAAACATACTTAGACAACAATATTGCAACAGTGTCAGATGAAATTAATACCATAAAACAGTTGAACACAGAATTACGTGATGAAATCTGCGATCTTAAATAGAAAACAGACACACACACAGCAGACTTTCAGACAGTGACAGACAGACTCGAACAATTAGATTTAACACAGGATTCCGATGTCGTCAAAGCTGACATTAAAAAATTGAACGAAACCACACGTAAATTACAAAAATAGATTAATGCTTCTGATACTAAAAAAACGATGATCAGGTAAAAATACTGACTGAAAAATATGATGATTTGGCCAGTCGTGTTGATGTTATCGAAAGTAATAATGACAGCAAATCAGACGATACTACACCGATTTTGTTTAACCAAACACCTGAATTCCAAAATTTACAGCAGACAATCAATGAGATAGATTCGTCTAATAACACATTATGTAGAAAATTGTCAAGTTTACGGCAAGAGGTTACAGAGATAAAAAATATTTCAGTTAATAACACGTCACAGCATACGGCGAATTCCGAACATTTCTCACACTCATACAGCCAGTATAATTTAGGTACTCTACAGAGAGTACGTGAGTTAGATTCCGAACAGTCACAGTCAAATAGATTCCCATACAATCCTGAACCTGTTCCGTCATACAGAGACGATAATTTTGATTACAAACATTTCCTATCAGTAAGAAAATTTGAAGTATTTAAAAATGACAGAGCACAGATTCTCCCCCTGGACTGGATACAACAATTTAGCTTTGCTTTTCCACCGACTTGGCCTGTAACACATAAACTTGAATTTATTTGTAGTTTTTTGGAAGGCGAATCGGCAACTCGTATGAGACCGATCGCGAGACAATGTTACTCGATAGAAGAATTTCAGAATGCTTTTCTGTCAGCGTATTGGTCGAAGACGACACAGCGCGGAATTAAGGATCAACTAATTAGTTTACCAAATTATGAGAACTCACATTTTTCCACTGTCACGCAATTTTTTGAGCACATGGTCCAACAAAATCAATACCTAAGTGAACCTTACAGTGAATCTGCACTTATACAATTATGCATTTCTAAATTACCACGGTCATTAAGAGTGTCACTTTTAACGGGTCAGCAAAAAGAAAATATCTCGGCATTCAGGGATCTGCTACAGCTTTTGGAAGTGCAGCAATCGGATTATTCCTTTATAAACAAAAATTTTTCATATAATAACCAAGATCAACAAACATACAGCAATTATGATCAGGCACGCAATTTCAATAGTAAACCTAATAGACGGTTTAGGAACGACAACTACCAGAACTTTAATAACAGACACAATTTTAATTATCAATATCGTCAAAATTATCAGCAACAGGAACCACATTTCGGTAACAATAGACGTTTTTCCCAACAACAGCAACAAAACCAACCGGTTAGCATACCTAACCAACAATGCAGTCTACAAGGTCAACCAAACTTTAATGTTTCGCCGCGTGCACGTATAGTCCCAGCTACAACAAATAGTAACGCACGCCAGCAAGGAAATAACTACGTACAGAAAAAACAATATTTCAATTCCTATCGCAATGCACCGTATAGGAATGACTATCACGACAGACGTAAAAATAATGAGCACAATTTTCAGCGTACGTTTAATAACAGTCGGTCTTACGAGCAACAAAATGATCAGCAACAACATATTCTCATGAATGAACCAGACAGTAGGTATCATCCAGAATGTAATACGTCTGGAAGAAATAACAGAACAGTTCAAATAGTCGAAATGCCACAGCATCCTCCCGAAAATAGTAACACGTCGGATAGAATTTGACTAGATACTGTACAGGTCGCATCTTCCAGCAACACAAACACTACTTTTGACACGCAGACTGTTGTTCATGAAAATGTTATTACTTTTGACGACATCCGAGACACTCTTTTGCAGGAAAGACCAATTGTTCAGAAAACCATTTCACATCCTGTCATCGAAATTAAAATTGGTTCACCGAAATATTCAGCAGTAATCGATTCCGGATCACCTATGTCAGTAATAAATGAAGAAACTTTCAACGAGTGTAACAAAGAGAATACCTATCCTACATTACCATTAGGCAAAAGGAAAGTGAAAGGAGCAGTATCGAGTAAAGGAGTAGACGTTAAATTACAGACACATTAATCATTTTGTATTGTAGGTCACACATTTCACTCAAATTTTTGGATTGTTCCTTTATTGACAACAGACGTTATTTTAGGTACTAATTTTCTGGTACAACACGACGCAGTTATTGATTTTCAAAATTTCTATTTAATGTTGAAGGATGAAAATGTACAATTGGCTTTAGAATTTCAGCACTCTTTATCTGCGGAAGAACAAACAATTAATTGTACTGAGGTCATTTCCGTATCACGTAGCATAGACCGTAATTCCACATTGTTCACAGATACGTACGTACATAACTATAATACTCCGGACGAAGCTGACTATGACGTTATGCAGATGATTTCTGATAAAGTTAAACAAAGCAGTGCAAATACAGACGACGAACGCACGCAACTACACAAAATTCTTTTACAGCAAGCTCCAGTTTTTGACAACGTTCCTGGTACAATGTCCGGTTTTATGTATGAATTTCAAGTCAAACAGCATGACACATTTAAAGCCAAACATTATCCTATTCCGTATATTCATAGAGAGCAAGTTAAGAAAGAATTGCAAGATATGCTCGAGCAAGGAATTATTGAACCGGCAGTTAGTCCGTACATAAACCCGCTCCATATTGTTAAGAAAAAAGACGGTTTACTTCGCCTCGTACTTGATTCGCGTCACATCAGTGACATTATTATTAATGAAACAGATCGACCACAGACACTAGTGGAACTACTACAGAAATTTCACGGTACTGCTATTTATTCTACATTAGATCTGAAATCGGGATTTTGGCAAATTCAGCTCCATCCGAACTGCAGAAAGTACACAGCATTTCTCTGTTTTGGTGACTGTTATCAATTTTGTAAATTACCATTCGGTTTAACTATTTCTTCTGCAGCTTTTATTCGCGGTTTGAACACAACACTTCCGACAGAACTTAAAGACAGAATCACGACGTACTTAGACGACATTCTTATTGCAGAAGCTAACTGGACTGAACACAATCTGATTCTTGAACAACTGTTGCAAACTTTTCGTGCACAAGGACTCACAGTTAATCTCAGTAAATCGCACTTTGGCAAAACTTCTATAAAATTTCTTGGACATGAAATTTCAGCAGAAGCCATTGCGCCTGATCCGGAAAAACTTCAAGCTTTACGTGACATTACTGTTCCTACGACGAAGAAACAACTACGCAGCTTTTTGGGTTTAATTAACTTTTTTCGTAAATTTATTCATTACTCTGCTTTAGACACCCCTAGATTATGTCAGTTGACAGGTAAAAACACTATTTGGTCCTGGGATAAGCAAGCACATTCTGAATTTATGAACCTGAAACACGCTTTGTTGAATGCACCACTTTTATCGCACCCAGATCTTACTAGAAATTTTTCCATTGCCACCGACAGTTCTAACACCGCTTTAGGCGTACATATTTTTCAGGAAATTGAAGAAGATGGCTGTACTGTAATTAAAAACATAGCATTTGCAAGTCGCATTCTATCACCTGCTGAGCGAAATTATTCTGTTACAGAACTTGAAACATTATGTGTTGTATGGGCTTTTACCAGATTTAGGCATTTTCTTTATGGAAGACACACTACAGTTTACACAGACCACAGAGCTATACAGCTTTTACTTTCCGCTAAATTTACACACGACAGGTTAAGCAGATGGAAACTTTATTTACAGGAATTTAATTTTTCAATTGTTCACATTCCCGGCACACAAAATGTTGTAGCAGACGCACTATCTCGTTCTCTTAGCAACAATCAGCAAGACATCGCAACCAACTTCTGCAAAGCAAATTTCAGCGTCATGTACATTCAACAAGTTGCATTTGAAAATTTTATTTCGTCATCGTTACAAGACATAGCACAAGAGCAGAACAGAGACAACGTATGGAAAGAGATTAAACACCTTTGGCAAGATAGGAATAATGTTACGATTAGAAACCATTACACTGTACGCAATAATATTCTGTTTCGCCGCTCTCATCCTGACAGCAACGATTGGTTATTATGCATTCCTGACGAGCTTGTTAACAAATTAATCTGGTATACTCATTTAAGTTATGCACATTACGGAGCCAGAAAATGTTTTCTTATACTGAGACAGAACTGTTATTTTGCCAACATGGAGAAACGTATACGACGAGTTTTAGCGTCATGTAAAATCTGCCAGAAAGCTAAATCAGATACGACTTCTCATATTCCTCCATTATATCCCATTGTACCTGTAAAATTGAGACATATGGCCGCTGTAGACATTTTTGGTCCGATCCCCAGAACTAATAGAGGTTTTTGCTACATCTTTGTCGCTGTTGAACTCAGTTCAAAATTTGTCACCTTCACTCCGTTACGCAAAGCTACTGCTAAAACTGTTTCGAAGGCATTTGTAAAACATTTTCTATTTCATGTAGGGCATGTGTTGAAAGTAATTTCCGACAATGGATCACAGTTTCGATCTGTTATATGGACACGTATGTTACGAGCTAGAAACATTTCTCCGATATATATATCCAGGTACCATGCTTCTTCGAACCCTTGTGAACGAATAATGAAAGAAATTGGTAAACTGTGTAGAATTTACTGCCATAAAAGACATATTGATTGGGACACACACATACTCTCATTCCAAGATGTAATTAATTCCATACCGAATGAATCTACTATGCTATCTCCGTCTGTTATACTGAAAAATATTGAACCACCTAACAAAATTAAAGAATTAGTAACATTTCCTACATCTCGTCGACTAAGACACCATGAAATAATTGACATTGCGCTGAACAACATCAAACGCGCCGCAGAGCGCCGGAGAAGACAACAAAAACAGGTTTGTATACGCCGTGACTTTCACGTTGGACAGAAGATATTAGTACGTACACACTATTTATCCAACAAAATAAAAGGTAGGTGCAGTAAATTTGAACTTCTATACGCAGGTCCATATCGGATTCGCAGCATTCCTCACCCCAATGTTGTACACGTCGAAACTTTGAGAACCAGAAAATCGAAAGGGAACCACCACATATCAAATATTAAACCTTTTATTGAATGAAGATACTTTATGATTTAACATGCTTAATGCCATTTCCTAATTTTTTTATGACCACTTATGCAATTATATTCACATGAACACTTACTGATGATTATTGTATTTTTTTCTTGGCAAGTGCCCGGCAAGGTAAGGTTAGCAGGTCGCTCTTCTTGTCGTTACACATCAGACCGTGCACGTTTTCCATTTTTCATGTATGTATGATTGTTTTTCCTGTTTTGTTTGTATGCACTATGAAATATTTACGATATAACAAACACCAGTTGACCTTTTGCCTTATGATATCTCAACATCGTGACTATTTTACATTTTTTTTTTTTTTTTTTTTTTGCTGCTACGTTGTGATACACTGTGTACATTTTTGCTTCTGAACACTGTCGATGTTTTTGACATATTACGTTTTCTGTCATGGTATGCTGTATGCTTAATTATATCACTATAAACCAGTTTTTATTTAATGAGTATATGATTTAAATGCAAGACATTAATGTTTGTTCATCATTTTCAGAAAGAAATAACGTGTAAAGGAAATAAATTAAACAGAAATGGGAATTTCACCTTCGGAATAAACGAAAGAAGATGCAAAAACCTTATGAGGAAGAGTAAATGGATCAGAATTAACAACCATTAACAAGAATATACTATACACATCGTAGAATAGCAGTCTTAACTAATTTTTTCTTTCAGAATACGAAGCGATTGATGCAGGCTGTCAGACAGAACTTCACATCTTAGTTTTAGTGAGTAAATATGCTAGAAATAAGGAATAGTTGTGTAATGAATAATGGAGTGATTTTTTTGCAGATGATAATGAATGGTGATGAATAATGATGAAGAACATGCAGCTATGAATAATGAAGTTTTTCTTTCAGGTGATGATAATAATGGAGTTATGATAATATGGATAATGAAGTGATGGATAATGAAGTTTTTTCTTTACAGATGAGGATGATGTTGAAGTTTATGTATTTATGCTATGTAGTTATTTAAGTATTTGTTGCAGTTCGTTTTGACAGTATGTGTTGTATTGCATAGTATGATGACTGAAGGTTTTGGAAAGGACAGCTAGGGAACACATTTTATACACATTTCACTACCCGTTAATTCGAAGTTCACTACTTTTCAGCATAAAATGCGTTTCTTCTTTCAGTCTAATAATCCATTTTTGTATATTTTGCAGGAGAAATTATTCATGAACTTAATGTACTATAAGCAGTTGTTCATTAAACCCAAGTCATTTATGAATGTGATTACATATACTCTACTTGTTTCATAATCTTGATACAGCTGACTCATGACGAATGACGTTACACATCTTCATTTGCAGTAATAACTCAAAAGCAACTATTGTTATTAATTATCGAACCCAACGCAATGCATTGCTAGCACAAAAAAATGCTTTGTAATTGGTAAATGAATGCCACTGATTAATGTAATAAGATAAACTATGAGGACTATGTTAACTATAATTAGATTAATTATGCCATTTATTAACTCATTTTCAGTGATGACTTCTGATGATTTGTACTTAGGCAATGAGTGCCAATGTTCTCTGTAAATGACTTCTGATGGTTTGCAATTAGGCAATGAGTGCCAATGTTCTCTGTAAATGACTTCTGATGATTTGTAATTAGGCAATGAGTGCCAATGTTCTCTGTAAATGACTTCTGATAGTTTGTAATTAGACAATGAGTGCCAATGTTCTCTGTAAATGACTTCTGATGGTTTGCAATTAGGCAATGAGTGCCAATGTTCTCTGTAAATGACTTCTGATGGTTTGTAATTAGGCAATGAATGCCAATGTTCTCTGTAAATGACTTCTGATGGTTTGTAATTAGGGAATGAATGCCAGTGTTCTCTGTAAATGACTTCTGATGGTTTGTAATTAGGCAATGAGTGCCAATGTTCTCTGTAAATGACTTCTGATGGTTTGTAATTAGGCAATGAATGCCAATGTTCTCTGTAAATGACTTCTGATGATTTGTAATTAGGCAACGAATGCCAATGTTCTCTGTAAATGATTTCTGATGGTAATTAGTCAATGAGTGCCAATGTTCTCTATAAATGATTTCTGATGGTTTGTAATTAGGCAATGAGTGCCAATGTTCTCTGTAAATGATTTCTGATGGTTTGTAATTAGTCAATGAGTGCCAATGTTCTCTGTAAAGTTACTCATGAACATTATTCTGTTATACTACGTACATGGTACAGAAATGTTCAATGACTGGGCAATGAGTGCCACCCATTACTAGTGTAATTCTCAATGAAGACTAGAATGTCCTTCACCTTCTAACCTAATTACCTGGAATTACTGCAATATCCGTTTGTCCTGTATATCCTCATGATCATGGAGCACTATATTTGGCTTTTGTACTAATTCTACGTTGCTGTAACAGACAAGAACGTGGTGTTGACACGACATGCTGTCCACCACAATGAGCGATGAGATGCTATTATGGTCCCACTGTTTGGTGTACCTAATGTATTACCAAAAGGATAACATGGAATATTACTACGGCATTTCAGTGTCTTGGCTACGCTGATTAATACTTCTGGGAAAAGAACTTTAGATTGCCTCACTTGGTGTTTTGCTTCTGTAGAAAGATATGGACT
This sequence comes from Schistocerca nitens, assembly GCF_023898315.1. Taxonomy (NCBI): domain Eukaryota; kingdom Metazoa; phylum Arthropoda; class Insecta; order Orthoptera; family Acrididae; genus Schistocerca; species Schistocerca nitens. The sequence continues at coordinate 674,499,566 of NC_064618.1, forward strand.
TTCAGTGCAGCTGCGAGCAACCTACAGTGCTAAAACCATGACGCAATCCTTCCCTTTCCTATCCTAATTCTTGTGACATAGTAAAAAAAAAAAAAAAAAAAAAAACATTTTATTATCATGATTTGTATTCATGGCCTATACATTTTGTGATTTGCTGATATGTTCTGAACTACAGTGCATGTGCATTTTTGTCATTTGTAAACATGATTTGTACTCATTGCATATACATTTTTGTGATTTGCTCTCAACTACAGTGCATATGCATTTTTGCAAATTGTGAATATGTTTTGTACTCAATGTATATATATTTTGTCATTACCTGATTTTTGTTATCATGATTTGTATTTATGGCCTATACATTTTTGTGATTTGCAAATATGTTCTGAACTACAGTGCATGTGCATTTTTGTCATTTTGTTAACATGATTTTTACTCAGTGCATATACATTTTTTTGCTGATATGTTCTGTACTCTTTGTATATATATTTTGTCATTACCTGATATGTTCTGTACTCAGTGCATGTACACTATATTTACTTCATGTTCTACACCTATGTATCTGTATATTCTGTGATTGTAAAGTTAGTTAGTTAAGAAAAAATTTGTTGCTCATGGCAAGTCCAAATGACTCACCATCGCTGCCAAATTTTTGCCCACCCCCCCCCCCCCCCACCCAGTGGAGGGTTATGAAACACGTATGTATTCATCACCAGCGATGGCGAGGCATGACAGAATCTCTGACCAGAGAGTTATTTATCGTTGCTAGTCTGCGCTTGATCGCGCGAGTGTTCAGTTGCGAGTTGTACTCTGTTTGTAGTAGTCAGTCGGCAGTTGCGTGTACCGAGTCGGCAGGAACAGTTGCGAGTTGCACTCTATGTGCAGTAGTAGTCAGTCGGCAGTTGTGTGTAGCGAGTCGGCATGCGTCCGCGGCGTGCTCTTCATCCGAATCTGGTCAGGATTGTGGTGGACGATGTGTAATATTGTAGAAGGTAATGAAGCAGCATTGCGCTCAGCTAATAACGTATGTTAATTGTAATTAATTTGTTCAAAAATGATGCCCCAATAATAACCTTTTACAAAGTTGATCTTTTAAAGAAAAGTAATCATTTCAATTTAAAGAATTTTTCCACTCTTTTGAAGAAAAAGCATTTATTTCAATTTAAAGAATATTTTTTTATGCATTTCCTCCAAGAAACAGAATTAAATATGGGCCAGCATTGAACGGAGCTGTGCCGAAAAATAAGAGCAGATATAGATGCAGTATTACTGAGGTCAAAATTTATCAGGTTTAATTATTTGTGTTGAGATGTTATATTCAGTTCACGGTTCATTAGTTAATTAATATTATTGTGGGTTTATGATCAATTATTATTCTTTAATTTTGTGGGAAGTTTACGCTTGGCTTCATTTCAATTTAACGATATATGGATCCAATTTGCATTCTTATTAGACATTATTTTTGTTGGGAGGTTATATTTGGCAACATTTTAATGTTTTTCATTTAACGATTTTGTGTGGGGAGGTTACAGTAGCAATGTCATCAGCGAATCGTATCATTGATACCCTTTCACCTTGTATTTTAATTCCACTCCTGAACCTTTCTTTTATTTCCATCATTGCTTCCTCGATGTACAGATTGAAGAGTAGGGGCGAAAAGCTACAGCCTTGTCTTACACCCATCTTAATACGACCACTTCGTTCTTGATCGTCCACTCTTATTATTCCCTCTTGGTTGTTGTACATATTGTATATGACCCGTCTCTCCCTATAGCTTACCATTACTTTTTTCAGAATCTCGAACAGCTTGCACCATTTTATATTGTCGAACGCTTTTTCCAGATCGACAAATCCTATGAAAGTGTCTTGATTTTTCTTTAGCCTTGCTTCCATTATTAGCCGTAACGTCAGAATTGCCTCTCTCGTCCCTTTACTTTTCCTAAAGCCAAACTGATCTTCACATAGCGCATTCTCAATTGTCTTTTCCATTCTTCTGTATATTATTCTTGTAAGCAGCTTCGATGCATGAGCTGTTAAGCTGATTGTGCGATAATTCTCGCACTTGTCAGCTCTTGCGTCTTCGGAATTGTGTGGATGATGCTTTTCCGAAAGTCAGATGGTACGTCGCCAGACTCATATATTCTACACACCAACGTGAATAGTCGTTTTGTACCCACTTCCCCCAATGATTTTAGAAATTCTGATGGAATGTTATCTATCCCTTCTGCCTTATTTGACCGTAAGTCCTCCAAAGCTCTTTTAAATTCCGATTCTAATACTGGATCCCCTATCTCTTCTAAATCGACTCCTGTTCCTTCTTCTATCACATCAGACAAATCTTCACCCTCATAGAGGCTTTCAATGTATTCTTTCCACCAATCTGCTTTGTCCTCTGCATTTAACAGCGGAATTCCCGTTGCACTCTTAATGTTACCACTGTTGCTTTTAATGTCACCAAAGGTTGTTTTGACTTTCCTGTATGCTGAGTCTGTCCTTCCGACAATCATGTCTTTTTCGATGTCTTCACATTTTTCCTGCAGCCATTTCGTCTTAGCTTCCCTGCACTTCCTATTTATTTCATTCCTCAGCGACTTGTATTTCTGTATTCCTGATTTTCCCGGAACCTGTTTGTACTTCCACCTTTCATCAATCAACTGAAGTATTTCTTCGGTTACCCATAGTTTCTTCGCAGCTACCTTCTTTGTACCTATGTTTTCCTTCCCAACTTCTGTGATGGCCCTTTTTAGAGATGTCCATTCCTCTTCAACTGTACTGCCTACTGCGCGATTCCTTATCGCTGTATCTATAGCGTTAGAGAACTTCAAACGTATCTCGTCATTCCATAGTACTTCCGTATCCCACTTCTTTGCGCATTGATTCTTCCTGACTAATGTCTTGAACTTCAGCCTACTCTTCGTCACTACTGTATTGTGATCTGAGTCTATATCTGCTCCTGGGTACGCCTTACAATCCAGTATCTGATTTCGGAATCTCTGTCTGACCATGATGTAATCTAATTGAAATCTTTCCGTATCTCCCGGCCTATTCCAAGTATACCTCCTCCTCTTGTGATTCTTGAACAGGGTATTCGCTATTACTAGCTGAAACTTGTTACAGAACTCAATTAGTCTTTCTCCTCTTTCATTCCTTGTCCCAAGCACATATTCTCCTGTAACCTTTACTTCTACTCCTTCTCCTACAACTGCATTCCAGTCGCCCATGACTATTAGATTTTCGTCCCCCTTTACATACTGCATTACCCTTTCAATATCCTCATACACGTTCTCTATCTGTTCATCTTCAGCTTGCGACGTCGGCATGTATACCTGAACTATCGTTGTCGGTGTTGGTCTGTTGTCGATTCTGATTAGAACATCCCGGTCACTGAACTGTTCACAGTAACACATCCTCTGCCCTACCTTCCCATTCATAACGAATCCTACACCTGTTAAACGATTTTCTGCTGCTGTTGATATTACCCGATACTCATCTGACCAGAAATCCTTGTCTTATTTCCACTTCACTTCACTGACCCCTACTATATCTAGATTGAGCCTTTGCATTTCCCTTTTCAGATTTTCTAGTTTCCCTACCACGTTCAAGCTTCTGACATTCCACGCCCCGACTCGTAGAACGTTATCCTTTCGTTGATTATTCAATCTTTTTCTCATGGTAACCTCCCCATCGGCAGTCCCCTCCCGGAGATCCGAATGGGGGACTACTCCGGAATCTTTTGCCAATGGAGAGATCATCATGATACTTCTTCAATTACAGGCCACATATCCTGTTGATACACGTTACGTGTCTTTCATGCACTGGTTTCCATTGCCTTCTGCATCCTTATGTCGTTGATCATTGCTGATTCTTCCGCCTTTAGGGGCAATTTCTCACCCCTAGGACAAGAGAGTGCCCTGAACCTCTATCCGCTCCTCCGCCCTCTTTGACAAGGCCGTTGGCAGAATGAGGCTGACTTCTTATGCCGGAAGTCTTCGACCGCCCTAGAACTTAGAACCACTTAAAAACTAGCCTAAGGACATCACACACATCCATGCCCGAGGCAGGATTTGAACCTGCGACCGTAGCGGTCGCGCGGTTCCAGACTGAAGAGCTTAGAACCACTCGACCAAACCGGCCGGCAACGATACCGTAAAAAAAAGAAAAAAAAATGGTTTTATATTAAATCCAGATTTAGATAGCACGCTACGTTTGTTATGTGCACGATTGCACCAACAAATAGCTGCTTCAGCGAAAAATAAACAGGCGGATAAATGGTTGAAATCATATTTCACTTCACCAAAGTATTTAAAATAAAGTTGGCTGTATATTTATTTTTTGACTAAAGTGGGAGGAGGCGGGCGTGGAAATTGTGCGTGTGTGTGTGCGTGTGTGGGAAGAGGCAGGGGGGACTGGGGTGAAGTGGGAGTTCGCATGTTGGTGGGGGAAGTACCAACTTTGTGAACTTGCTCCGGGACACCAGGAGTGCACTTATATACTTGAAGCACAGTACGATGGATCGACGAGCCATTGCATTGTGGACTAAAAGGCATCGGCTACACGATGTATCTTTGGTCATCATGCAATAGCCCATTTAGTACTGAGGGGATGTGTGGTGGAGGAGAATGGTGGGAAGGGGGAAAGGGGTGGAGATTGTAGAGAGAGAGAGACCAAGACTTGATTACAGTGAGGCGGTTCTAGGAAATGGAGGTTGCAGTAGTAATGCAGAGATTTGGTGGCTGGAAATGGACGGACTAGTGGAGTTCTGCTTCAAACCAGTCTTCAGACTGAAGCTCACAAAAATAACAAATAAATATTTCATTGCCATTTCATAAGTTACTGTACAACAAATTAAGCTCAGACGCATACAACTGCAGAAACGAGTCTTAGTGGCTGGTTCTGTATAAGTCTCACTAAGTAATTATTTGCCACTGCAGGCAGCCACGATATAGTGACTCTCAATTTTCGAGATGGCTGTGGCAAGTAGAAGTGTAAAAAAAGTTTGGACCTCCTCGCCTCTCGACACCACGGCGACCTAGCAGAACCCACATAAGCGCGAGAGAGAGATGAAACATGGGTAGATGTGTGCGAAACGATGTTCTGCTCGTTGAGAAGCCCAGAATACCACGCGCTGCCTGCCTTGAGTCGCGAAACTGGTATACACCCTGCTGCGCTTCGTATACGTCAGGACACGGGGTACGCTCTCCGTTTATGCAAGGCTTCCTGCGCCTGCTGGAAGACCCACCTGTGCGCGATGTTTGTGACACACTGCTTTCAATATGAGCAGTGTATTTCGTCTGTAAACAGGAAGACAGCCGTAGCTTTGTGAGGATCTGCCCTCTTTGTTAGCTAACAGTGGTCTGACACCTATGCAAAATATCACTCGTTTATTTTACTCTGTACATTTCAAACTGTTGAAAACAGGGGTTGGAGAAAATATGGGAACACCACGAGATATTAAAGCCTGACCATAAATGCGGTTGCTAGCCAAGCCTGCAGGTTGTGCAGATGTGTTTGACAACGAGCGGTAACTGTAAATGCCCTCCATACGTTGAAAGTGTCATTCGTGGTCATAACAGAGTTCTGTGTACTTGTGAATGCATTATATTGGAGCTAAGACACTTCGAACATGGGAAAATTGTTGGTGCTCGCATAGTTGGTGCTTCAAAGTTACCCGAAGTGTTTTGTGTTTTAAAAGGCACCATATCAAATATTTATACAGGGTGAAAAGTATTTAAACCGACAAACTCTGGGAGGTTGTAGGGGACATAAAAACAAATATTTTTCCCTAGTGTCATTATTCCTATGAGGATTATTTAAACCGATGGAGACCATATTACGCTCTTCAGTTGTTGGAGCCCGTATTACGCTCTTCAGTTGTAGGCAGCTGTCGTCCACCGGTGTAGTAGTGCATTGTCTCTGTTTACTAATGGAGCGATACACCTGGAGTGAGTACACTGATACGGTTAGTGCTTACTAAGCAGCGCACCACAACAGACGAGCTGCACAACTGGTTTATCAACAAAAATATCCTAATGGCCGTATCCCGCACCATACGACCTTTGCTGCTGCGTACCAACATCTGCGTGAGACCGGGTCATTTGCCGGACGGTGTGGCCGTGTGGTTCTAGGCGCTTCAGTCTGGAACCGCGTGACCGCTATGGTTGCAGGTTCGAATCCTGCCTCGGGCATGGATGTGTGTGATGTCCTTAGGTTAGTTAGGTTTAAGTAGTTCTAAGTTCTAGGGGACTGATGACCACAGATGTCAAGTCCCATAGTGCTCAGAGGCATTTGAACCGGGTCATTTAGCAGATTACCTGGACAGGGTCGCCGTCGCACGGTAAGAACACTGCAATTTGAGGAAGCTGTCTTGCAGCATGTGGAGCTGGATCCTTCACAGCACTCGTGCAATTGCACGTAACATGGGGACGAATCAGACGAATGTAAGAACAGCCCTTCGAGAGCAACTGTTACGTCCATTTCACTAACAGCGTGTCCACAACCTGGAGCCAGTTGATTATCCACCCAGAGCACAGTTTTCGCAGTGGTACCTGCAACAGTGTGAAATGCATCCTACATTTCCATCCTCTGCATTTTTTGTCGATGAAGCACTGTTCGGGCGTGTTGGAGTCTTCAACATGCACAATTTGCATGTGTCGAGTGAGGATAACCCATATGCCGCAGTTACTAGCTCACATCAAGTGCGGTTCTTCGTTAATGTGTGGGTCGGTGTTGTTGGGGACTGTTTAATTAGGCCGTATCTGCTACCTAGGCCATTAAATGACAGGCACTATTACAATTTTCTCGCCAGAGCATTGCCAGAATTGCGGGAAGACGTGCCGCTTCATACAAGACAACGCATGTGCTTCCAACACGACGGGGCGCCGGCACATTTCAGTCGTCGCGTGCGTCGATTCCTGGACCGACGGTACCAGAAACCTGGATTGGCAGAGGTGGTCCTGCTCGATCCCCAGGTATGTCCCCTCAGGACTTTTTTGTGTGGGGAGAGATGCGCAACCTTGTTTACGCAACTCCTGTTGCATCAGAAGAGGATCTGGTTGCCCGGATAGTAGCAGTAGCAGGAACAATACAGGACACTCCTGGGGTTTTTGCTCGTGTCAGACAGAACATGATCCGACGGTGTAACCTTTGTTTACGTGTCAATGGAGGCATTTTTGAAAATCTGCTGTAATTGAAATTGGGTTGTGTTAATGTGTTGTCTCTTGGTCATAATAAATGGAAAAGTGTTTGTTAGTTTAATTAATTTGCCGCCAGAGAAATCTTCCTCTACTGGTTTAAATACTCCTCATAGGAAAAAATGACATTAGGGAAAAATATTTGTTTTGATGTCCCCTACAACCTCCCAGAGTTTGTCGGTTTCAATAGTTTTCACCTTGTACAGCATACAAGAAAAAGGAAAGCATCATCCACGAAGTCATAACGCGAAGTGAGTTGAGCGATAAAGACAGATGGTCATTGGAGAGGACTGAAAATAAGAGGGCGGAAGCTGCAAAAGTCACTACAGAACTGAACGTCGCACTTGCGAACCTTGTTATTACTACAACACGAAGGAAGCTCCATAATACGGGAATCGCAAAGCAAGCTGGAATTTCAAAACCGCACATCTGTGATGCAAATGCCCATAAGAGGAACATGTGGCGCCGAGGTCATGCAATCTGGATTATCGATAAATGGAGGAATGTCATTTGGTCGGATGACTCTTGGTTCAACCTGTTTCTAGCTGCTGGTCGAGATTACGTAACAAGTAGGGGTTTGGTGATTATCTGAGCAGCCATATCGCGGTATTCCATTGGCCCCGTGGTTACTCTGCGAGACGGCATTACTGCCAAAGTCTACGGGATCATTTTCACTGATCAGGTCCATTCCATGGTACAATGTTCGTTTCCTAACGGTGATGGTGTATTCCAGAACGGCAGGGCCCCTATCCACATTAGCTACGTTGTCTGGGACTGCTTTTGTGCGCACGAGGATAGCTTGTTGCTTTTGCCCTTGCCGCCTGTCACCAGATCTCAATGTTACTGAGACTTTGTGAACTACTTTGGAATCAAAACGTGCGTGATCGCTGTCCACCTCCATCAACGTTAACTGAGCATGCCACTATTTTGCAGGAAGAATAGTATAAGATTCCCTTTAGATCCATACAGGACCTCTATTTGTCCATTCCCAGGCGACTGGAAGCTGTTCTGAGTGCCAGTGGTTTTCCTACACCGTATTAGACAAGCTGATGTGTTGTGTTTTTGGTGTTCCATATTTTTGTCCATTACGGCAAGAAAAAAGGAATAAAAGTGAGATAGTGTTAATGCTTTCATCCTTCTTTACCTCCTCTGCATTACTGCAGATGACGTGTCACTGAGCACATTTGTACTGTGCATGCAATGCACGTGAGGTGCCTAGTTGTTTCCACTGCCCTGTGTGGAATACATAAGTTCTTGTACACTTCACTAACATGCTGTCTTCATGATGATAATATCCCCAGAGCAGAAAACAGCACGCAGGTCGTGGATTTTTTTTCTTGAGGCTGAAATTAACTTCGCAAGGAACTGCTGCTACGAATAAGCTACAACTCATTTGGGATGCCACTCACGTTTTTATTGGTATAGACACGAGAAACTATTCTTGATCACAACGTATTGAACATATCTTGCCACAGTCATTATATCTGGTTAAAATAACATGAAATACATCCTGCCATGTCTGTCTACTGGAACGTCAAAACTGGAGAATAAAAGTACATGAATCAAATACTACTACTACAGACAACATGTCTGTACCTAGCAACGGGCAGAACTGTAGTAAATAAAATTGCATGAAACAACTACTGCTATAACAGACAACATGTCTGTCTACTGGAACGGTCAGAACTGGAGAGCAGGACTGCCGAGACACTTCGCGCACCAAGCCAGCCAGGCGTGACCCGAACGCCACCGAAGTGCATCGGCAGTAATATCGTCAGTCTTTTGTTCTAGTAATACTTTGATTTTAATAATTTTGAAATGACTGATGGATAGCTGGTTGTTGAGAGATGTTCATTTAAAAAAATTAAGTAATTTGGATGACAGGTTTAATTAATAATACCAACTAAAGTTTAACGTATTGGCACCCTACCGCCGAACACAGCAGCCAATGACAGAGCAGCAGCATCATGCAGTCGGTCTTTCTCATGGGACTGGTACCTAATCTAACATCTGTCACCGGTACCTCATCCCACATTGCGTCATCTCTATGCTTCTTGCATCTCCACTGCCCAGGGAATAGCTTCCTGGAGCCTAATACACTCCTGGAAATTGAAATAAGAACACCGTGAATTCATTGTCCCAGGAAGGGGAAACTTTATTGACACATTCCTGGGGTCAGATACATCACATGATCACACTGACAAAACCACAGGCACATAGACACAGGCAACAGAGCATGCACAATGTCGGCACTAGTACAGTGTATATCCACCTTTCGAAGCAATGCAGGCTGCTATTCTCCCATGGAGACGATCGTAGAGATGCTGGATGTAGTCCTGTGGAACGGCTTGCCATGCCATTTCCACCCGGCGCCTCAGTTGGACCAGCGTTCGTGCTGGGCGTGCAGACCGCGTGAGACGACGCTTCATCCAGTCCCAAACATGCTCAATGGGGGACAGATCCGGAGATCTTGCTGGCCAGGGTAGTTGACTTACACCTTCTAGAGCACGTTGGGTGGCACGGGATACATGCGGACGTGCATTGTCCTGTTGGAACAGCAAGTTCCCTTGCCGGTCTAGGAATGGTAGAACGATGGGTTCGATGACGGTTTAGATGTACCGTGCACTATTCAGTGTCCCCTCGACGATCACCAGTGGTGTACGGCCAGTGTAGGAGATCGCTCCCAACACCATGATGCCGGGTGTTGGCCCTGTGTGCCTCGGTCGTATGCAGTCCTGATTGTGGCGCTCACCTGCACGGCGCCAAACACGCATACGACCATCATTGGCACCAAGGCAGAAGCGACTCTCATCGCTGAAGACGACACGTCTCCATTCGGCCCTCCATTCACGCCTGTCGCGACACCACTGGAGGCGGGCTGCACGATGTTGGGGCGTGAGCGGAAGACGGCTTAACGGTGTGCGGGACCGTAGCCCAGCTTCATGGAGACGGTTGCGAATGGTCCTCGCCGATACCCCAGGAGCAACAGTGTCCCTAATTTGCTGGGAAGTGGCGGTGCGGTCCCCTACGGCACTGCGTAGGATCCTACGGTCTTGGCGTGCATCCGTGCGTCGCTGCGGTCCGGTCCCAGGTCGACGGGCACGTGCACCTTCCGCCGACCACTGGCGACAACATCGATGTACTGTGGAGACCTCACGCCCCACGTGTTGAGCAATTCGGCGGTACGTCCACCCGGCCTCCCGCATGCCCACTATACACCCTCGCTCAAAGTCCGTCAACTGCACATACGGTTCACGTCGACGCTGTCGCGGCATGCTACCAGTGTTAAAGACTGCGATGGAGCTCCGTATGCCACGGCAAACTGGCTGACACTGACGGCGGCGGCGCACAAATGCTGCGCAGCTAGCGCCATTCGACGGCCAACAACGCGGTTCCTGGTGTGTCCGCTGTGCCGTGCGTGTGATCATTGCTTGTACAGCCCTCTCGCAGTGTCCGGAGCAAGTATGGTGGATCTGACACACCGGTGTCAATGTGTTCTTTTTTCCATTTCCAGGAGTGTATGATGGCTGAATAAGCCAGAAATATTACACCATCCCTGAACGTAATGCCATAAATGTGAAGCATTTCGATGAAACAGGAACGATCCCTTAAGGTCACATACATTTCTATTTTTTTTTGGGGGGGGGGGGGGGGTAAGGGGGAGGTCGGGGAGGTCGGGGAGAAAGTAATTTCATTTTCACCTGTAAAAGAATTGAGGCAGTATAGTTAGCCATGTACGATCGCCGTGTACTTCCAATTCGCAATCAGTTTGTCCATTAACAAAACCATTATTGACACTGAAAACAAATCTAAATGTAAGAAGAAAAATAGAAATGTTTTATCTGCGGCAGGAGCTGCTCTGATTGTGGAAACAAAGCGTAACAAGCTAAAGACAAATATTACTTTCCGGAGAATTGCGCTTAAAATCGACCCAGCTCACGTGCGCAGGTATAAAAAATACGAACGGTGGTTATGTGTTGCGAGTATGTGGCGAGAATATTTACTATCATTATCAATGTAGCTGCGGTCAGTCCAACAGGGCATGTCAATAATAGAAGCAGCGACGTAATTTTGTCACTGTGTCTTTTTTTTAACTGACCAAATTCTACAAAGTTTTCAACATGCTGGAAGCCATACGCCGCATAATTTAGTACTCAGCCAGAGAGGCTAGTATGGCAGGTCACAGCTGAGCGCAGCACAAGCAAACATCTACGTGTATTCGACACAGTGACAAGCCTGCCATGCGTTTTAAACTTATGTTTTATTCCAGAAGCCAAGTTTTCCATTCTCTAGAGATAAAAAATTACAGTCTTCCTGGATTAAAACGACGACACAGACTTAGATTCAAAGAGATTTTGTGGAAGCTATACACGTACAAAAATGAATTACTCAAAGAGCCATTCGGACAAGCAACTTATCTCTTAACATATTTTAAAACTAAAAATAAAGGAGAAAACTTAACCATAAAAGGTCAGATTACAGTTTTCTACTAAGACGAAAGTAGTGTGGACTGGAGAGGCGGAAGTTCTTCACAGTTTGTAGCTAGTTGACATTATACGTTCCGTGACCATTTAAGCATATTTGTCTCATTAATTCTCTTGCCTTTGGCACTGACTGACTGTTCCGTCGGTTCTTGGTAGAATATTTTGTACATCGTTAGTTAAAACACTCGCGACACCGATGTAATAATCTACAATATTCATTATTTTTACAAACTTCGTTTCCGTTGTTACGCCATCGCAATGTACAAAGATAAATATGCGTGAGTGTGCAATTTCTTAGGATGAAAGATTTTAGACTGAAGTGTAACGTGTTCCTTCACGCGCTTACCCATATGTCGAGTCAAAGGTTCTGCCGAGTGTTTCTATGTTTCAGAGTTATTGGAATATCTTTGTGATTCGGGCAAAAACCTCTGATTCTGCCAGCGCCTTGGCGGGGAGTGAATTGTCATCCGAGGTCTAGGCCTGTCAGTGTTTAAGAACCTGGCCACTACCGGGAGTTGTTCACATACTGCCTTCCAAAGTTCAGTATTTATCTTCCTTCCGCCAAGGGGGGTTAAGCTGGTAGATATATAAATATATGTTGTATGTAACCTGTTTCCTTAAATATTAGTGACTGCCAACTAGCTACACCTTAAATTGCATAGCATCTGCTTAGTTCCCTGTGCAGCTCCTTCTAGTAGTCTTTTATTAACACGTGTGAGCACGTGAACATTCATTTTTAAAGATCACTGATTCTGCTGTAGTTTTTTGATGTATGTGGTTCTATCATGTTATGTAACTGGATCTTAGCTTGCCACTGGTGTTGAAGTGTCATTAAGTCACCTTTTATTGGTAAATGTTTTCATTATACGTATTTTGAGGGAAATCCTATATGGGAGTTTGAATTTCTGAAGTTTGTCAGTAATTCTGTTTTCTTAATAAGGGAAAATAAAGCGAGGGGTGTTAGTACTCGGCAACGTTAAGTTTGTAATTTACCTTTTAACAAGTGCGTTTTTAACGGATTGAAATAGTAAGTTTATAAGGCTATTTTAGTGAAGAATGTTTCAAGTGTGGCCATCTTAATGTCATAACTGGTTTTAAGGAGTTTGGTGAAGTGGCTATGTGAAGTAATTGATAATTGCTATGCTTAAGGTTTGCAAAAACGCCTGGCACATTGAGTTTTTTTATAACTTTCTCTTAAAGTACTGTTTATTTGAGTACTGAGTACGTTTGGTTTCTATCTGTGTTTGCAAAGCTTTATGTAGTTGCTCGTCCACAATTTGTAATTGTCAAATTCCTTAAAAGATGTAATTGTCAATAAACTGTCTTAATTATAAATTGTGAGTATCAACCATGATTCCATCCTGCTTTCTCTTTTATGGTAGGTATGTGTGGTACTATTAGGGAACCCACGTACTGTTTGGTAGAAGAGACAGAAGGGAGGGGGGGTTTGTTTTTCCTATCCTCTCCTATGGTTGGTAGTCCTTGCTTAGTAAATTCTAAAATTGTCGTTGTGTTTTGAGACTTGTCTACCCGTTTCAGGAAGTTACGTAACATGGGTCTCCGAGATTGCCCCAGCATAACTCATTTACTGAAAGAGCAGTTGATGTGTGAACTCAGTGTGTTCGGGCTGCCGGTAGACGGAATTGTGCCTGATTTAGTGGCCAGGCTTCGTGCAGCGGTCGACACTCCTATTGCCCTACTGACAGACATCGTTAGTGAAGTAGGTGACTTGTTGTCGAATATCGAAACAGCTGTTAGTGATGTAGGTCGGATAATTGAATTTCTGGCGTCTACTCAGCCGACGCATAAACAAATTTGTCACGTGCAGGCGCATTTATCCCATTACTGTAATTGTTTATCGGATATCGCTTCAATTGATCTCAATGATGCAATGGGTGCTCTCCATCATCAGTTGCTTGTGTTGCCGGATGTCTGCAGTCACGCGCCCTAGCCCTTGCTTTAAATGGGAGTGGTTTAATTACTAATTCTTAGCCTGAAAACGAGTGAGGCCACACGCGTTAAGTGTAACGAAGAATATTTAAGTTTATTTTCCAAGTTACCCAATCCAATTATGAATGTCTTGAAAGATATATATGTCTTGTATATCGAAAATTTAAGCCAGATTCCATCCTTCCTGTGGTTGTTAGTCCGTCTCCAGATTCACGCTGATGCGCTGCATGTTCCACAGTGCGTCGTATTAGCATTATTATATCCGATGGCTAAGGATGTGCTTACAAGGGAACCTCCCCATCGCACCCCCCTCAGATTTAGTTATAAGTTGCCACAGTGGATAGGCCTTGAAAAACTGGACACAGATCAATCGAGAAAACAGAAAGAAGGTGTGTGGAACTGTGAAAAAAATAAGCAAAATATACAAACTGAGTAGTCCATGAGAAAGATACGCAACATCAAGGATAGTGTGAACTCAGGAGCGCCGAGGTCCTGTGGTTAGCGTGAGCAGCTGCGGACCTAGAGGTCCTTGGTTCAAATCTTCCCTTGAGTGAAAAGGTTAATTTCTTTATTTTCGCAAAGTTAGGATCTGTCCGTTCGTTTATTGACGTCTCTGTTCACTGTAATAAGTTTAGTGTCTGTATTTTGCGACCGCACCGCAAAACCGTGCCATAAGTAGACGAAAGGACGTGCATCTCCAATGGGAACCGAAAACATTTGATAGCAAGGTCATAGGTCAACCGATTCCTCTACAGGAAAACACGTCTGATATATTCTATACGACACTGGTGACGGCATGTGCGTCACATGATAGGAATATGTTGTCGACCCACCTAACTTGTACACTTGGCGAATGGGTAAAAAGATTCTTCTACCTTGCCCGATTTAGGTTTTCTTGTGGATGTGATAATCACTACCAAAAAAGTGATGAAAACATAAGAGTTTGTCACATAAACTGCAACAAATGAATGCAACAGTTTCACAGTCGCACGGTTTTCCCTGTGCTCTGTCAAAACATATGTTTTTAACGTTTTCAAATTTTTCCGTGTGTAGACCGCCAAATCCTGCATATGTCCAAGCAAATCTGAACATGTCCTGGAATTTTGGAGAGCTAAGTTGATTATGTGTGAGTGCCTGAACTTCGATAATTGTCACACGATCACGTAAACAGTACTGCTCTGTGTACCTGTGCAGCTTCGCAAAATAATTGTCTGAAAATAAAAAAAATTAAAATTTTCGCTTGAGGGATGTCTTGAACCAGGGACCTCTCGTTCCGCCACTGCTCACGCTAACCACGGGACCACGGCGCTCCTGTGATCACAATATTCTTAATGTTGCCTATCCTGCACATGGACTACTCAGTTTGTATATTTTGCTCTTTTTTTCACAGTTCCACATAACTTCTTCCTCTTTTATCGAGTGATCTGTGTTCAGTTTTTCAAGGCCTATCAACTGTGCCAACTTATAACTAAATCTGAGGGGGGTGCGATGGGGAGGTTCCCTTGTTAGTAGTATGATAGCTGAGGAATTGGAACAACAGGGTACCTTAGTTCAGCTCCGTCAGCGTATTATTAATGGAAGGCTCTCGGCGCGCATACGTGTCGCATTACAGCGGAAATGTTATTGAAAGGTCCAAGCGTGTAATGAAACCTTAGTGCCGTATTTTGAGAGGGTTGGCACTGCCGTAGTTTCGTTGGATATGCGTGTGTCCGACCTTCAATGTATCGAACATATGTTGGAAGGCATGCGGGTACAGGATCGCGCCAGGTTGAACCTTCTACAGCGCCCTTGCTCTATGGAACAGTTTCAACATTTGGTTGATTCTATTCATACTACAAGTACAAACATGTTCCGGGAAAATCAGGAATACAGAAGTACAAGTCGCTGAAGAATGAAATAAATTGGAAGTGCAGGGAAGCTAAGACGAAATGGCTGCAGGAAAAATGTGAAGACATCGAAAAAGATATGATTGTCGGAAGGACAGACTCAGCATACAGGAAAGTCAAAACAACCTTTGGTGACATTAAAAGCAACAGTGGTAACATTAAGTGTGCAACGGGAATTCCACTGTTAAATGCAGAGGAGAGAGCAGATAGGGGAAAAGAATACATTGAAAGCCTCTATGAGGGTGAAGATTTGTCTGATGTGATAGAAGAAGAAACAGGAGTCGATTTAGAAGAGATAGGGGACCCAGTATTAGAATCGGAATTTAAAAGAGCTTTGGAGGACTTACGGTCAAATAAGGCAGAAGGGATAGATAACATTCCATCAGAATTTCTAAAATCATTGGGGGAAATGGGTACAAAACGACTATTCACGTTGGTGTGTAGAATATATGAGTCTGGCGACGTACCATCTGACTTTCGGAAAAGCATCATCCACACAATTCCGAAGACGCAAGAGCTGACAAGTGCGAGAATTATCGCACAATCAGCTTAACAGCTCATGCATCGAAGCTGCTTACAAGAATAATATACAGAAGAATGGAAAAGACAATTGAGAATGCGCTAGGTGACGATCAGTTTGGCTTTAGGAAAAGTAAAGGGACGAGAGAGGCAATTCTGACGTTACGGCTAATAATGGAAGCAAGGCTAAAGAAAAATCAAGACACTTTCATAGGATTTGTCGACCTGGAAAAAGCGTTCGACAATATAAAATGGTGCAAGCTGTTCGAGATTCTGAAAAAAGTAATGGTAAGCTATAGGGAGAGACGGGTCATATACAATATGTACAACAACCAAGAGGGAATAATAAGAGTGGACGATCAAGAACGAAGTGCTCGTATTAAGAAGGGTGTAAGACAAGGCTGTAGCCTTTCGCCCCTACTCTTCAATCTGTACATCGAGGAAGCAATGATGGAAATAAAAGAAAGGTCCAGGAGTGGAATTAAAATATAAGGTGAAAGGATATCAATGATACGATTCGCTGATGACATTGCTATCCTGAGTAAAAGTGAAGAAGAATTAAATGATCTGCTGAACGGAATGAACTGTCTAATGAGTACACAGTACGGTTTGAGAGTAAATCTGAGAAAGATGAAGGTAATGAGAAGTAGTAGAAATGAGAACAGCGAGAAACTTAACATCAGGATTGATGGTCACGAAGTCAATGAAGTTAAGGAATTCTGCTACCTAGGCAGTAAAATAACCAATGACGGACGGAGCAAGGAGGACATCAAAAGCAGACTCGCTATGGCAAAAAGGGCATTTCTGGCCAAGAGAAGTCTACTAATATCAAATACCGGCCTTAATTTGAGGAAGAAATTTCTGATGATGTACGTCTGGAGCACAGCATTGTATGATAGTGAAACATGGACTGTGGGAAAACCGGAAGAGAATAGAATCGAAGCATTTGAGATGTGGTGCTATAGACGAATGTTGAAAATTAGGTGGACTGATAAAGTAAGGAATGCGGAGGTTCTACACAGTATCGGAGAGGAAAGGAATATGTGGAAAACACTGATAAGGAGAAGGGACAAGATGATAGGACATCTGCTAAGACATGAGGGAATGACTTCCATGGTACTAGAGGGAGCTGTAGAGGGCAAAAACTGTAGAGGAAGACAGAGATTGGAATACGTCAAGCAAATAATTGAGGACGTAGGTTGCAAGTGCTACTCTGAGATGAAGAGGTTAGCACAGGAAAGGAATTCGTGGCGGGCCGCATCAAACCAGTCAGTAGACTGATGATCAAAAAAAATTCATACTATTTCTTGGGTGGATGAACAGTGTTCCGCTGCACATGGGAAAGTAATATCTGAGGCACCAACGTATAGTGACTCTATTAATACCAGTTCTAATTCAGTATTTCAGCATTGCTACTGTTGCTATGCGGTTGGTCATTTAGTACAGGATTGTCCGGTACTTAGGAGCCATCGTTCAAATAGCTGACACCAGAGGATGCGAAAAGAGGGTAAGATTACTAGCTCGCCAGTGAATTGTAAATCCATTCAGGCGACACATGTTCTGGCACTTCCTTTTGTCTCTGCTAGGGTAGGACAGGGCCAGTGTGTGCAGTGCTGGAGTCGGGTAGTTCCGTATCCTTAGTTAATTGTGACTGGTACATAGAATATAGACATTTGCGCAGGTTTTCGTCTCCGCAGTCTCCAGTTCAGAGATGTCGGATCACCGATGGCAGAGATTTACCTCTAGTGGGGGAGGTGTGGGGGTGGTTGCACATCGATAAATTTTAATGGCATGATAGATTTTTCATAGCTAAGAATTTGAGGTTCCCTTTGTTGCTCAGGTGTGATTTCATCCAGCATGTCGGTCTGGTATTCCATTATGCGGGAGTGTTTTTTAAGATTGCGCCTCACCACTGTCTCTCTTTGTGTTTGTGCGAGCAGTCTTGTGCAGGGAATGTGAGCTATGTGTACAATGTGCAGTCTGACACGGGTTGTCTTACGGCTCATCAAGTGCAGGCTCTCAACCAGGTCTTGGAGCGCTATCCTGAGGTCTTATTGGATAAGTGGGGCGAGACAGAAATTCTTAAGTATGACATCTATTTGACTGATAGTGTGCCTATCCATCAGGCCCCTTATAGGCTATCCATCGAAGATGAAGATTTTGAGAGCGAAAATCGATAAGACGCTACAAAAGGGGGTGATTAGACCACCAACTTCGCCCTAAGCTTCGCCCTACATTTCTAGTACCCAAAGACCAGGGTAGCGATTTTCGTCTGGCAGTTGATTACCGGAGGCGTAACAAAAAAGTGGTGTTGGAGTCGGTCCCGTTGCCCGATTTGCACAATTGCTTTACATGGTTTGCAGGTGCTAATGTGTTCACCATCTTAAATCTCAATCAGGCATATTATCATATCCCCCTTGCCGAGTCATCCAAGCCTATGAGAGCGTTTTGGAAAGACTGGAATTTATTTGAGTTCAACCGGGTATCTTTTGGGTTGGGCACTGGTGTGGCTGTGTTGTCCCATTTGTTGGATGTTGTCTTAGGGGGCTTGAAGTTCGTCTGTGTATACACCTATTTAGATGACGTAGTTATCTACAGTCGCACCTTAGAGGAACACCTTCTTCACCTGGAGCAGGTTTCCCTAAGGTTGCGTTTGGCTGGCCTCACCATCAAACCATCTAAAATCACCTTGTGTAAACAAAATTTCTCTCTTAGGCCATTTGGTATCTGCAAAAGGCGTAAGCATCAACCAGGATAGAACTAAGGCCTTACAGGATTTTCTCCTCGCCAGTACCGACGACTGTCATACTGGGATAATGGCAGTTTTTCTTCAAGGACATGAAGGGGAGATGCGACCTCTAGCTTAAGCCTCACAGCGACGACTGATCCTGAATCCAACTATTCTGTATATGAATTAGAGGCTTTGGCCGTTATTTTTGCCTTGTCAAAGTTTGTTTCTATTTGAAGCATAAAGAATTTGTATTAGAGATGGACAACCAAGCATTAAGTTGGGTATTGGCTAGGCTGAGGAAGCCTGGCCGAACTGCTCGTTGGGCAGTCCGTACATCTGCCTTAAAGATATATTAAAGGCTGAGATAATGCAATTGCCGATGCTCTGAGTCGTATGTTTACACCCGACTCCCAGGAAGGTCGGGAGCAAGGCGAACAGGAAATTAGTGTTGGGGCGATTTTGTCCGACCTTCCTAACCTTTTTCCACATCTACATCTACATCCATACTCCGCAAGCCACCTGACGGTGTGTGGCGGAGGGTACCCTGAGTACCTCTATCGGTTCTCCCTTCTATTCCAGTCTCGTATTGTTCGTGTAAAGAAGGATTGTCGATATGCTTCTGTGTGGGCTCTAATCTCTCTGATTTTATCCTCATGGTCTCTTCGCGAGATATACGTAGGAGGGAGCAATATACCGCTTGACTCTTCGGCGAAGGTATGTTCTCGAAACTTTAACAAAAGCCCGTACCGAGCTACTGAGCGTCTCTCCTGCAGAGTCTTCCACTGGAGTTTATCTATCATCTCCGTAACGCTTTCGCGATTACTAAATGATCCAGTAACGAAGCGCGCTGCTCTCCGTTGGATCTTCTCTATCTCTTCTATCAACCCTATCTGGTACGGATCCCACACTGCTGAGCAGTATTCAAGCAGTGGGCGAACAAGCGTACTGTACCCTACTTCCTTTGTTTTCGGATTGCATTTCCTTAGGATTCTTCCAATGAATCTCAGTCTGGCATCTGCTTTACCGACGATCAACTTTATATGATCATTCCATTTTAAATCACTCCTAATGCATACTCCCAGATAATTTATGGAATTAACTGCTTCCAGTTGCTGACCTGCTATTTTGTAGCTAAATGATAAGGGATCTATCTTTCTATGTATTCGCAGCACATTACACTTGTCTACATTGAGATTCAATTGCCATTCCCTGCACCATGCGTCAATTCGCTGCAGATCCTCCTGCATTTCAGTGCAATTTTCCGTTGTTACAACCTCTCGATACACCACAGCATCATCTGCAAAAAGCCTCAGTGAAGTTCCGATGTCGTCCGCAAGGTCATTTATGTATATTGTGAATAGCAACGGTCCTATGACACTCCCCTGCGGCACACCTGAAATCACTCTTACTTCGGAAGACTTCTCTCCATTGAGAATGACATGCTGCGTTCTGTTATCTAGGAACTCTTCAATCCAATCACACAATTGGTCTGATAGTCCATATTCTCTTACTTTTTTCATTAAACGACTGTGTGGAACTGTATCGAACGCCTTGCGGAAGTCAAGAAACACGGCATCTACCTTTGAATCCGTGTCTGTGGCCCTCTGAGTCTTGTGGACGAATAGCACGAGCTGGGTTTCACACGACCGTCTTTTTCGAAACCCATGCTGATTCCTACAGAGTAGATTTCTAGTCTCCAAAAAAGTCACTATACTTTGGTGGACTTAAGGAGAAGCAGGCGCAGGACCCGTGTTGTGGTCCGATTCGAGAAAGGGTCATGACTGGGATTTCGGTGCTGGGTTATTTACTCCAACAAGGGGTACTGTGTAAGGAGGGTAGTGGTGATCAACAGTGGAGGGTGTTTGCCAATTGAGTTAGTAACGATGGTCTTCCGGTATTATCACTATTCTGTTCTTGGCAGCCATTTGGGCCTGTACAAGACCTTGGTCAGGGTCCGTGAAGACATTAGACGACTGGTTGGGCAGTGTGATTTCTGCAAATGGGCGAAGCCTGATTTTGGGGTCTGTCGTGGGATTCTATACTTGCAGATGGAGCAGTATCCCTCGATAAAGTTTTTATCAACTATATTGGACCGTTGCCCCGTACAAAGAAAGGCAACCATTACATCTTGGTTGTCGTGGATGCTTTCTCCCAGTTTACATGGCTGCTTCCTACTCTCGGAGTCTCTGCGGAAATCACTACCCAGCAATTGTCGAAGGTGATATCCTGATTCGGACCACCGAAATCATTGGTAAGCGACAATGCACACGCGCCTTTCTGTCTCGTGTGTTTAAGGCCTTCCATTTCAGTCAGGGTATTAGACATACTACCACCACGTCTTATTATCTTAAGGAGTCATTTGCCGAAAGAGTTAATCGGAATTTGAAAACAGCCCTAACCATCTACCATGCCCGGTCACCTGGTAGATGGGATATCACCTTCCCTGGCTCAATCAGGCATTTCATACGGCCAAACATGAGGCAACCGACATGACACCCGCTGCGTTAATGTTTGCCTATACCATTAATTCTCTGTTATCAAACATGTAGAGTATAAACGACCTCTTACCAACGTCCATTACCCCTCAGAGCCTCTGTGAGAATTGGCAAAGGGCCAAACAGAATATCCGTGCAGCCGGCCGGCGACAGCAGCTTTGATATAACAAGGGTCGTACCATTTTCGGGAAAGATTGGGGACCTGGTTTTTATTGGTAACTTGGCGGCTCTGTCTAGCCAACATACCAGGGGAAAATTAAAACCAAGATACAGGGGCCCTTATCGTATCTGCAAAACCTTGAATCTGGTTAGCTTGCAGGTAAGGGAGATCGTGTCGGGCAAGCTGTTTAGGGTACATCTTAGCCAGGTTAAGCTGCGATGAGTACAGAGGGTCTGTACCACCCCTGTCCTTTCGATTAGGAGGGCGAGGTTGAGCCTTGGCGAGCTGGCGCCATTGTTTTTTTGTTCATGTATCGTTGAGATCGACTGTGGTTGAGTTAAGCTATCTTAGCATTCCGCATGTCTTATCTTCCGGGTTGGAGGGTGGAGCGATTTGGTTGTTAGCCTTCGACGGGTAGCCGTCGAGATATCTTGACATTCGCTGGGACACGAGGCTCAACGGCTGCCGAACGAGCGTGATGACCGTTATATGTTCTGGGGTGAAATTGATCTGGCGTTTTGGCGACATTTTCAACTTGGAGATAAAAGTTCTGTGACTTCGCTGGGCACAAAATTTGGTCGTGAAGCGGTGAAGCTGTGGAACCCGCTCCTTCGTATTGTCTACATGATATGAAATAAGTGATGGTAATTGTTTTGTTGACCGGCACACCCAGAGGAATTTAAATTTTATTATTATGGTGAGACTTTCATAGTCGAACTTTAAGATGGTGTGGAAGAGTTCAGTTGGCCTAGTTAAATTGGGGCCGTTAATTAAAGTTTTTCAGATGTTTTACTAGTGCTCTGTGTTTCTTGTAATCAAGTGATTTTTTGTTAGCGTTTACAAAGCCTGCACTCTATTAATACAGTTGTCCATGTGTAAAGTGCTTAAGGTCAAAGTTGGGAATTTATCAGTAGTGTAACGTGTTCCTTTACAC
Organism: Schistocerca nitens; assembly: GCF_023898315.1. NCBI lineage: Eukaryota > Metazoa > Arthropoda > Insecta > Orthoptera > Acrididae > Schistocerca > Schistocerca nitens. The sequence goes on from NC_064618.1 coordinate 674,521,912, forward strand.
GCTTACCCATATATCGAGTCAAAGGTTCTGCCGAGTGTTTCTATGTTACAGAGTTATTGGAATGTCTTTGTAATTCGGGCAAAAACGCTTGACAGTGCCCAGCAGTGTTTAAGAACCTGGCCATTACCGGGAGTTGTTCAAGTACTGCCTTCCAGAGTTTAGAATTTATCTTGCTTCCTTCATAGCGGATTAAACTGGTAGACATATACATAAATATTATCTGTAGCATGTTTCCTTAAATATTAGGGACTGCCAACTGTCTAAACTTTAAATTGCATAGCATTTGCTGAGTTCCTTGTGCAGCTCTTTTTAGAAGTCTTTTATTAACATGTCTGAGGACGTGAACATACATTTTTAAAGATCAGTGTTTCTGCTGTAGTTTATGTAAATGGTTCTTTCATGTTATGTAACTGGATCTTAGCTTGTCAGTAGTGTTGAAGTGTCATTACGTCATCTTTTATTGGTAACTGTTTTCATTATACGTATTTTGAGGGAAGTCCTATATGGGAGTTTGAATTTCTGAAGTTTGTCAGTAATTCTGTTTCCTTAATACAGGAAAATAAAGCGAGGGGTATTAGTGCCCGGCAACGTTAAGTTAACGGATTGAAACAATAAGTTTATAAGGCTATTTTAGTGAAGGGTGTTTCAAGTGTGGCCATCTTAATGTCATAACTGGTTTTAACAAGTTAGATGAAGTTGCTATGTGAAGTATTGATAATTGCTATGCTTAAGGTTTCTATAAATGCCTGGCACATTGAGTTTTTTATAGCTTTCTCTTAAAGTACTGTTTATTTGAGTACTGGGTACGTTGGGTTTCTATCTGTATTTGCAAAGCGTTATTTAGTGGCTCGTCCACAATTTGTAATTGTCAAATTCCTTAACAGGTGGATTCACAATAAACTGTCTTAATTATAAATTGTGACTACCAACCATGATTCCATCCTGCTCCCCCTTTTATGGTATCTAAGATATGGTGGGCAAGTGTGGTACGAGTAGGGAACCCACGTACCAATTACATCAGTGTCGTGCTTGTTTTCATTCATTGTCTTACCTTTTAGTTTCGTTCCAACCCTTAGTTCAAATGGGTTCAAATGGCTCTGAGCACTATGGAACTTAACTTCTGAGGTCATCAGTCCCCTAGGACTTAGAACTACTTAAACCTAACTAACCTAAGGACATCACACACCTCCATGTCCGAGGCAGGATTCGAACCTGCGACCGTAGCGGTCGCGCGGTTCCAGACTGTAGCGCCTAGAACCGCTCGGCCACCCCTGCCGGCCTAACCCTCACTGTTTTAGATAATTTCCAATAAGAAATTAAGCAGATAGTTTTATTACATATTTCCGAGAAACTATCGTTGGAACAACAAACAATACAATAATTTAGTCTGGAGCCGGAATTTATTTACTATATTTTGTCTCCCCTGACACTCAGAGGTCGCTCTTGCTTCCAAAGTAGGAGTGTCAAATAGCTCGAATGCCTTATTCTATTTGACTTGGAAGTGTCTCTGTAGCGTTCATGTTGAAATGGTACGGTGGTAATATAATGACAGCGTGACTCACAGCCTTTCCTGCTTCAGCTATAAATTAACAGCGCACACCGCTAACTTGAAGCTAAGTATTTTGAGCGTATTTGCGGTAAGTAACTTTGTTTTTTATCACATCTTTTAAGTCTTGCTCTTTATGGCCTGTATTCATTCTCGTAGGCATGAAACTACACATTGTTCATAATTATTGGGGTGGTGGGGCACCAATGTCAGCAGACCATCAAATACGCATCCTCCAAAAAACCACACCTGCTATAAGTGCAGTAAATTACCTTCTACCGTCCGATTTTGTATAAAATGTGACATCCCCACAAGAAGTGTCTCATCAGTCACACAACCTGAGTACATGTCCTGTAATAATTCAAATCTCATCAAAGAAACAATTTTTGCGTTTCTGGGGTCTTGAATTTGACGTTGATAACGCCTCCTTCACACACTAACGTGGTATCCATTTGTTATGATACAATTTCTTTTCGTATTTTTATACTGAAATCAATATCTTCCAATAACTTCTGTAAACCAAATATGTTAAAAGTACGCAAGTCATTATCGTCATCTGCGTTACGTAGTACCTTATTCATTGTAAGTGCTTTATTTCTGAAGAAAAGTTACAGTGTAAAGCGCTTCCCACAGCTTCGTCACATTTTCCCACACATGAGTGCCGTGTTATTGATTTGCCAGGAGTGATCAGCTTACTCACGTTCAATTTCGCTTTCTGCAGACCTGTTATTTTTCAGTCTGATAATGTTGGTAACAATGGAAGTTCTTTCCAAAAGCTTCTCTAAGACATTTTGTCATTTTTAAGCAGTTTTCTGCGTCTGTATTTCACTACAGAACATAAAGCATCCTACTGACCACTATAAGCAAGATAATCACGCAGAGAAATAGTTGAAAGCAAACTAAGTGAATTTATGCTGGTGTGCCACGTATGATTTATGGTTCCATGTTATCCCTTCACACCTTAATGAGTAGTGTCGCTACAGCAAACGTTTCATTTTTCACAGTTCCCGATCATCCCATAACTTCTGAATATGATTATAAATATTCATAAAAATGGTAATAATGAGCGTACTTAAGCTCGGAGCCCAAGCTGCGCGGATCCCGGCCGCCTGATGCAAGTGTTTTTAGTTGACACAACTTCGGCGACTTGCGTGTCAATGGGGATAAAACGATAATGAAGACAAACGTAACACCCAGTCACAGAACGGAGAAAATCTCAGACGCAGCCGGGAATCGAATCTGCCACCCTCGCACGGCTCTCTGCCGTGCTGATTACTCAGCTGTGGAGGCGGACATAGAAATCAAATGGGATTAATGAAGGTGAAAACTCAAGTTCTTGTTACGGAGAGTCTTGCGCAATTTTACTGCCTGTCGACGTGTTGTCTTGTATGTTGAAGAACTGATAAACGAAGTCTATCAGTAGACCAGGTTTCACTAGGCACGACCTGGGTGGTTGTGGGGTCACACATGGAAAAATTCCTGTAGTAGTTGGTGCTAGGGCTGCACCTTTTTTAGACTGAAGTCAGCTGATAGGTATACCCGCTTAAAGGAAGTCCCTCTAACTAAGGAATTACATTCAGAGGACGTCACGATTCCAAGTAGAGAAGGAATTTGCATATTTGATCACAATATAAGAGTTATTATAGTTAGTTAACTGCTTATAGATGTTGACACTGGAATTATTGGTATATAGGAACATCACTTAAATAATTTGACAGTTGAGAGGTTTCCTATACCAGGATACAGATTAGCTACCTGTTTTTCAAGGAGTTCGATGCGGAGTGGGGGAATGGCCATGTATGTAAAAAACAATATTCCGTTCGGGTCCATAGACGTATCACGACATTGAACTAAACAGATATTTGATTGTTTTGCACGGTCAGTTGAACTTAGTGAAACTAAACGTCTAATTTGTGATATTTATAGGTCCCCTAACTTTGACTTCAGAGCATTTCTGGTCAAGCTAGAGAGGGTTCTTGATTTACTTCATAGGACGTACCAGAAATTAGTTATATGTGATGACTTCAATATTAATTTTGTATATGACTGTGCAAGAGAAAGGGTGTTGGTAGATATCCTAAATTCATATGATCTGATGCAGACTGTTTTTTCCAGGCATGGTGCAGGGGAACAGTGGCACAGCCATAGACATTTTGGGCATTCTGTTTCTAAAACGGTGAATGGCCTTCAGACCATGACGCATAAATTTCAACACTAAAAAGCTTTTGTACTCAAACAAATGTCACATATAATTACAAACTACGTGTATATAGGAAAGCTAATGCAACGGCAATAGTTTTTTAAACCTCGTCAAGGAACAAGAGTGGCAGGGTGTTTATAGTGCCGATAACATGATCACAAATATAATGCTTCCCTTAACACATTTCTCATGCTCTTTGAGAGTTGCTTTCCATTCGAACTTTCTAAACGGGGTACTAGCAGTAAAAGGCAGCCTGTGTGGCTGACTAATAGGATAAGAATATCATGTAGAATAAAGTGGGACTTACATAAAAATGTTAGAAGTAGTCACAATCAAGCTACAGTAGCCCATTACAAGCAGTACTGTAAGGTACTTAAAAATTTTATTAAGAAGGCAAGGAGTACGTGGTACACAAATAGAGTAGCTAATTCACAGGATAAAATTAAAACTACATGGTCAGTTTTGAAGGAAGTGTCTGGTCAGTAGCACAAGGTCGACGATATGAAGTCAGTTCGTAGCACAATTATTTATTACTCATAAATCAGGTATACGTATAGTATTTAACAATCATTTTCTGAACATAGCTGGTGAATTAAATAAAAATTTAGTTTCTACAGGGAATCATACCTCTCTTGGCAAAATGCCTTTCGAGAGTGATGGTGAAATACTCCTCTGTGATACAGACAAGGGGGAGATTGAGGGAATGATCAAATTATTGAAGACTAAGGACTCTCATGGATATGGAGTGTCTAGCAGAATATTAAAGTACCGTGCTGCACATGTTAGCCCTGTAATTATCCATGTTTGCAATTTATCTTTTAGTAATTGTCAGTTTCCTCAACGATTAAAGTACTCAGTAGTAAAGCCACTTTATAAAAAGGGAGAAAGGAATAATCTAAACAATTTTAGACGTATTTCTATGCCATCAGTGTTTGCTAAAGGTATTAAAAAGGCTGTGCATGTAAGGATAATTTATCATTTTAGATTACATAATTTGCTAGGAAATGTACAGTTTGTCTTTAAAAGTCGTCTAACAACTGAAAATGCTGTATTCTCTTTTCTGTGAGGTACTGCATGGGTTAAACAAAAGTTCCGGGCTAGACATATTTTTTGATTTGACTAAGGCATTTGTGTTTATCACAAGATATTGCTCCAGAAGTTGGACCATTACAGAATACAGGGAATAGTTGACAATTGGTTCACCTCTTACTTTAAGAAGAGAGCAAAAGGTCATTATTCAGTGTTGAAAATGGCTGTGATGTGGGGTCTGAGTGGGGTACAGTCAAATCAAATAGGGGGGGGGGGGTGCCCCAGGTATCAATGTTGAGGCCCTCTTGTATTACGGGTAACTTCATATAGTTCAGTTCATGACTCAGTTTTTACAGTTTCTAACTCGCAAGTCAACAAAACCCGACGTTTTAATTTCACAGAATGGGCATATGATTAGTGAAACGGAACAATTGAAATTTCTAGGTGTTCAGATGGATAATAAACTATTACGGAAAGCCCACATTCAGGATACATTCCAAGATTTAATGCTGCCATTTTTACTATTCTCAAAGTATATTTTTGGCTCAGAAACGGGCATTTCGGGCAATAGGTGGTTACGTTTGCGAACCTCTTGTTTATTCCTGTTCATTAGTCTCCGTATTCTGACATTGGCCTCTCAATATATATATTCTTTACTGTCGTTTCTTGTTAACAATAGGCTTAGTCCCAAGAATTAGCAGCTTTCAGTCAGTTAATACTAGGCAGAAATCCAATATGCATTTAGATCGCACTTCCTTGATTATTCGGCAGAAAGGTGGGTCACTCCTGTTCTGTTGAGAAGTTCGTTGAAAAATTAAGCTGCTGCTTATGTTATATTGTTGACTGCGTTTGCTTAAACTTATGGCTTGACTTTCTTTTGGGTTCATATACATTTTATTTTTATCTGTTATTACTTTTATGTTGTAATTTCATGTACTGATACGTTCCATGACCTTGGAGATTTACTCCTTAATTTAGTCCTACAGAAGTTGACGTGTACATAAATACATAAGAAAGTTAAAGAACACTAAGAAGTATTAGTAAGATGGCTACAAAGACATGCAGAACCAGTAAAACGCTTCTGAGTAACATAATATCGTGGCTGTATGTAGAAGATATTTGGATGAACTGTTGGATTTATTGTAAAGCGTATGTAGAACTGGATTAAGATTAAAAATAGACAAAGCAATCACCTAAATGAAGATTGGTCGCCAGGACAATAACTAGTTTGCAAAACCCTGCTGCTGTGTAAGTGAATTTCACTGGCTCGGATTTAATCATGACATCGACCCAATGCTGAATTAATGCTCATAAACGGATTGATTACCATTATGAAATATTGTGGCTCTAGCACTGATTCTTAATGTGAGGAATTTCCATGTTATTAGTAAAAAGAGTTAAATCTGATAATAGAAACAATATATCACTGACGTGTTTAGATTATTACAAGTGAAGAAATTACAATGAAGACGCATCTCTATTAGTGCTGAATCCACCAAAGTTACAAACATAAAACAAACCATGAGATTTAGAAATATGGGACTATCGGTTGGCAAAGTTACTCAAACGGTTCGAAATTCCTTATAAGAACGCATCTGACATTGTGAAATTTATCTCAACCTCCCTACACATTAGAGTGACTGTGTGACTAAATAAAACAGTGAAGAAGCCCATGTAATTGTTGATGCATTGGCAAATGTGGGGCAGTAATTCCTATTATGAAACCGAACTACAGACCTGCAATTGCCTTAACCTGCCAGGGGTTTTAGGTATGCTCACCATAATCTTCAATTGAAGACAAGCTGCGCTGTGACGCCATATCTGGCTGCCATGAAGTACAGTGCTAGAACGCAGTGCTGCCCAAGGGCTACTGCAGCAGTGGATGACCGCTACCTACGGATTATGGCTCGCAGGAACCCTGATAGCAATGCCACCATGTTGAATAATGCTTTTCGAGCAGACACAGGACGTCGTGTTAAGACTCAAACTGTGCGCAATAGGCTGCATGATGCACACCCTCACTCCCGACGTCCATGGCGAGGTGCTTCTTTGCAACCACACCATGCAGAGCGTTACAGATGGGTACAACAACATGCTGCATGGACCGCTCAGGGTTGGCATCACGTTCTCTTGACTGAGGAGTGTCGCATATGCCTTCAACCAGACAATCGTTGGAGACATGACTGGAGGCAACCGGGTCAGGCTGAACGCCTTAGCCACACTGTCCAGCCAGTGCAACAAGTTGGAGGTTCCCTGCTGTTCTGTTTTGAGTTGGAATTATGTGGCGCCGGCGTACGCCGCTGGTGGTCATGGAAGGCCCTGTAACCGTTGTACGATACATGAATGCCCTCCTCCGACCAATAGCGCAACCATATCGGCAGCATGTCAGCGAGGCATTCGTCCCCTTGGTGACAATTCGCGCATCTATCATGCAGATCTGGTGAATGACTTCCTTTAGGATAACGACATCGCTCGGCTAGAGCGGCCATCATGTTCTCCAGACATGAACCCTAAGCCTCGGATTGACTGAAAAGGGCTGGATAAACTTGTGGATAGTATGCCACGACGAATACAGGCAGGCATCAATGCAAGAGGACGTGCTACTGGGTATTAGAGGTCTTAGTGTGCAGCAATCTGGACCACCACTTCTGAAGGTCTCTGTGTATGGTGGTACAACATGCAACGTGTGATTTTCATGATCCATAAAAAGGGCGGAAATGATGTTTATGTTGATCTCTATTCCAATTTTCTGTACAGGTTCCGGAACTCTCGGAACCAAGGTGATGCAAAACTTTTTTGATGTGTGTATATTTCCAAGAAAATGAGTTTTCTCTTAAAGTGATAATCCTGAACACATTGAATGGAAGTGAAATAAACGACTTTGGGATATCCAAAGAAGAATACACTGGATGCCTTTTGAAATGTGATGTTGCAGAATTGTGTTAAAAGTTAGATAGTACGATAAAGTACGACACAAGGTAGCAGAAAAAACAAACAGACGAAGAAACAAACTTTGCATTTCGCTACCAGAAGAAGGTACTTACACAATTCACTGCGAGATCTGCTTTAGTACATCGAGGAATAGCTGTCACGACAACGATACGATAGCGATAAAACAACATTGTGTGTCGACATCTGGTTTTCATTTTATGTATAGCGCATGTCCTGAGTTGAAACGATCAGTACAATGTAGAAAGAGGTGTAGGGTGGTGTAAAACCCGTTCCAAAGGTAGACACCTGGAAAAAGTACAAGTAATTTTATTTCTTCGTAAAGAGCGAATCATTTTTTATGTGATGTCGGCTCTTAGCACGTACGTATTTGTCCTATTCTGTGTTTCATACGACGAAATTTCTTATTAAACTGCGTTACGAGTTTCACGAGGGATTCTGCTTTGAAGAAAGAAGATTAAAGTTTAACGTCTCGTAGACGACATGATCATCAGCGACGGAACAACCTGTGGAAGGACAGAGAAGGAAATCTGCCCTGCCCTTTTAAATGAAACACCCCAGCATTTCCTTAACCCATTCAGTCCCAACAACACAAAAGATTAATATCAAATTTTTCACAAAATTACTTTTATCATAGTAAGCAACGAATATTAGAAGAAACTCACAAACAACTAAGAATCAATTGTTTCAAACGTGATTTCGCTTTGGAACCACCGGAACTTAGTTTTCAACCACCTGTCATTTGGTGAGATGTACTTGAAAGCAGTTTCTAATTTTTCCTAGATACAATCCCTCATTTCGAAATTTATATGAACTCATAATGCCTCAAGTAAATTATATTTCTAAATAACAAAAACTGGACTAAACTTAATAAATGTATATCAAAAGTACATAACATTCAAGTGGTGTCATTTCGAAACTACTCATAACTGGAGTAATATGAACTAATATGAACTTAGACTTAACTTACAATAACTCGTTCTTTTGAACATATTCCATAAAATGACTGACAGGTATCAAAGCAAGTTTTAAATCTAATCTAAAATGTTTTCTCCCAGACCACTCCTTTTCCATGGACGAATTTCTATTTAAGTACTGGTAGTCTGAATAAAAAGTAACACTTAGCTCTTTTACGTGTAGTTGCGTGAGTGCGACTAAAAATACAGGGTGATTCAAAAAGAATACCACAACTTTAGGAATTTAAAACTCTGCAACGACAAAAGGCAGAGCTAAGCACTATCTGTCGGCGAATTAAGGGAGCTATAAAGTTTCATTTAGTTGTACATTTGTTCGCTTGAGGCGCTGTTGATTAGGCGTCAGCGTCAGTTGATGCTAAGATGGCGACCGCTCAACAGAAAGCTTTTTGTGTTATTGAGTACGGCAGAAGTGAATCGACGACAGTTGTTCAGCGTGCATTTCGAACAAAGTATGGTGTTAAACCTCCTGATAGGTGGTGTATTAAACGTTGGTATAAACAGTTTACAGAGGATGGGTGTTTGTGCAAAGGGAAAAGTTCTGGACGGCCGAGAACGAGTGATGAAAATGTAGCATGCATCCAGCAAGCATTTGTTGGCTGTTCCCTCAGCTCGACCAAGAAGCACAACAATTCATATTTCAGCAGGATGGCACTTATCTGTCCGTAACTACCTGCACGTCAACTACCCGAGGCGATGGATCGGCCGCCAGGCAGCCCGTGACAGAGCACTTCATCACTGGCCTCCAAGAAGCCCTGATCTTTTCCCCTGTGATATTTTATTATGGGGGTATGTTAAGGATATGGTGTTTCGGCCACCTCTCCCAGCCACCATTGATGATTTGAAACGAGAAATAACAGCAGCTATCCAAACTGTTACGCCTGATATGCTACAGAGAGTGTGGAACGAGTTGGAGTATCGAGTTGATATTGCTCGAGTGTCTGGAGGGGGCCATATTGAACATCTCTGAACTTGTTTTTGAGTGAAAAAAAACCTTTTTAAATACTCTTTGTAATGCTGTATAACAGAAGGTTATATTATGTTTCTTTCATTAAATACACATTTTTAAAGTTGTGGTATTCTTTTTGAATCATCCTGTATAACGGGTTCATTAATATTAACTCTAATCATGTGTACACATCCCGTGAAATGATTCTTTCCACGGCATTTCGATGAAAGAACAGTTCATATGGTCTATGGAAGATGTAACTAACTAACCAGCTCGAGAGAACAGGGCGGGTTCTTTTGGAACTTGGCTCTATTGAGCCAAATATCCCAGCAGACTGGGATTGGGCCAGAGAAAGTGCCAATTAGGAATATTTGGGATGTCCAGTTCGGTCATTCGTCTGATGACCGAGGGAAACCTCCCAAAAGGCCTGGTAAGAGAGAAAGATTGGAATGGTTTTAGAGCAACTAAAACCGAAACAATTTCCAAATGCTCGTTATCTGTAGATCAGCCCCAAAGAGTGAAAAGTGCTCCTCCCTTGGTCACACACTACTCGTAACGCTTTGATCCTGTGAGAATACCATGGTAAAGGTATGAGAACCTATTTATTCAGTAAGAGGCGCTGTGTCCCACTTGCTAATGTTCTCGCAACAGACAACAATAATTACCCGCGAACAAATCTCAGCTATTCAGAATGGGCCCCGGAAGACCTAGCATCTAAAGGCTTTCTCAGAGTTACATAGCACTTTACGTGAGAAAATTTACGGGAATGACGTTATCTTGGGAAGTTAAGTACTGCTCATTTCTCACTTATTACAGCGCCAAGAGCCGGCCGAGCTAAACTGAATAATACGCTGTGTACGACGACATAGCTCAAATAATTCTCTTTTACTGCGCAGCTTTACTTTCTTTATGGGGCAAAAAATGAGTTGTTAAAGACTTAACGGAAGAACGTCTGACAGTGGAGATGGGCAAATATCCTGTTAACGTTTCTGTTTATGGTCGGCGCAGACTTATGGTCTGGCAAGATTTTATTCAGTTTCCCGCTCAGAGATTTAGTAATATGCATTACAAAGGATAATTGCATTATCCCTCCGATAGTACCAGCGAAAATAATTGCTACGGAATAGCAAACACAGTCAAATAGACACGTTGTATGACACAGTAAGTCACGGTGACATCATTCCATCAGTTTTGGAACTGCAGAGGAGTGAGACGATTTCTTTTCGTAATATTTCCACTGACAACCAGGTCTATCAGTATTTACTTTCGATACTTTTGCTCATTAGCATACTTTCTTGTAAGCATGGGCATTGTCAGCGAACAGTTTGGTGGGTACTGCTTAACCTATCTGGAAAATAAGTTATACTGCATACGAGTACACTAAGAATATTAGAGGTCCTGTAACGGTTCTTTGGGGCAATCCCGATGACACTTCCGCTAAGGTAGATGTAGACACTGTATTAACTGAAAAGAGCCAATATTTTACTCATCGGTAGGAAATTTAAAAAAAAACTATCGTACCCATAAAAATAGCGAATTAAATATATTGATGCCTTGTAGACACTTACCTATGATAAAAAGTTAGAGTAAATATTATCGATTCCAATCTCGCCATCTGTATTTAAAATCTATCTATAAGAGAGAGGTAATCGATTTTCACAAGTTTTACTTAGAATAATACAAGTGTTAAATCAAGCTATGTTTCTATTTTCGTTACAGGTTATAACTTTTAAAAACTGGGAACAGCCACCGAGGGCGTGTACCTAGTTAGAGAACGCAAACAGTTAGCTCCTAGAAAAAGGATTGCGGAGAAACAGTGAACATCATTTGTTACTAAGTATTTCCTCTAAAAATTTAATAATCAACAAGAAATTATTTTTAAAAATAGTAATAAGGTATAACAGAAAACATTGACGTTTTCGTTTCCATTCGAAGAAGAGATAAATATTAAAGATCAACTTTAAGAAAAATTACTGAACTCCAAGTACCAGATGTTAAATAATCTACACATTCTTCACAATTTCAAAAGTGTTACAAAACACTAACAATCACATTAAGTAGTAATGAATTACGAGTGGCCAGTCCGACGTAGGATTGGGGCACAAACCCGTTGGCAGCGCAACAGGTGCCAGGCATAGACCACTGGCCCCAACACCTGGCGACAATAAGGCAAGCGAGAACAATCTGACCGCCACAAACACTCTCTTAAACAGTGAAAGGGTAAAACAAAACTAAAGCTTTTGGTCCAGCTCTGAAAATTTTCACTCTTAGAGAGGGTATAAACGCGTGAGAGATCTAAAATCAAAGGTTATTTATACTTTAAATGTAAAACAAGTATTCGAGGAACATATAAAATATTACACTTATTTCACTAAATAGTAAGGAGGAGTATATATTACTGGCTACAGAAACCAAGTCACTGCAACGGATTAAAGTGGATCGCCTTTCTTAAGTTCAACATAGTAGCAAGATGAAATCTAAATTTAAAACTGATCTCAGCTCACAAGGCCTCTAAATCAAAACCACAAGGAAGCAGCGGTTTGAAATTTTACTACTTCAGATTGGGCACCCGAAATTAAAAAAAAAATGTTCTCTAAACAGATAAGCCTCTTACCACACAGGAGAGAGTTGAGCACTTGCCAGCCTCACCATCAAATAATCACCAACTACATGGAAAATGCTGGAACTTAGCACTCATGAAGTAGAGAACCAAGAGGAGGAAAAGCGCCAAGCTGCTTCAAACAAGCTACAAGCAACCTAGGCAAGTATCTGGCGAACATTAAAAATGAGACTCACCCAGAAACAAAAGGAGGCTGGATGTGAATTTGTCCTCTATCGGAAAACCTAAGAAGGTGTCCTCCCAGTGTCCTGCAAAATCCCACGATGGAGTTCCAAGCGAATAGGGCTGCCCAGGGCACGATCCATGGGTTTCGCTGAATCTCGTAGGCTTCTGCAGGATGAACCCCCAAGCAACCGAACTAGTGCAGCCAAGCACCTCCTGTCAACAACCGCACCGTCCTGTGTGTTAAACACCGGCTCACAACTCTCGCACCTCAAAAAATCCGTGCGCAGGCAATAGTAGCCAATTGCTCCCCAAATTGCTCATACGTCCCGCCGGGCACCATTACCCACCCGCTCCGACCGCCTTCTCCTCCAATGCTCCATTCCGTCTTTCCTACCACAGAGAGAGACCAAAGATCCTTGAACCTGGAAAGAAAGTACTCAACTCCTCGGGCGCGAGCTATCGACCTCGCAGCGTGGCTCAGCCTTCCCCCTGTGAACTGAACTCCCAGAAAGGGAGGTCAGCAAGGGAAAACAAAAACGCGTCAATTGGTATCAGCAGGTTTAACTTGACTGAAATGTGCCCTTTGCACATGGTTGGGTGCCTCGTCCATCACTTGCAATGTCACTGGAAAGGGTACCTCAAGGATGCACTGCATCATAGACCCACAAAACATGGCATAAATTTTCTTGATATCTTGGCACCTTTGTCACAAGTTCCAGAGTTCCTAATGCAGACTCTGTCCCTCAGCTTAAAACTGGCAGGCTATCTCCCAGTTTTAGCGCACCGCTTCCTTTTATGGGACCTTGCAGTGTTTAGTCCCACCCTCCACCAATTAGCCCTAAGGACATGAGAGTCACCTGATCAGGAAGAAAGTCTACTACATCCCACAAGTTGGTCAGTGCCGAATTAATAGGATCGGCGAACTTTAAGGACGCCAGGATAGCCTGGTAAGCCGGCCGCGGTGGCCGTGCGGTTCTGGCGTTGCAGTACGGAACCGCGGGACTGCTACGGTCGCAGGTTCGAATCCTGCCTCGGGCATGGGTGTGTGTGATGTCCTTAGGTTAGTTAGGTTTAAGTAGTTCTAAGTTCTAGGGAACTTATGACCTACAATGTTGAGTCCCATAGTGCTCAGAGCCATTTTGAACAGCCTGGTAAACTTAGTGCCTCGCTCTTTGAAAGCAAAAGTCAACAACAGGAGGGAATGATCCACCTCCACTGCACCTCTGAGTGGTAAGTAATAAGTACAGTTTTCAAGTTCGTGTTAACCCTCTCCGCAAGGAACGGTAGAGAATAATAAGGGGTGGTAGTTAAGCGACGGATCCTACGCCAAAAACAAAACCTACAGAATTCCCGAGACACAAAGCATGGGACATTATCGCTGACTATAGTGACAGGAGGACCAATGAGTAAGATAAGGTCACTAAGATATTTACTGTTGGCCCCCACGGTTATCCTCTCACCCGGCATCAACCAAAAAAACTGCGAAATGCGTCCACTGCTAAGAAAATATAACGGTAACTTCACCTGAATCCAGGAAAGGAGGCTGACGTAATCAATGAGAAGAGGTTCCACATGACGTAAGGCGAGGATGAAATGCAGCAATCCGCTCTTAAGGCCCGAACTTGGATTTGACCACTTACATTCTCGGCACTGCTCAACCATCCATCTCATAACTTTGTAGAGCGAGGACCAGGTCACATGTTGCATTATCTTATGTATGGTTTTATAAATAACTATGTTTCCACCTAAACGCGACTGATAATAACATTTTAAGACTGCGGGAATAACATCTCAAAGCAAACAAAATTTCCACTGGCCACCACCGCATGTCTGTAAACACAAATTTCCATTTTTAAGCAGGTACCAGTACACTTCGTCCCTAGCCTGAAGATACTGTTTAATATGCGACAACCAAAAAAAAATGTTCAGATGTGTGTAAAATCTTATGGGCCTTAACTGCTAAGGTCATCAGTCCCTAAGCTTACACACTACTTAACCTAAATTATGCTAAGGACAAACACACACACCCATGCCCGGGGGAGGACTCGAATCTCCGCCGGGACCAGTCGCACACTCCATGACTGTAGCGCTAAGACCGCTCGGCTAATCCCGCACGGCATGTGACAGCCCCAGGTCGGAATTTTGTTGATGACCAAGATCACGAAACAGTTTAGGAACCTCATCCAAGACTACACTAAGAGTGGCTTCATGGTTGGACATTCATCCAAGTGAAGTTCCCTACTGGCCTGACTCAAACGTACGGCTAATGCGTCAGTGACGTTTTCGCCACCACTTATGTGCTTTACTGAGAACCTGAATGCAGAAATACGCACCGCCCACATGGCAATTCGCTCCGGTAAAAGACGCACACTAGCACCCCTGAGAGAACTTGTTTCTCAGTTTCTAAACTAAACTGACGGTGCTATAAGCAAAATTCTAATTGTTTGGTCCCGAATAGGGCAGTGAGGGACCCAAGCTTGTAGGTCGAATACTTGGCCTTTGCAGTCGTTAAAGCACATGATGCATAAGCAATGGGGCAACATTCTCCATCCTCTACCGGCAGCAACACGACTCCTATTCCCGTACTCGAAGCAACGGTTTGCGAAATAAAGGGTAAGTCAGAATTTCAGAAGATAAGTACCAGAGCGTTACTGAAGGCACTCTTCAGGGTGTCAAAGGTAGGATGCTCACCTTATGTCCACAAATAGGCGAACTTAGGCATCTACTTGACAAAAAAATTCATCATACCTGTTGTTGTTGTGGTCTTCAGTCCTGAGATTGGTTTGATGCAGCTCTCCATGCTACTCTATCCTGTGCAAGCTTCTTCATCTCCCAGTACCTACTGCAACCTACATCCTTCTAAATCTGCTTAGTGTATTCATCTCTTGGTCTCCCTCTACCATTTTTACCCTCCACGCTGCCCTCCAGTACTAAATTGGTGATCCTTGATGCCTCAGCACATGTCCTACCAACCGATCCCTTCTACTGGTCAAGTTGTGCCACAAACTCATCTTCTCCCCAATTCTATTCAATACCTCCTCATTAGTTATGTGATCTACCCATCTAATCTTCAGCATTCTTCTGTAGCACCACATTTCTAAAGCTTCTATTCTCTTCTTGTCTAAACTATTTATCGTCCATGTTTCACTTCCATACATGGCAACACTCCATACAAATACTTTCAGAAACGACTTCCTGACACTTAAATCTATACTCGATGTT
Source organism: Schistocerca nitens (assembly GCF_023898315.1). Lineage (NCBI taxonomy): Eukaryota > Metazoa > Arthropoda > Insecta > Orthoptera > Acrididae > Schistocerca > Schistocerca nitens. The sequence goes on from NC_064618.1 coordinate 674,537,566, forward strand.
AACAAATTTCTCTTCTTCAGAAACGCTTTCCTTGCCATTGCCAGTCTACATTTTATATCCTCTCTACTTCGACCATCATCAGTTATTTTGCTCCCCAAATAGCAAAACTCCTTTACTACTTTAAGTGTCTCATTTCCTAATCTAATTCGATCAGCATCACTCGACTTAATTCGACAACAATCCATTATCCTTGTTTTGCTTTTGTTGATGTTCGTCTTATACCCTCCTTTCAAGACACTGTCCATTCCGTTCAACAGCTCTTCCAAGTCCTTTGCTGTCTCTAACAGAATTACAATGTCATCGGCGAACCTCAAAGTTTTTATTTCTTCTCTATGGATTTTAATACCTACTCCGAACTTTTCTTTTGTTTCCTTTACTGCTTGCTCAATATACAGATTGAATAACATCGGGGTGAGACTACCACCCTGTCTCACTCCCTTCCCAACCACTGCTTCCCTTTCATGTCCCTCAACTCTTATAACTGCCATCTGCTTTCAGTACAAATTGTAAATAGCCTTTCGCTCCCTGTATTTTACCCCTGCCACCTTCAGAATTTGAAAGAGAGTATTCCAGTCAACATTGTCAAAAGCTTTCTCTAAGTCTACAAATGCTAGAAACGTAGGTTTGCGTTTCCTTAATCTTTCTTCTAAGATAAGTCGTAGGGTCAGTATTGCCTCACGTATTCCAACATTTCTACGGAATCGAAACTGATCTTCCCCGAGGTCGGCTTCTACCAGTTTTTCCATCCGTCTGTAAAGAATTCGCGTTAGTTATTTTGCAGCTGTGACTTATTAAACTGATAGTTCGGTAATTTTCACATCCGTCAACACCTGCTTTCTTTGGGATTGGAATTATTATATTCTTCTTGAAGTCTGAGGGAATTTCTCCTGTCTCATACATCTTGCTCACCAGATGGTAAGTTTTGTCAGGACTGTCTCTCCCAAGGCTGTCAGTAGTTCTAAAGGAATGTTGTCTATTCCCGGGGCCTTGTTTCGATTTAGGTCTTTCAATGCTCTGTCAAACTCTTCACGCAGTGTCATATTTCCCATTTCATCTTCATCTACCTCCTCTTCCATTTCCATAATATTGTCCTCAAGAACATCGCCCTTGTATATATAGCCTCTATATACTCCTTCCACCTTTCTGCTTTCCCTTCTGTGCTTAGAACTGGATTTCCATCTGAGCTCTTGATATTCATACAAGTGACTCTCTTTTCTCCAAAGGTCTCTTTAATTTTCCTGTAGGCAGTATCTATGTTACCCCTCGTGAGATAAGCCTCTACATCCTTACATTTGTCCTCTAGCCATTCCTGCTTAGCCATTTTGCACTTCCTGTCGATCTCATTATTGAGACGTTTGTATTCCGTTTTGCCTGCTTCACTTACTGCATTTTTGTACTTGCTCCTTTCATCAATTAAATTCAGTTTCTCTTCTGTTATCCAAGGATATCTACTAGCCCTCGTCTTTTTACCTACTTGATCCTCTGCTGCCTTCACTACATCATCCCTCAGAGCTACCCATTCTTCTTCTACTGTATTTCTTTCCCCCATTCCTGTCAATTGTTCCCTTGTGCTCTCCCTGAAACTCTGTACAACCTCTGGCTTAGTCAGTTTATCCAGGTCCCATCTCCTTAAATTCCCACCTTTTTGCAGTTTTTTCAGTTTTAATCTACAGTTCATAACCAATTAGTTGTGGTCAGAGTCCGCATAACTGCCCCTGGAAATGTCTTACAATTTAAAATCTGGTTCCTAAATCTCTGTCAACCTACAAACCGAGAAATTCCCTTTTTGGTTGTAGGAGAAAGAAAACTGTGAATAGCCCTAGTCTGCGAATCGTCCTCACAAGCCCTATCAGCCGAAACTAAATGACCCAAAAAGAAGACTTCAGCCCACACTAATTTAACCTTTGAGGATTTCACACTTAACCCTTGTAGGTAGGCTGTTTAGATTTTTATGTTGGTAACGCCATGTAGCGCTCTATATGAAAATCACTGACTGTGCTGTGTGCAGTCTATGGCTGGTTTGCATTGTTGGAATTTGCTATTGTAGTGTTGGGCATTTGGCTGTTAACAGCACGTAGCGTTGCACAGTTAGAGGTGAGCCGCCAGCAGAGGTGGATGTGGGGAGAGAGATGGCGGAGTTTTGAGAGCGGATGATCTGGACGTGTGTCCATTGGAGAAAGTACATTTGTAAGACTGGATGTCATGAACTGATATATATATATATATATATATATATATATATATATATATATATATATATATATATATATATATATATATATATATAATGACTTTTGAACACTATTAAGGTAAATACATTGTTTGTTCTCTATCAAAACCTTTCATTTGCTAACTATGCCTATCAGTAGTTAGTGCCTTCAGTAGTTTCAATCTTTTATTTAGCTGGTAGTAGTGGCGCTCGCTGTATTGCAGTAGTTCGAGTAAGGAAGATTTTTGTGAGGTAAGTGATTCATGAAAGTTATAGGTTATTGTTAGTCAGGGCCATTCTTTTGTAGTGATTTTTCAAAGTCAGATTGCGTTGCGCTAAAAATATTGTGTGTCAGCTTAAGCACAGTCATTTATAATTTTTCAAAGGGGACGTTTCACCCTATCTCTCTCACCTCTTCCAGTGACTGGCGGAGATGCTACAGATGTTCAGGAAAAGTCTTACTGTAAATGATAACGTCATCCAGGTAATTATAAATGAAATGGAACTTGATATAGTCTAAAACAGAATCGAGGAAATGGGAAAGGACCGCTGCTCCGGTGGACAACTCGAAAGGGATATGGTTACATTCAAACAGATTTCAATCTGTAACAAACGCCATTACATCTTTCGATTCCTCCACAAGGGAAGTTTTATAATAGGCTTGGTTGCGGTCCAGGATGATAAAATATCTTGCCCTGGCAAACCATGTGAACAATGTGCAACAAAGGTGCATATCAGGCAAGGGGTCCGATACAGGTACCACTTGACATTCAAAACACAATAATCAACAACGGGTCTAAACCCTCCTCCAATGGGCTTTTTCGCTAGAAAAATGAGGAAAGCATAAGCTGAAATGGATGGCCGGATGATACCTTTGCCCAACATTTTCTCTATTTCCTGGTGCAATGACTTCGTATTCGGTAATGGCAGGTGGTAGGGAGAGTGTCTGATGGGAAGCTAACATATCAGTTGGATCCAGTACTCGAGCCTGTTCGTCAGAGATGCTATAGAACTGCGCACACTTGCTTTGCCTCCTCAATTGAGACAGGTCCAAATCACATTTCCTCTACTAAACCACCACCGAATGGACGTCTGACTTACAGGCATGCCAACAAAAGGTAATCTTACGGAGTGCACGAAATTATAATGAAAGTGCCCTTGGCCAGTCTTACTAATAGAATCACAGCACAATTGTAAATCGACATTCAGACCTTTGATGACCAAGACTTGAAGAGGACAGGAAAAAATCACCTACCCCACAATAAATGCACAATAAGCCAAGGGCAACTAGCTGCTCTCCACTAAAGGTAGAACAACTATTAACCACATTTTGTAACTGCCAAAAGTTACAAATAGCGTGATACCTGAGATACCATTCACAGCTGAATAAGGACACAGAACTACCAGAATCAAGACGACAACACGCAGGTTAATACTCGTGCAAACATAGGGAAGGGGATGCAAACTGGCAGCACTTAGGTGATTGCAAGTGTGGGGAGTAGAGACTGGGCGTCACCGTCTGCTTGTCTTCTGGGGTCAGCTGTTTTGAGTCGATTTAGATTTTCGGTGACATGTATGGGCAAAATGTCCCGGCTCCCACAATAGAAACACCATTCCTTACTGCACGTTACCTTTTAGTAACTGTAGTCCTATAGCCCGGAGGATGTCTGGCTTCCCGAACATGCTCATATCTAGCTTCCACTTGAGCAATGCCAACGTCAGAAACCAGATTAATCTTGGTTCTTGGCAGACCTTCCCGAAAACAAAATCCAGGGGCAGTCCTCTTCATTAATGCTCTGTGAAATGGTAGCCACTATCTCTGCATCCGAAAGATGCACGTTGAACGCGAGGGCGGCAGTACGCATTTTCCACAAATTAGTTAATTAACTCCTTCCTGAACCGAGCAGACAGTCATTGTTGAATTATCATGGAGCATAGCTCACACAAATCATCATTGCAGGCCAGCACACTGCTGACCACTGCAGCTAAATAATCGTTACAAAAGGGGTAAATGACCTGACATACCAAATCCCAAGTAGCCTTAAATACAATGACTTGCTTCTCTACGTTTACAGAGTAACACAAAAATTTCACGAACTGATTAACGGTGTCTATAGTAAGATAATCTATTGCCTTTCGGCGACCAGATTGGGAGGCAAGCGGTGGGTCGTCGCCATTCGCGCATCTTCTGGCAGCTGGCAAATTTTTTCCACTGTCTGCCACTGCACAACTGCTTCGGATGCTTGATGAGCTACTTTTAGTTCATTGCTTCGTCTTCAACGCCAGGTAGCATTCATAAATACTGACATTGCTTCCCGCTGTGCGCGTGATAACTTTGGCTGGTTCGGTTCCTGCGAACGTCTGTGTCTTGCTGCTTCTATCTCGGACTTGTTTCAGCATCCTGCTATTGTTGTTCCCTGTTCCTGCGTCTGGCCAGGCGATTTGAGGACTGTGTCGCTGGTATGAAAACATAACAGCTTTAATTTGGTAATTTTCATAGAGTTGTGATTTGATTGTATGCTTTAAATTATTGAGGTTTTTGAATGCTGTAGGTTATGTAAGGTTTTTCACATACAGTGTGTCATTATTCATAACGTCCAATTTTTTTTTGGCAGTTTGTGCACTAAATGGACAAGTCGTTTTCTTTTGATATTTGGAGACCACAAGCTTACGCGTTTTTCGAGGCAAATCTCGCTGCATGTTTTTGGTTGGTTAGACTTTCAAGCCAAGCTTGCGTTTTACATAGCTGAGGTTCACGAGTCAAACTTTCGTGTCTCCCTTCCACCTATGTTTACCGTCGGCACGATGGTTAGATATTTACCGTTTCCACCTCATAGTGTGATTTGAAGCTGAATCTTGGTTGCCGGCTGAACTTCTTTACTATCAGGAGTAAGTGGAGGTGGTTTCCTTGGCAAGTTGCCTTATTATCTTTCAGCGACTTATCACAACTGTTTTGTCTACGCTGCCAGTATGTAATCTGATGACCTAAGATTTTACTAGTTTTAGTTAAGTTACTTCTCTGTAAATCAGGCTATCATCGTATGTTTTGCCTTGGGTCGTGTACCCACTGGAGGAGTGTGGTGAGCGGCGTTTCAAGCCTGCCGTAAATAACTTTCGGACCGTTCATCCGGACCACATTACCCGATACATGGTGCTTTCATATCAAGCAGCTTAATCTGTTTTTGTTTCCTTTCAATGAACTCCTTTTAGGTAAGCCTGAATTATGTCTTTTATTTTAAAATATCAAACACATTCTAAAGATATTTACTACCTGAATGTTTTGAAGACTGTTTTGCTATCATGCTTGTTATAAAATACTGTTATCTGGAGCGTTCTTGAGTTTTGTTCTTAATCGTTTATCCTCTCAACAGAGAAAAAGAACTTTGAAGAATTGCTTTATAGAATATGATTAATTGTTCTTATATTGTTATATCTAATTAGGCGGTTTCGTCTTAATACGTTAAGGTCAAGTTGACCTAATTGGTAAACTTACTTTTCCTGAGAAGTGTTCATATAAATCTTGATAAGGACGCTGTTCAGTCCTTATTTTGCCTGGTCCTTCCACTACCAGGGTTCACGAAAAGTCTAAGATATTGCTGTTAGAAGGAAGTGCACAATATATGGGAATGATGCGGCTGGATAAAACCGGTAAAATGAGACAAGAGTATGAAATGCCACGATTAAATTGAAAAGAAAAAATCAGAAGTTTTAGAGCAGTGATTAAATATCATAATATAAGGAAGCTCGCCAGATTTCAGGTTGCACATTTTGTAAATGGCTTTGTTTTAAGTAAACTTTATTATGCTTCTGCTATTTTAGCATATTTTTAAAGTTTTCTTTCAGACGTCAACTTTACCTCGATTTCGAGGAGACATACTTGGCAAAGCGCGGGACACTCAGTGATGTTTTACCTGCAGGAACAATCTCCAGCGCACCCTGTGCGGTAAATGGCTTCCAATAGTTTCGCAGGTGCGCTTCTTTAGTAGCGAGAACTTGCAAGAGGCCATATTTTTAAGTCCCATTTCAGTGACTCTAGTGGGTTGCTTTTCCAAGCTTGTAACCGCAAATAGGTTCTCAGAAAATGTTACCGAGCGTTGCTTGTGATGATTTTGAATCATGTCTTTGATGTACATTGTTTCAAAGATTTGATAATGAAGCATATTTTAATGGCTTTCTTTCACCTTCGCAGAACCGGACAGCTACGAACTTCTGTCGAGTCTATTTCATTATAGAAAAGTTTAACCTCGCACCACAAAATAAAGTAGGTCCATGAATAAGAACAAATTGAGAAGTTTTACCAACTCCTCTTACTTCGTTCTTTTTACCCTTCGCAGAAGATGTCGAAGCACCAAGAGTGCCGTTCACATTGACAAGTGATTTGTAAATAAGCATTCGCCGACGACGACGAAAACGACGTTTACGTAAACGTTGTTTTCGTCGTCGTCGGCGAATGCTTATTTACAAATCACTTGTCAATGTGGACGGCACTCTTGGTGCTTCGACATCTTCTGCGAAGGGTAAAAAGAACGAAGTAAGAGATAAGATAAATTCCGATTGTAGCGTTCACCCATAAGTGAAGGCAAGTGGTCCTTCTTCATTGGAAGATTGTCGCATTGTGGGTGATTGTACTTTATATAATCATTGAAAGCAGTTGTCAATAAACGGCCCTTTTAAGGGCCACAAATACTACACATTGATCTTGCCAAAAGCCGAGAAGCGATTCTTCTTAGTGTTGTAGCTCTCTGGGGCACTCTGGGATGCTCTCTGGGGCACCCTGAGATTCTCAATAGATGTCGAGCACAGTGTCTTTTGCTTTCTAAAGGATGTTTTTCGTTCGCAATGACTTGAGGAATTTCAGTTTTCCTTTGCCGAAAAACTACGATGTCTTGTCGCAAACACTGAAGGTATTTAGGAAAAAATTACCTTTCGATACGTGAGACAACTTGAAATTTAGGGGGTGCTGTCCACGTCACTTTGTCTGCCTTCGCCTGGCTACAATAGAAAAAGGTGACAGTGTGGCTGTAGCGGTCAGAATCACAAGGCGGTCGGTGTGTTCCCCAGCGACATCAACACAGAGTGCTGAGAAATGTCAACAGCAGTAGCAGTGGCAACGAGTATCGGCGTCCTCAATAACTTGCTGAATACTAAAGTGATCATCCTAAACTTGTGCAATCAATAAAGAAATAAGGCGCTGTTTATTATGTTCCTTCGACAGAAATGAATCTTTTACCACGCTTACTGAAGTTTTTTGCTTGCACGTGACAACTGGTGCAGTTCTTTTGGTAGCTCTGCGCAGCCGCTACACTCATTGCCTGCTCCTGTCACTTGTCACAGAGGGAGTCGATGAAACAGTCGTGAGCCTTCTGCCATACTAACACTTGATGAAGTCCTCATACTTTCTAATTATGAAACAAAATAGTTCTTTTGCGTCCAATATCACTCTATGCAATAGAAATTCTCCATCTAAAACGAACTCTGCATTATCGAATTTGGTTTTTAAAGGCATCAAACGACTTGTAAAACACAGCATTTTGTGTTTTCCGCATACCTATGTAGAGAGAGAACGAGTGTAGTGAAAACTAAACGAACAAGAGTGAACACTAGAAGAAATCAAACAGTTTCCAGAATTCCACAAATTTTTGGAAGGCATCCTCCTTTTCCGAGCTAAGTTTATTGGCGTACCATTACTCTGACGGAATAGTCCACATTGGGCCCTGTACATATGTATAAAAGCCAGAGCAAGCTGTAAAAGGCAAATGATTCACCTTTCTCTTCTTTTTGCTTTGATGAGTCCGAAAGTAATATATTGTTTCAAGAGAAGAATCAGTATCTGGTTCGCTGCTATTGGTGGCAGCAGCAGCAGCAAGACTGCTGATAAATGCCTTATTGTAGATATTGCACCAGCACAAGATCTGGGATCGACAAAGCGTGTATTTTTGAATCTTGGTCACGTAGCATACTTCATCCTTACTATTATCTTCATTTTGTTCAAATCTGTGTTCTATTTGCTTATGACCTTTTATGACCTAATAGCTGGTATGTCCACCTTTGACACGGATGACAGCGCGACGCTTCGCGGCATGGCAGCAATGACGTCCTTGTAGGTCACTGGAGAGAGTTGGCCCTTCATCTACACACATAAGTCACCTAATACCCGTAAATTCCTGGGAGGGCGCGATCAGTTCTGACGCCATGGTCGATCACATCCCAGATGTGTTCCATTGGGTTCAGATCTGACGAATTGGGGGCCAGCACATCAATTCTCGCCACTGCGTTTTTAGAACCACACCATCATACTCTGACCTTATGACATGGAGCATTATCTTCTTGAAAAATGTTACTGCTTTCGGGAAACATGATAGTTATGAAGGGGTGTACATGGTCTACAATCTCTCTCTGCAATCACAAGCAGCACTTTAGAGAATCTAAGGAAATCTGAAGTATGATTATACTACGTGAGGATCTGAATCTCCTCTTGCGACATCCACTAAGTATTGAATGTGAATGCAGAATATTTGTTTTAGCGATGGGTGTTACCGGCAGCACACAGGCTATTGGCTGTGACAGGGTTGGGCCAGGTAAATATACCTTGGCACTAGGCAGAACACACGGGCTATTGAAGCAAGCTGTGAGCAGCTGGGGAGACTACTCGGCAGGTTATAATGGCTCAGTGACATCGAAATCGCGAGTTTGTGTTTCTGATATATTTAGAAGTGTAATCTCTTAACCAATCTGGTTAAAAACATTCGACGTTTCAATCCGTGTACTAGGCTTTTCCATGAACTCATTGAAAATACTGTCTCCGAGCTTCATCACTTTTCCTCCACTGTGAATTTCTTACAATATTACCAGCCATGCTGCATCAACACTGCTTAGTGAAAGATGTGCCACTGTATCACACGTGCAACAAAACAATCGGACTTCTTCTACACTGATAAGCCAAAACATTATGACCACTGTCCACCGCGATGTTGGATACCGCCTGGTGGCGTTGCTTGCATGTGGTGCGGTAACAACTTGGTGAGGATATAGGCTGAAAATGAGGAAATACAATGATATAAGCGACTTTGACAAATTATTATGCAGAACCTGTGAACGAGTATCTAGAAAACGGCGAAGCTGGTCGAATGTTCAGTGCTACTGTCGTGAGCGTGTAAGGAAAGAGGTAGGAGAGTGAAACTACCACTAAGCGCTAAGTGGCTGGACGTCCACGACGCGTCACAGAACATGTCTGTTCTGTAAAGCAAAACAGATGCTGATCTGTGGCATCTCTGCCGAAAGAGCACAATGCTGGTGTACGCACAAGTGTTTCGGAGCACCCCGTTTACCTTATATTCTTGAACATGGAGCTCCGCAGCATCGTCAATTACAATTGCACTGGGCACGGGACCATCGGGATTCGACCGTCGATCAATGGAAGTGTGTCGGCTCTGCAGGTGAATCACATTTTTGCGAGACTAGGTCGACAGTCGTCTCCACAAATGTCTTCATCGAGGAGAACAGCAGCTCGAAACGAGCAGCGAGCCACAGAGGCAGGCTGATGGGAGCAGTATTTTGCCATGGGAGACATTCTCCTGCACTAGCGTGGGACCTGTGGTAGTTGTCGAAGACACGCTGACAGCTGCGAACCAACTGCATCCGTTCATGTTTGATGTCTTTCCCGACGGGTACGTCATCTTTCAGCAGTATAAATGCCCGTGTCTCGAAGTCAGAACTGTGCTACAGTGATTTGAGTACCATTATAGCGAACTCAAGTTGATGTCTCGGTGACCAAATTCGCTTGATGTAAATCCTATGAAACCCGTCTGGGCCGCTATCGGGCGCCATCACCGCTTGCGAAAATCAGCGGCCGGCTATTCAAGCGAATTACGTGACTTGTGCGTAGACATGGGTTACCTCATACCACCACAAACCTGCCATCAAACTGTTGGATCCCTAGCATGCAGAATCAGTGACGGATTTCGTTCCAAAGACTGACAAACAAGCTTTTAAGCAGGTGGTCATAATGTTTTGGCTCATCAGTGTACATCGCTTCATTACTTTGTTAACCACAGTTATTGTGTTTTCTTCCACAGACATTGGTTGAAGTTAAAATTGCAAGCAGAAGAAAGGAATGTCTCGGGGTACACTGTGAAAGGTGGCTACACTGAGTCACAGCGCCAGAGATTGCGCCAAAGAGTTTTATTCCGCCGCCTCCACTGGCAGTCGTAGTTGAGAAGTCGTCGTGGAGAGTGTTTGTTCAGAAGTTGTGGCGGTTAGTGCCTTGCTGAGAGGATGATGATAGCTGTACTATTTGAGGCCATGTTGTGTGCAATAGACACCAGATGTTGTTGGATTGGGGATGTTGTAATGATCAGAGTGTACTTTTCGTCAATATATATGAAGGTAAAGAAAATTTTTTTATTTCAAATGTCTTAAACAACAATGCCTCTTGGTCACAGGTTCAGTCAACAAAGCATCTGGCTTGTGTTCGTGTATTAGACTGTAATTCTGGTTTCTATATGCAATTATTGTATTTCTGTTTTTTTTAATTACTTCAGTATAAATGGTGTTTAAAATATCTTGTCTTATTGAGGAAGAACCGTGCCAGATGTGTACGTTGAATCACACTTCCACACACAGAACAGTTACACTTGTGCTTTGTTGTTTCGTAGTTTTTGTTTCGTAGCTTTTATAGTTGCTGGGGACTTAATTAATTAATTGTGTTAACGGAAGTTTCCTTTCATTCTTTGTTGTTATTCTATGCAGTCAGATTGCGTACTAATACTAGTCAGGGCCAACCGGTTACGAGACTTCGTAACCGGACAGACAGCGACAAAAAAAAAAATTAAAATTATTTGCATTTTATATTTAATTAAGCCCCCATGCAACTGTTCCTATTACTTAAAGAAAGGAAGGACGATTATGGCCTAACATTCCATCAACATCGAAGTCAGCAGAGACGGAGCACAAACTCGTACTGGTCGAATGTGCTGTTCAGCCATGATTCTAATATTTGCAATTTTCAGACAGTCTCAGCAAATACTCCGTTCGGATTTCCTGCACAGCCTGTTTGTATACTCATCACATTTTCTGTTCACCCACTAGTTGTGACCATCTCTGCTTCCACGGCTTCCCTTTCGTTGTTCTGTCATTTCCATTACGCACGATGTATAGTTCAGACCTACGGAACTACCCGAAAACGAAGGCAGTTGGCAAGCACGCTGCCTGACTAATAAATATACAAACGTTCGCAGCTGATGGATGACTGTCGTAAATCTACATGGGGGGAGACTCTGGTCTGAAAACCCGCACTGCAAAACTGGTTGGTCGGAAATCCCACAGTACCCACTTTCAGAAAGCCCTTGTACACAGGAAACGAGACAAGACGACTCAGGAACTGGGTAAGTTAAAAACGAAACTTAGTACGTTCTCTGAAAATATATTAACTGCCTACACAGATGATACAAAAACCTGAAGACAGTGTCTAATTGGCGATAGTGAGGCAAGCTCACTAATATTATTATGATTTGTATAAAATTATTATTAATGTTTTACACTAAAATTGCTTGTCAAATCAATAACAGATGACTCAGACATGCAATGTATCATGTTGTACTGTTATGTAGATCTTGATCCCAGTTACGGAATGACCATATTTCTATTAACGTTAAACAAACAGTTATAATTTATTTATTAAGTAAGTTTAATAAGGATATCAAATCACAGGTTTCTCTACATGTATACAAACGATTATCGCCAGTTACTTATCAAGCCATATGTTTATTTAGTGAAATTTCTGCAACATAATAATTACATCTACGATTCAAGAGAAAGACCTTCACAAACTAAGTCAATAACATGTTGGTCCGTCTCTCGCTCTTATTCAAGCCGTTATTTGGCTTCGCATTAATTGACAGAATCTCTCCTAAGGAATATCATGCCAAATTATGTCCAACTGGCTCGTTTGAGAGTCAAAATCTCGAGCCGGTTGGAAGCCCAGTCCATACCGCTCCAAACGTTCTCAGCTGGGGCGATCTTGCGACGTTGATGACCAAGGTAGTGTTTGGGCAAGCGCGAAGACAAGCAGTAGAAAATCTCGCAGTGTGCAGGCGGGCGTTCTGAAATGTAATCCCAGGACGGCCTGGCAGGAAAAGTAAAAACTCGGGGCGTAGAATACCGTCGACGTACCGCTATGTTGTAAGGCTGCATGGGATGACAACCAGAGGTGTACTGCAACAAAACGGCACATCTGCCCATAACTCCTAGTTGTCGGGCCATAAGGTGGTTGACAGTCAGGTTGGTAACCCACTGATGTCTGTGCCGTCTCCAGACATGTCTTCAGCCTGGAATGTCTTTGACTAAAATGGAATTGTCTTCGGTGATGAGTACTACTTCGAAATGAATACTGCTGACCGGTGAAGAAGTGTCTGGAGATGACTCAGACAAGAGATGGATACCAACTTCATCATCACTCGCCGTATGACCGAAAAGCAGGGAGTGACGGTCACGGTTGCCATCTCATTTCATAGCAGGGCCCCTTAGGCTGTCATCCGCGACACCCTTACAGCACAGCCATATGTCGGCTGTATTCTATGCGCTGTTGTGTTGCCCTTCATGACAAGACATCCTGGGCTTACGTCTCAGAAAGAAAATGCCAGCATGCACAAAGTGAGAGTTTCTACTGCTTGTCTTCATGACTGTCATCTCCTGCCTTGGCCAACAAGGTCACCGGACATCCGCCAGTTGAGAATGTTTGGAGTATTATGGACAGGGATCTCTAACCATCTTGCTATTTTGACGTATAATGTGTCAATTGGACAGAATTTTGCACGATATAGCTGACGATATCGCTCACAACTCTGTCAACCACTGCCAAGCTAAATAACTGCTTGCGCAAGGGATAGAGGTGGATCAACACATTACTGACTTGCTCCAATTTTTTAATCTCTTCCTCTTGAACAAATCGTGAATTTTTTTCTGAAATTATAATCATTTGTTTGTCTGTGCATGTACATCACGTGTATTGATTTCCGTCCCATTTGGATAATTCCTTCATGGTGAGTCATTTCTTTTTTCCTCTTACTGTGTATTTACAATGTATAAATTTTATATGTCTAATCTCACGAATAGTGTTCAAGTTGTAAGTTGCTGTATTGACTAAGATCAGAATTTCTGAAACTCTGAATATTAATGGACTTAGTCCTTCAGTCATGTTATCAGTGTCTGAATATTTCGACTAAAGCCAGTTTATCACTTTATGAAGACTTGTTCGCAGCTTTACAGCCTTGAGATTTAGCTGCAGTTTTTATGATTTTGTTGCTTGTCTCCAAGCTCCTCGTTCACATTCATTACTGCCTGAAAATGTTCTACTTGCACTAGAAAATTAATCTATTTGCACCATCTTGCACGCAAGATAGTGCAAATAGATTAATTTTCTAGTGCAAGTAGAACATTTGCAGGCAGTAATGAATGTGAACGAGGAGCTTGGAGACAAGCAACAAAATCACAAAAATTGCAGCTAAATCTCAAAGCTGAAAAGCTGCGAACAATACTTTCCTTTTAAGGGTCACAATCTGTATATCGAGTTATTTGATTATATCACTGTTTGTCATTGCTAACTAAGGCGCTCCATGAATAATCCATGCTTCTACACCGAGGAGTCAAAGAAACTGGTACATCTGCCTAATGTCGTGTAGTGGGCGCTAATGACCTCAGTAGTTGAGCGCCCTTAAACCCCAAACAAAAAAAAAAACAAAAAAAAAACAAAAAAAACAAAAAATGTCGTGTAGGGACCCCGCGAACACGCGGAAGTACCGCAACACGACGTGGCATGGATTTGACTAATGTCCAAGTAGTACTGGAGACAATTGACACCATGAATCATGCTGGACTGTCCATAAATCCGTAAGACTACGAGAGAGTGGAGGTCTCTTCTGATATACTTTCATCTTGAATTCATTCCTATCATTGCTTTTTTTGATGTGTGGACTGAACAGAAGGGGCGAAAGACTATGTTCCCATCTTACACTCTTTTTAATCTGAGCACTTCGTTCTTTGTCTTCTATTCTTATTATTCCCTCTTGGCTGTTGTACAAGTTGTATATTACCCCTCTTTTCCTATAGCTTACCCCTATTTTTCTCAGATTTTCTAACATCTTGCACCATTTTACAATGTCGAAAGCTTTTTCCAGGTCGACAAATCCCATGAACGTGTCTTGATTTTTCTTTAGTATTGCTTCCTTAACCACCTCAACATAAGAACTGCTTCTCTTGTGCCTTTACCTTTCCTATAGCCAAACTGATCGTCACATAATACGTCCTCAATTTTCTTTTCCATTCTGCTATATTATTCTTGTAAGCAACTTCGATGCATGAGCTGATAAACTGACTGTGCGATAATTCTCGTCCTTGTCAGCTCTTGCAGCCTTCGGAATTGCGTGGATAGTATTTTTCCAGAAGTCAGATGGTACATCATCAGGCTCATACGTTCTATACACCAACGAGAATAGTTGTCTTGTTGCCACTTCCCCCAATGATTTTTGAGATTCTGTTGGAATGTAATCTATCCCTTCTGCCTTATTTGATCTTAAGTATTCCAAAGCTCTTTTAAATTCTAATTCTTATACTGGATCCCCTGTCTCTTCTATATCGACTAATTATTATAAGAATATATTATGTGCATAAACCTTCCTCGTGAATCGTTCTATTAGTGCCAATTGCATCAAAATCCCTACAGTAATTTCTGAGACTAGCCTTCACATATAGATAGATAAAAGCCGCTGGGCACTTTAAATTATATCTACGTAAGGAAATAATGTTGGCTGTATTATTAACAAAGCTTGATCCCTCCTGGTCAGGTGATCAATAGAGAGTTCTAAGGTATTTGAGGGAGAACATCAAGAGCAGGCCTCCGCAGAAATGGCGTACGAACGACAGTGAACTCTATCATGACAACGCACGACTACAGAAGGCGTACATTCTTCAAGACTTTTTACTAAAAGAAACATAAGAGTTCTTTATCCTTCGCCGTAGACACATTCCATGATTATTCATCTTCACCAAGATGAAAAACAATTTCGAAGAGCGTAGATTTGATAAAGTAGTGAAGATCGGGGTAAAGGATGCTAAACATGGTAAGAAAGAAAAGCTTCCAGAATGCATTTCAAGACTGGCAGAAACGTAGGATTCGGTTTAGTCACAGACAATGGCAAAACTTTGGTGATGGTTCAGAACAACGATTAGACGTAATAATTTTAATTAATATATTGTTAGAACTTTTGGATATCACCTCGTAATTTTGACAGCCAACGGTGTATGAAATTTTATCAGCAGACTGTGATACAGTCATCTCATGTAGCTGGAATGAAATTTAAAGTTAAAAGGGTGGGAAATATGGAATAGATTAAAGAAAACGGTTTGATAGTCTGTATATTGTTTCACTGGTTCTATTTATCCTAGTCTGAAAGAGATCATGGAGCAAGAGATCATATATCTAGTTGAGAATTTTGTTTTTCCGCTGTTCCTGCAGCTGACAAGAGACAATAACGTATTACATCCAACAGGTTCTTCGCTGCAGGAAAGATATTACTCCGCTGTCCCTACAAGTCACTTTCAGAGGCTGCGAGTGCTTCCGTCTGTCCATTTCGTAAGTGGGACAGAGAAAAACAGGAAGAAAACAACACTGAGGCATGGCAGACGGTGATCGAGGGTGTTCTTCCATTACGCTGAAAGCCGACTGTTGGCGACAGTTACTGCGCAGTATAAAACGGCTGCAGCCGACACTGATTCTCGTGATGACCTAAGCTTGTAAAGTGAACCGGTAAATTCGAGAATGCATTCGAAGGATTTCCGAATACAACTGAATGACTCTTGGATTTACAGTACAACAAAGCCCTATTTCAGACATCATATTGACTTTCTCGCACCATAACTACATTAATTAAAAAAAAAAGAAAACTCCAACAGAAAGGAGTGTTTCGGGAATCATTGCACATCTTCAGGTACTTACACACGTTTGTATAAATATTGCAGACAGCCAAAATTTTATAATGAACTCATGTCTTCCATATATAGAAAGCTCCTTTGACAAATGTTTATCGTAGACTATTCCGCCAGTACAGCACAAGTCTGATGACAGTTGAGATGATTCACACACGTGGAATTCTTTATCAGGTAAAACGTTGAATTTAGCAAACTGAGCCCAGACACCTATTAGGATGAATGTAAAATTATCTCCCTCCCAGAAATAATTTCCTCGCAAAATCAGTTTGAATCAATGACTGCAGCTACATCATTACTGTTTTCTAATTCTATAGCAGATTTCATTACGCTTGGTAGCTGGCGTAATTTCACGCGCTCTGCAATGTGTGTATCGTTGCTCAGCAAATGGTTAACGCCAAAAGGTTGCAAATCGTTAGTTGCAAAGAACAATGTCGTAATTCGCAGGCTCTAGCGCGCTTTAACATGATCCAGCAATTAATACCATACCACATATGCTGTTTCATGTAACAGAGAAATGACTGATATTCAGGTTTTTTAATCTCAAGAAAACAGTTAACTACGTGAAGTAGTCGAACCACAGTGATTATCCCACCAATCTTCAATGTATATGAAGAACAAGCACGTCAATATTATCCGTGCAGATACATCGAATACATTTGGACAAAACGGTGGTATATGCCTCTAATCAATACTTAACATATTACTTTTTTTGGTAAGCAATCGTTTATGCCCCTCAGCCCTTTCCTCTTATGATAATAGTTAGCTGACGTCTCTGTACATCCGTTTATAATCTTTTGTAAATCATAGCTGGTGGCTGGTAGGCACACCACTCCTCTGAACCTCTCGCTTCAGACCTGTTACCGACTCATTCACTTCTCGCTTACTCCTGACTTCCTACGAACGCTAAAGTGCGGTCTCTCCTGCCAACAATGCTTTCTGGTCCAGACAATCCCTGCTACCATTACAAAATGTATCAATGCGTGGTCTTTCCCGCTCTTTTCTTAAAATGTATCCATACGCGGTCTCTCCCGCCCTTTTTAAAATTATATGAATTTGCGGTTTCTCTTGCCAACAATACTTTGGTGCAGACGTTCCCTGCTAGCACAATTATTTCCAACATGACAAATATTAATTATTCCTAGTTAATCCTATTATTAAAATATAAACGTCTTTCATAAATTGTGGCTTGACAATAGACAATAGAGATATACACGTCTTACTAACGTAAAATATAATCAGTAATAGATAGGGACAGAAACAACAATATTGCATGGAAGATATTAAAATTTTTATAACTTTCATCCGATCTTCAGTTTCTTTTCCAAACTTCTCCATGATTGCCTTAACTTCTTGCTCGCTGACATCCCTGACATACGCGCTTTGTAATCGGAGCATGTCTCTCTTTCTGCCCTATTTTTTTTTTTTTTTTTTTTGTTCTGTCTTTGATCTTATGCACAGCGTAACGAAATTACGATCAAGAAAAGTAACCGCAGACGTCCGTAGTGTTAACTCCAGGCGAGGAACCGGAGGTCAGCCACACACAGGTCGCAGCCCGCCGGCTCGGCCCGCGGCGCTGGCTGGCTTATCTGCAGCCAGCAGCCAGCAGACACCAGAAATAGCGGCCCGCCGCCGTCACGGAGCATTTGTCGGCGCCTCCGGTCGGCTCCTCCTGCGCTCTCGCCTCCTGCGGCCACGGCTGGGTGGCACTGTGCCAGACTACCGCTTCCTCGTTCTCCATGCACACTTCTCGCGTTCGGGCACTCGGTTACTGCCTGGTACGAAGCGGTAGATGACAGACAGAAGACGGCAATAATTGTTCATTTATTTTACACAAGCATTATTTCAGTTTTATAGCCATCCTTTAGTAAGTGCATGTTGAACTGAAATTTAATGAAGTGTACATGTCAAACAGTGTAGAGCATAGGAATAAGAAGTTATTATGCTTTTTAAGACATTACTGTGTGACTGTCTGTGACATTTCATCGCGGAAAAAAACGTTTCTTTGATCTTATCGATCAGCTGCCTTATTACAGAATACGAATACATACCGAAAATATTCCACATCTACATCTACATTCATTCTCCGCAAGCCAGCCGACGGTGTGTGGCGGAGGGTACTTTGAGTACTCTATCGGTTCTCCCTTCTATTCCAGTCTCGTATTGTTCACAGAAAGAAACATTGTCGGTATGCCTCCGTGTGGGCTCTAATCTCTCTGATTTTATCCTCATGGTCTCTTCCCGAGATATACGTAGGAGGGAGCAATACACTGCTTGACTCCTCGGTGAAGGTATGTTCTCGAAACTTCAACAAAAGCCCGTACCGAGCTACTGAGCATCTCTCCTGCAAAGTCTTCCACTGGAGTTTATCTATCATCTCCGTAACGCTTTCGCGATTACTAAATGATCCTGTACCGAAGCGCGCTGCTCTCCCTTGGATCTTCTCTATCTCTTCTATCGACCCTATCTGGTACAGATCCCATACTGGTGGGCAATATTCAAGCTACTTCCTCTGTTTTCGGACTGCATTTCCTTAGCATTCTTCCAATGGAGGCATCTGCTTTACCGACGATTAATTTTATATGGTCATTCCATTTTAAATCACTCCTAATGCCTTTTCCTAGATAATTTATGGAATTAACTGCTTCCAGTTGCTGACCTGCTATATTGTAGCTAAATGATAAAGGATCTTTCTTTTTATGTATTTGCAGCACATTACACTTGTCTACATTGAGATTCAATTGCCATTCCCTGCGCCATGCGTCAATTTCAGTACAATTTTACATTGTTACAACCTCTCGATATACCACAGCATCATCCACAAAGAGCCTCAGTGAACTTCCGATGACATCCACAAGGTCATTTACGTTTATTGTGAATAGCAACGGTCCTACGACACTCACCTGCGGCACACCTGAAATCACTCTTACTTCGGAAGACTTCTCTCCATTGAGAATGACATGCTGCGTTCTGTTATCTAGGAACTCTTCAATCCAATCACACAATTGGTCTGATAGTCCATATGCTCTTACTTTGTTCATTAAACGACTGTGGGGAACTGTATCGAACGCCTTGCGGAAGTCAAGAAACACGGCATCTACCTCGGAACCCGTGTCTATAGCCCTCTGAGTCTCGTGGACGAAAGCGCGAGCTGGGTTTCACACGATCGTCTTTTTCGAAAACCATGCTGATTCCTACAGAGTAGATTTCTAGTCTACAGAAAAGTCGTTATACTCGAACGTAATACGTGTTCCAAAATTCTACAACTGATCGACGTTAGAGATAGAGCTCCATAGGTCTGCACATCTGTTTCACGTCCCTTCTTGAAAACGGGGATGACCTGTACCCTTTTCCAATCCTTTGGAACGCTACTTAATATGGCTGATATTGTGCACAGTGAAATACCACAAAAACACAGTATGGCGTGTTTAACTGCCAATGTATTCCTGTGACCTGCATTCGTCACTTGTTGTCATCAACTGCCGTTAACACATGTCGAAACAGTGGCACAGATCGTAACAAAGCGGCACCAATGTGTGAATCATATGATCTTTGCATTACCAGAGGTATTACCAGAAACTAGAAGGTGGCTACTTATTTACCTAAACGCTTACTCTGAGTGTAAATGTAACCATTTTAGATGCACAGTAAAATTTTGATCTCAGAACGGTCGTGTGGCTGCAGTATTATGAAATCGTAATTCACTGATTCCTGGAGACTTACATAAAAGACAACTTATACGACACACTCATGTCCTAGTTTTGTTCTTGTTTCCAAGTTTTTTTCCTCAAATTTCTTCCACGTGTACCTATAGTGCATACCTATAGTGGACTTCTACAAGAAGCGTCTTAGAAACATCCAAAATAGTCATTTCCATAGCTATGAGTTTGTCAAAAACCGTGTTAAATCTACTTAGTTCAACATGAACCAAATTTTTCTGAAATACGGCAGCGTGCTTGAAATTCGGGCTTGCAGTCAGAGAAGAAGCTCTATGTCCAACTTCCCACACATTTTTACAAATTCTGTATAGTTTTGACAAAAATACTGTTATGCATTAGTTCGCAAAAATTCTGGGAATACAAAAGATTGTTTGTACTAAAATGCAGGCAAAGACCACAAACGATTTCAAGCAAGCTGATTAAAATAGAATAACAATTATAAAATCAGTAATGTTAGAATTTGGATGGTAAGGGACATGCAAGTGTGTGAAACATACCACAGATTAATTCAGCCACGGGTTCGTCGATCTAGAGATGCAAGCTTCCACTAAGACATTGATAGTGAATAAGATACATGATCGAGAGAGAGTGCATCTATTAGAAGTGTGACGTTACATTGAGGCAATCACCTGAGATTCAAGTGGTTGTGGGTCGCTGTCCCGAGGGCATATATTTTCCCCGTTCGCTATCTTTAAGCTTTCGAACTTAACTGCGGAAACGAGATATTTGAAATGTTCTCAATTACTTTGACGTGATGTTAAGTTCTAACCTCCATTGTTTCTGCAGTCATTTAGCTAGGTGCCCCGGAACAACGTTAGTGGACTTGGTTTCAGAAGAAAAAGACTTCGGATGTCTATTCCATCAGGCGGTGTTTGGTCAGAAGGAACACCCTAACACTCGTAGTTTTAACACTGGTAATCAAAAATCTACTCAAATTGCAGAAATACGATAACTATGACGTCTCATGAAAGAAAGCATTAATCTAGATGACCAATCCACCACTCCTGGAAGGAATACACGCGAACGTTAGGATTCTGGAGTGACGGTGCCATCATGTAAACAACAGCTATGGGAACGTTAAAACCTCTGTAATCTGAAACTAAAATTTAAGAATAAATATAAATTTGCAGCTATAAATAACACGTTAATCTGCGGAGATGGAAAACTCCAACAAATTAACTTTTGAAACAGCAACAACATCCCGCTAGCAGCCACTCAATAAACAAGTATTCTTATTCAGTGAAGGGAGCTCTGTTTCACCAATCAATTGCTAGACTAAAACTTACCCAATATTCAATTGTCAGGCACCAACAAATGAAGACAAAGAAAAACCGAGACAAAATAGGAAACTTCTGGGAAGATCTGGAAAATAGGCTATCAAACGTTTGTCAGAACAATATAATATTCATAACGGAGGACTTTAATGCCCAACTGGGTAACGAAAAATCATTTAGAAAAGTTACTAGAGACCGTCCAGCCCATAAGGCAACTAACACACTGCTCGAGACTAGTAGATGTAGGAAAGTCATTCGAATTTCAAATCATGACAACACCAAACAAAAGTACATAGTAAGCAAATACCATGGATTTCACGTAGCCCAACTTGGGAGAGTTTCAAATTCATAATGTCGACGTCTCCCGATATAATTTTCAATAAATCATGAACATTAGAATCAACAGAGAAATGGACGTTGATTCAGGTCTCTGTGCAACTGAGATTCACGTGAGATTTATTCCAAAAAATAAACTCGTGACACAAACCTTTACAACTAAGAGTATTAATAATGAAATGTTTAAGGGAAAGAATACGAACTTCAAAAGGAGCTGAAGGGAGTGAATACTGATGCCAGCAACTTTATGGAAGCAATTAAATATATTCTATTTGTTATAGGTCCTGAGAAGAAAGCGCAAATGGTGCAAAACTAAATGTGTAGAACAACTTAGACAAAAAAGAAGAAAGACTGGTACAACTGTTTTATGAATAAAACAAACAGTAACTGGAAAATCGATTCGTACGAGAATCGTATGAGGAGACATGAGCAGATAAAATTATTAGGGGACAAAAGAGTTGCTCTGAAAAAGAGTAACTTAAAAGGATAGAAGAACACTTTAAAAAATATATCATACGAGACAATTACAAAACTTTTAAGAAGGGCATGTCTGGGTAAATTACGCAGTCACTCTGCTTCAGGAAAGAAAATGTGAAACATGCTTTTAACAATGAAGAAAACTGTAGGATACTGGCAGCATATTTCGACAGGTAATTAAACTTCGCAAAACGACCACCAAAAATCCAGAATTTAGGATAACATCCTAGAGGAAATTTTAAAACCATCTAGCATCGATATGATTAAAAGTTATACCAAACAATTGCTACGCAACAAAGCTGCAGGTGAAGACATTCTCACAGTAGAAATTCTAAAAGCTAGTGGAGATCTAGGTGTTACTATTATAAAAGAAAAACTAGAACAAATCTTGGTTGAAACAACTCCTGGTAACTGAAAGGTTGCATTAATCCAAACAGTTCATAAAAAAGTAGACAATAGAGATATCAACTACACAGCGATTTTATTACTAGCTTTAGAATACGAAATATCTTTTGGACTTATTAAATCCTCATTTAGATAAACAAATTGCAGAATATAAAGCTGGACTTAGGAGTAATAGATTCTGTCCATACAAATCCTAAATCTTGAACAAATAAGTATTTCTGTGACAACATCAAGTAAAAATATGGTGCTAGTATTTGTCGATTTTAAAAATGCAAATGATTTGAATAGACAGCGACCAAGTTAAGGAATATACTCGTCCTGTTTTAAGACACGAGTAGGAGAACTGTCTAAACTGTTTGCACATCTGTAAAGAATAAAGGAAGACAGATTAACAAAACGTTCCACGGATTCTTCCAAAATAGGAAAATAGACAAAAAAGGGTGGAGAGGCAAGACAAAAAAGACTTACATCAGAAGAAATGCTGTCTGAACAGAAGACCTTCTTCAACAGAGACAAATTCAGACTGGTTTTCAGGAAGATAAACAAGCAGGAAAACAACGTGTTAAATAAGAGGAAAAGGTCTCATTCTGGGAAAATGAAGGAGTTCTGGATGAAGATAAAGGAAATGAGACATAAATAGTTATTTCGACGTAGTGATTAGTTGGCTTGTAAGGATATAAAAATAATAGATACTGTAATGAGAGCATGGACTTTATAAAATATCAGTGTCAGTGTTAGGAAATCTACTCACTGCATCCGTGGAGAATGTGAGTGATGACATCAAACAGCACAGAATGAAACATGTGGATATGTTGTGTGGTTTGAAATGAGAAACAATAGAGCTACATTCATTGAAGAGATGGTAGGAAGACAATAAAAATAGGCAAGAGTGAGGAAAGCACAAACAGTTGGTAGTACTGCCAATGTGACTGGACACTGATTCACTGTTGGACAGAAAGAAAATAGCTAACTGCGTTATGCTGAAAGGAACGCTATGCTGGCGATGATGCAGGTTTAATCTTCTCTTGAATGCTGAGCGATTCCTCGTAAGAGGCTAGTTACAGGATATTTTGTATCAGAATCGTGTAGCTGAAATGCAGAAGGGGACAGAGAGATTTAATATTATGCAGAGATACAGCCGAGGTGCTGGACGTATACGACCTGGCACTGCAGTTATGAAGTTATGATAGATATCTGATACGATGAGGTACCAGTGACTAAGAAGCAGAAAAAGGCAACAGACCGTGTTAAAATCGTCGCCTGTCTGTTCGCATCCAACCTAACAGAGCATGAGAATGACCTGCACGATCAAACAATTGCGTGTTCAGATGGTTCAAATGGCTCTGAGCACTATGGGACTTAACTTCTGAGGTCATCAGTCCCCTAGAACTTAGAACTACTTAAACCTATCTAACCTAAGGACATCACACACATCCATGCCCGAGGCAGGATTCGAACCTGCGACCGTAGCGGTCGTGCGGTTCCAGACTGTAGAGCGTAGAACCGCTCGGCCACCCCGGTCGTCAATTGCATGTTGCACGTATACCCCACGCAAACATTCACGTTCGAGTCGTCTGGAATTTTCGCTGTTTGTGCGGTGTTGG
Organism: Schistocerca nitens; assembly: GCF_023898315.1. Lineage (NCBI taxonomy): Eukaryota > Metazoa > Arthropoda > Insecta > Orthoptera > Acrididae > Schistocerca > Schistocerca nitens. The sequence continues at coordinate 674,561,570 of NC_064618.1, forward strand.
ACTACGTCAAACTAGCAAAGAATACACGAGATTAAAGCCTGGACTAATAACTGACTTACCTGAGGTGGAATTTTTTTTAAATGTTTGTTGTATTGCATTTAGGCAAGAGAAAGATTTATTGCATGCTGTAACAACTTGTTTTGCAGTTTAGGACGCTCATACAAGACTGTGTTGAGATCTTTAGTTGCTTTTCGACAGGAATATTGGATACCTACATGTGGTATCGTCGGAACAGTATTCGCTGGTCACCTATCGGAGTGATACGAGAACAATCGAAGATTTAATGAAAGAAATAAGAGTAGTAATGAAATTCAGGGTGAAGAGAAGTAAATGACGCAATTCTCTGAAGACAATGCTACCCTCTGCGACAGTGAGACAAAATTACAGAATCTGCTGAATGGGATCAAATATAGAGCTCAAACATAGATTGAGAATACACCAAAGAAAGACGAAAGTATTAAGAAACAGCAGAAATGAGAGTACTGACATCGTCGACATAAAACTGGGGTCTAGTGGTATTCTGCTATGGTGGAAGAAAAACAACGAGTGAAGGGACGAAGCAAGAAGGACAGAAGAAGCAGACTAGCGCAGGCGAAGACAGCATTTCTCGCGAAAAGAAGGCTACTAGTATTATAGACCTTCGTATGAAAAAGTAATTTCTAAGAATGTGAGAAAATCGGGAAAAAGGAGAAACAGTTGTTTGAGATACGGTGTTGCAATAAGATGATGAGTTGTAAGTGAACTGATATGAAAGGAAGAGAGTCGCTGCAGCATTAGCGAGGAAAGCAATAAATGAGAAAACATTTATTAGATAAAGGGGAAAGATTATAGAATATTTGTTAGGACGCCAGGAAGTAGCTTCTATATTACTAGAGGCTACGATAACAGACAAAACCTCTAAGAGAAGACAGAGATAGTAATACATAAAACAAATGAGGACGTTGGTAGGAAGTGATACCCTGAGGCAAGGAGATCAGCATAGGAGAGGAGTGGAAAAGGTGAAGGAGAAAATTAAATAAATAAATAAAAATAACAAAGAAAAAAGCGGACCGTACTGCGAACGACGCGCTGATCCTACCTTTCAAACCGATTGCCGTCCAGCCTCCTCGTGAATAAATAAATTTTGACGTCATTGTGGAACCACAGCGATCTAAAGTTAATCTCTAGCAAAGAGAAACACTCCCGATCCCAATAAATTATTTATTTTTTAGTCCAGTATTCGGTTTCGACCATCTTTAGATAGAGGTTCGGATTTTGTGATAAGCCGGTACACAGAGCTGACGTGAATCCCATTTGCTACCTGTCGCCAACTGTTCAAAGAGGTAGCGGTTGATGCAATAGTTCCTTGTACTGGCTCCTCACTTCATCAGAGCCTCTGAACAGCGAGACCGAAACCGGTTACGGAAATTAAAAATAAATCATTTGTTGCGATCTAGACCGTTTTTCCTTTGCTGAAACTTAATCCTTGGTAACTGCCTCAGCAAAAGTGAAAACAGCGGTCGCAACGTTTCATAGCTGCTTCAGAGGAGAATAGATAACGCGACTCCACAAGGTGCCCTAGAAAGAATGATCAATATGTAGGGATATATCAGAAACAGAAAACTTTATATAGATATAGCTCTATTCGGTATGGTTTCTGAGAGAGATAACATTTAATGTACATTTGCTTTTGAGCTACTGGCAGGCACATATGTATTACCCACCCAATGTCTTTGGCGTTTTATTCATGTCCAAACTATCTCGTAGCTTCCAGTGTCTTAGTTCGAAATGTGCTTCTGCCATTAAACTAGCCCATTAAACACGCAGTTGTACATTTTACCAGACCAGTGAGTGAACATCTTACCGTTACATTTTTGTTTATGGGGTTGGATGAAGTATGAGATGTACACATGAAAGGTGTATGCGCTAGATGAACTACAAGGCCGCATCATGGACGATGCTGCCCACATTAGGAGGTGTCAAACAGGCAGCACATCATGTTCTCCCAAGAGTGCATAAACGCACTGAAATTGACGGTGGGATATTCAAACATTTACTGCGAACTATATAACACCTGTAATGTGACATGTATGATAACGCTTAGAGGTAAATGTGTTAAAAATACGTATTTTAATTCATACTTTGTAACACGCATTTTTAATGTTTACTTACTGTTGTATATGTAAACATCTGCAGACCTGACAAGGTACTGAATAATGCAGAGAATAAATATCAATGTACATTAAATGTGTTGTATCTCACTAACCATTAGAAAAAGGGTATAGGCCCGCACGATTTGTTTTCTTCAAATGATCTTTCTTGTCATCCCCAGAATAATGACCATTCCGAGTGAGGAACTCTGTATATTCGTACTAACGTCGTTGTTGATTTAACGCGGATGGCGAAACTTCCTCAACAGATAAAATCTAACGAGGACAAGAAAGTGGATGTGAATGCCTGTTCAAAGTGTAATCTGAAAATGTGGGACGCCACGCACTTCGGAAATTCTATTTTCTGCCCGCCGATATCTTACTAATACCGGGCGGGATTTGTTTGCAGAAACGCCTGAGAATTCACTCTTCGCTTCCAGCCAATCACAACATCCTGTTGTCATTTCGAGGGCGATGGACTGCGTCCACGCATTTTCGTCAAGCTGGGTATGTTGCTAAAGATAACATCTCGGGCTACTTTTAAATGTACGAACGAGTCCTGACGGATCAACAGAATGGTGATCAAGGGCCTACGATTTGAGGTGCTGTTGAAAGATGGCTATGAAACTATGTAACGGGAAAGCACATCACAGAACATCTTGACCCCAATTGGAGAAAATATACAAAAGAGAAATGTGTAAACGACTGAAAGTCAGATTTGACTGTTACTTGTCATCATAATCTCCTTAGCAGCTGCACGGGAATTATTCGAGAAGTCTCCAAACAAATATACAAAAAGAAACAAACTTCCGGAGAGGAATTCCGCTACCGTCAATGTCTTTTGGTGAATAACGCAACCAGCCACAAACACTTTTAAAATGCTTCCCTCTCAGAGCCATAACAGGTTTCGGACATATGTGCCATTTTCTGATAACTCACGTTTCCAATTATAAAAATGTTTTCAGCTGCAGCACGTCGACTCCAGCACGGCACAAAAATATCTGAATATTTAAAGACACTTTTGCAAAAACATGATAAAATGTCTGAATTCATTTAGATATAAGTTGAAACAGTCGTGGGCACTTGCATTGGACGGAGATTCGTCTTATGATGGCTCCTATAAGCTTCCAGGACAATATACAAGCTGTTGCATTGTTCCAAACAAATCACTGTGACACGTGAAACACATTTCTTCATATCACTTTGAGCTTCACATATGTGCTTTACATGAGATGTTTTTGTTTACTAAGCAAAGATACCATTGATTTCTTATTGAGTGAAGGTATTAATTAGCAAAGAAAATATGTGGAAGGTGCTATCTACATCTACATCTACATCTACATTTATACTCCGCAAGCCACCCAACGGTGTGTGGCGGAGGGCACTTTACGTGCCACTGTCATTACCATTCTTTCCTGTTCCAGTCGCGTATGGTTCGCGGGAAGAACGACTGCCGGAAAGCCTCCGTGCGCGATCGAATCTCTCTAATTTTACATTCGTGATCTCCTCGGGAGGTATAAGTAGGGGGAAGCAATATATTCGATACCTCATCCAGAAACGCACCCTCTCGAAACCTGGCGAGCAAGCTACACCGCGATGCAGAGCGCCTCTCTTGCAGAGTCTGCCACTTGAGTTTGATAAACATCTCCGTAACGCTATCACGGTTACCAAATAACCCTGTGACGAAACGCGCCGCTCTTCTTTGGATCTTCTCTATCTCCTCCGTCAACCCGATCTGGTACGGATCCCACACTGTTGAGCAATACTCAAGTATAGGTCGAACGAGTGTTTTGTAAGCCACCTCCTTTGTTGATGGACTACATTTTCTAAGGCCTCTCCCAATGAATCTCAACCTGGTACCCGCCTTACCAACAATTAATTTTATATGATCATTCCACTTCAAATCGTTCCGCACGCATACTCCCAGATATTTTACAGAAGTAACTGCTACCAGTGTTTGTTCCACTATCATATAATCATACAATAAAGGATCCTTCTTTCTATGTATTCGCAATACATTACATTTGTCTATGTTAAGGGTCAGTTGCCACTCCCTGCACCAGGTGTCTATCCACTGCAGATCTTCCTGCATTTCGCTACAATTTTCTAATGCTGCAACTTCTCTGTATACTGCAGCATCATCCGCGAAATGCCGCATGGAACTTCCGACACAATCTACTAGGTCATTTATATGTATTGTGAAAAGCAATGGTCCCATAACACTCCCCTGTGACACGCCAGAGGTTACTTTAACGTTTGTAGACGTCTCTCCATTGAGAACAACATGCTGTGTTCTGTTTGCTAAAAACTCTTCAATCCAGCCACACAGCTGGTCTGATATTCCATATGCTCTTACTTTGTTTATCAGGCGACATTGCGGAACTGTATCGAACGCCTTCCGGAAGTCAAAGAAAATAGCATCTACCTGGGAGCCTGTATCTAATATTTTCTGGATCTCATGAACAAATAAAGCGAGTTGGGTCTCACACGATCGCTGTTTCCGGAATCCATGTTGATTCCTACAGAGTAGATTCTAGGTTTCCAGAAACGACATGATACGCGAGCAAAAAACATGTTCTAAAATTCTACAACAGATCGATGTCAGAGATATAGGTCTATAGTTTTGCGCATCTGCTCGACGACCCTTCTTGAAGACTGGGACTACCTGTGCTCTTTTCCAATCATTTGTAACCTTCCGTTCCTTGCGGTACACGGTTGTTAGAAGGGGGGCAAGTTCTTTCAAGTACTCTATGTAGAATCGAACTGGTATCCCGTCAGGTCCAGTGGACCTTCCTCTGTTGAGTGATTCCAGTTGCTTTTCTATCCCTGGGACACTTATTTCGATGTCAGCCATTTTTTCGTTTGTGCGAGGATTTAGAGAAGGAACTACAGTGCGGTCTTTCTCTGTGAAACATCTTTGGAAAAAGGTGTTTAGTATTTCAGATTTACGCGTGTCATTCTCTGTTTCAATGCCATCATAATCACGGAGTGTCTAGATATGCTGTTTCGAGCCACTTACTGATTTAACGTATGATCAGAGCTTCCTAGGATTTTCTGTCAAGTCGGTACATAGAATTTTACTTTCGAATTCTCTGAACGCTTCACGCATAGGCCTCCTTACGCTAACTTTGACATCGTTTAGCTTCTGTTTGTCTGAGAGGTTTTGGCTGCGTTTAAACTTGTAGTGAAGCTCTCTTTGATTTCGCAACTTTGTTGCTGAACCACGGTGGGTTTTTCCCGTCCCTCACAATTTTACTCTTCACATACCTGTCTAAAACTCATTTTACGATTGCCTTGAACTTTTTCCATAAACACTCAACATTGTCAGTGTCGGAACAGAAATTTTCGTTTTGTTCTGTTGGGTAGTCTGAAATCTGGCTTCTATTACTCTTGCTAAACAGATAAACCTTCCTCCCTTTTTTTATATTCCTATTTACTTCCATATTCAGGGATGCTGCAACGGCCTTATGATCACTGATTCCCTGTTCTGCGCTTACAGAGTCGAAAAGTTCGGGTCTGTTTGTTATCAGTAGGTCCAAGATATTATCTCCACGAGTCGGTTCTCTGTTTAATTGCTCGAGGTAATTTTCGGATAGTGCACTCAGTATAATGTCACTCGATGCTCTGTCCCTATCACCCGTCCTAAACATCTGAGTGTCCCAGTCTATATCTGGTAAATTGAAATCTCCACCTAAGACTATAACATGCTGAGTAAATTTATATGAAATGTATTCCAGATTTTCTCTCAGTTGTTCTGCCACTAATGCTGCTGAGTCGAAAGGTCAGTAAACGGAGCCAATTATTAACCTAGCTCGGTTGTTGAGTGTAACCTCCACCCATAATAATTCACAGGAACTATCCACTTGCACTTCAATACAGGATAAACTACTACTAACAGCGACAAACACGCCACCACCGGTTGCATGCAATCTATCCTTTCTAAACACCGTCTGTGCCTTTGTAAAAAACAGGAACAGCTTTTATTCGATGAATGAACTTACTGTATTCTCGGCTAAGTTATTTTCGGCATAATTTTCTTAAAAAACAACTGGTAGCTGAAATTTTAACAAAATATTATGAAGCCATCAGATTGCAAGCTTTATTCATATATATAATGTATGGGCGGCTATAGTGGCCAGGGCGGGTAAAGTAGCCACTTGCTTTTGTTCCCTTCGAGAGTGATGTAGCCTAGTGGAGAACGCTTAAAATTATTCGAAGAGACTTCTTTGATATTGCCAGCGAATCTCGTGGAGATAGACGGGCGCACTTGTCTGCAGTGACATATTTTGTGTTTTCTGTACGTCTGATGCAAAGTAAGTGACCAATTCAATTGCGTATATTTACTTTGTATGTAGTACGACATTTAATTGTTACAGTGTTGGTAAAACGCTATATTTTAACCATGGGAACTATATATTTATGTATTTGGTAGTTACGTATTGTCGTTTTCAGACAACAATCAGCGTAATTTCGTCCAGTCGGGCGAAGTGTCCAGTCATCTGGCAGGGCAAAGCGGCCAACTGGCCACTTTGCCCGAAGATACTCTCTATAGTTTGCTTAGCCTATTTATTTTAAAACAACCGATTGATAATAAGAAAATTGTCAGAAAATACGTAGGTATACTGAAGCATTAATATATTAACCGATATTTGAAAAGTATATTCTATTATTAAAGGAATGTGCTTAGATGCTGTCAAATTATTTGAGAAAATCACTGCAACAATCGTGGGATTCCCAGGCTATGCAACAGGCACTGGAAGCTGTAAGAAAAGAAATGATGCCCTTTGCAACGGCAGCCAAACAGTTCAATGTTCCAAGAAACTACTTAAACGAAGATTCCAGAAGAAAAACTGTGATGTTATTGAAAATAAGAACATTCTTGGAAACTTTAGACGTGTTTCCAACGACAAGCAAGAAGAAGATCTTGTCAGCCATATTTTTGACCTGGAACGAAGATATTATGGCATATCAGTGACTGATTTACGACACTTGGCGTTTCAACTTGCTGAGCGGAATAATCTACCACACCCATTTAATAAAGAAAAAAAGATGGCAGGCAAGGAGTGGGTAGCACAGTTTCGGAAAATACATCCAAACATAAGCCTTAGGAAACCAGAATCCACTTCAGTGGCCCGGGCTCAGGGCTTTAATAAAGCTAATGTGCATAGATTTTTCAAAGTTCTCCAGGAAGTGCAAGGAAAACACTTTTACCCTGCTCATAGAATCTACATTGTTGACGAAACTGGTCTAACGACAGTTCAGTCTAGAAATTTCCAAGTTTTCTCTTGTAAAGGCAGACGCCAAGTTGGTGCTATTACGTCAGCATAAAAAGGTTTGCTTTCAACAGTAGCCATATGCATGTCTGCAGTGAGGACATTTACTCCACCCTTTGTGATATTTCCCAGACAAAGAATGAAAGTTGAACTTCAAGATGGTGCTCCTCCAGGAACCACATTTTCCTGCCATCACAGTGGATGGATGCAGATGGATATTTTCATTAAATGGTTTGATCATTTCTTGAATTACACAAAAACCTACGGCTGACGACCCAGTCCTGCTTATTCTGGATGGACACGCCACCCACACAAAAAGTATCGACTTCATAGAAAAGTCAGAGAAAATCATATAACGTAGTGTGTTTGCCACTACATTGTAGCCACAAACTGCAATCTCTAGATGTATCATTTATGGCCCCTTTTAAAACATCCTATGCCAGAGCTTGTGAAAAGTTTCTCCGAAACAACCCAGGAAGGGTAGTAACACAATTCCAAATCTGTAAGCTTCTTGGAGAGGCATTTCTACTGTCAGCAGTACCGTCTACAGCGATAAATGGATTTCGTAAATGTGGGATTGTCCCTTTGGACCTGTCTATATTTTCAGATGCAGATTTCGTTGCTGCAGAGGTGAGCATATCGGGCATAGGCATAATCTGTGGAGAAAACTTAAATAATAGAAGGGACACAGTAAATGAGACAAACAAAGGAACTGAAGGTGTTAAAGAGGTAGTTAATAGGGCTATGTAAATTGAATAAGATGAATTTGATGTTGTAGCAGCAAATAGCGAAGAAGCAATTGATAGTCCTACTAATGAAAATGAAGCTGTGCAAGAAGGAGAAGTGAGTGCCAATAACAATAATGAGGGCACTTTCTTGGCTGAATGAAATGAGAAGGTAACACAGTCAACATCTTTTGCAGTAAGCCCAAAAGACATTATAGGCCTACCTTTTCCAAAATTAAAATTAGGCTGCTGCAACAACAAAGAAAGAAAGGGCAAAGAAGGGGTCAGACAACGATAATAATCTCTAGCCCTTACAAAACCGAGCTGTTAGAAGACAAGGCGAAGAAGAAAAAGCAGATCAAGAAAAGAAGAACAAACCCTGCAGAAAAAGAAGAAATGACTAATGCGTCTAAACCAGCTGATGAAATAAAAAGGCCTAATAACAAAGCAAAAGTGCAGATAGGAAAGCTAAGAGTAAAGTGCAAAAAGCAGCTTTTTGGAGAATACAGTGAAGAAGAATACAGCGAGTAAGATAATGACACTGAATGTTCTTATTGTAATGAGGCTTCCTCTAAATCTAAAGACATTGAAGGTTGGATTAGATGCTCTGATTGCAAGCTGTGGGCTCATGAAGAATGTGCCGGATGTGATGAAGATGACGACGTGTTCGTGTGTGAATATTGTAGAGATAAGTGACTTATGACCCTAATTTGACTTTGATCTCATGACAAATGATGCACTGTAATTTGGAAAGTAAAACTATTAACGTTTTGTATAATTTGTTAAATTGTTAATAAGTTTGAATATTTTTTCTCAAATTTAAATAAATTTCATTCTATAAATGAGTAGCCTATATTTTTCATTTCGCAATTCCTTTCTATTCACAGTGTCCTAAACTTGTACTGTGAGTCTTTTTTTACCTTTTATCCACCTGTGGCCACTTTGCCCTACCTACTGGTTAAAGTGACCATTTTGCAGACATTAATTTAAGCCCACATCTCTACTACAGAACAAGGTATTCTAATGCAAGGTTCTAGAATGTACATAGCTTAATAAGATACATTCTACATGTTTATATGTCAAATAAGGTAAATGAAACATAACATTTTTCTTAGGTTGGCCACATTACCCAGCTTTCCCCTAAATATGCATATCTATTTTAGATTATAATTATTGTTAATAAGTTATTTTGTAAGGCACATTTGCTATGCTGTGCTGTGGTCGATCAGTATTGTTGGAAATGAAGACACTTAGAACGCCGCAGTCGCAGTGCAGAAACTTTTATCGAACAATAAAACTGCCTACACTGCAGTCGCGGCTTATGAAGTGTGTTCTTCATTACCGGCTTTATAAGTTAGTTAAGGCAATAAAAATCAAAAAGGTAGAGGTGTGACGAGGTCTACACAGCTACTCAATGTTAGAGCTTATGCTTAATTAACTTCATGCTAACATCATAAACTGGTTATTTCATATGTACAGTACATATTTGTATGTTGTACTTACAATATGTTTTATGAAATGTTCAAAATTAAAAATATAATGGATATAAGCCACAAATTGTTTACCTCCTTTACAATTTACCTCCTTTATAATACAACTGAAGGTACAAAATTACGTTCGGTAAATTCAAAACCTCCAGCAGAAAATAAAATATTTGCATGGATTCCTTTACTATGCACAGTCATTCCAATTAGCAAATCTTAGAAGTTCACATAAGTTTCCAAACCAATGAGACTTTTTAACATAACACAGTACAAAGCACCAAAACCACCAGCATACTCTCTGAAAAATCGTTAATATACACGGTGGTACGTAACAGTTGCCCTAGCTTTTATCTTGGACAGACCAGTAGAAGGTACAGTACAAGTTACTGCAAACACATGGTTGCCTTCTCTGCCTCGTGATGACTGGGTGTTGTGTGATGTCCTTAGGTTAGTTAGGTTTAAGTAGTTCTAAGTTCTAGGGAACTGATGACCATAGATGTTAAGTCCCATAGTGCTCAGAGCCATTTGAACCATTTTGAACATGGTTGCCTCAAGACTAAATAACTTCAGTAACTTTACAATCGTCACTCACATGTATAAAAGTGGACAGTCTGTTTCTAACATTAAAAATAACTTACAGATATTACACTCCACCAACAAAGATACGAAAATGGACCTACTAGCAGTATTAGAGTTATACGTCCACACCCTCAATTTACACAATATTTTGTAACTGAGCTAATAATGAATTTCTATAGAATTCCCTTGGGCTGTTCACACAAATTAAACACAATGCAGATCCCCAACTGTTAGAAATGGGAATACGAGTATCCTGTACCGCATAACATAATAAGAGCAGATATAGAACAAGAGTAACAGAGACCAAAATCAGTACACTAAATAGACCTCTAGAATGCCACGTTAACGAATATTTTCAATTTTTTACATTTCCCAAAACATACTATAACTTTAATTTGACTATATTTGTTTTTGAAATAAACTAATAAACTGTGTGTGATGTCAGTATGAAGTTAATTAAATCTAAACCCTAATACTAAACAGCAAACTTTTTAAGTTTGTGTTGGCTTCAGTTAACTTACAAACTCTAATGAGCAGTAAACATTATATAATCAGGGTGAAGAAAAACTGGCGCACTCAGTCTTTGCAGTGCGATTCCTCACATACTGGCAATACAAAAATGACTGTCACAGGGTGAAGAAAAACTGGCGCACTCTGTCTTTGCAGCGCGATTCCTCACATACTGGCAATACAAAAATGACTGTCACAGGGTGAAGAAAAACTGGCGCACTCTGTCTTTGCAGCGCGATTCCTCACATACTGGCAATACAAAAATGACTGTCACAGGGTGAAGAAAAACTCGCGCACTCTGTCTTTGCAGCGCGATTCCTCACATACTGGCAATACAAAAATGACTGTCACAGGGTGAAGAAAAACTGGCGCACTCTGTCTTTGCAGTGCGATTCCTCACATACTGGCAATACAAAAATGACTGTCACAGGGTGAAGAAAAACTGGCGCACTCTGTCTTTGCAGTGCGATTCCTCACATACTGGCAATACAAAAATGACTGTCACAGGGTGAAGAAAAACTGGCGCACTCTGTCTTTGCAGCGCGATTCCTCACATACTGGCAATACAAAAATGACTGTCACAGGGTGAAGAAAAACTGGCGCACTCTGTCTTTGCAGCGCGATTCCTCACATACTGGCAATACAAAAATGACTGTCACAGAATTTCGTCCTGCGTATATTTCTGGCAGTAAACGGACGTTAAAGATTGGCAAACTGGCAATACTGTAATCACATGCACGGTAACAACCTCTGTCAGCAGTTACATCAGTGCTGTGCAGTTGGTACAGTAGACAGTATTTTGGTTTGGCATGAAGGAGGCCGAGGATTCGATTCTGCGTTGAGGATCATTTATTTTTATTTGGTAAAAGTAGTCTGCGTGGTATGCTATCTGGCCTCTTAATAGTCGTACAGCGATTACTGTGGGTCTTCTACAAAACATCTGGAGTTACGTGTTACTTTAACCCAGCTGCATCAAGTGAGCTGACCTTGGATGACCTTACGAAACTACAATCGTCCAGTCGTTACTACGTGTTCTTTATTGCTCTGAGAGATGGTTGACCGGAACTACAACACATTAAATATTAGTTTACTTTATTGCAAGAGTCATAAAATGATTTACTTAACGTTGTGCAATCCATAGCCACAGGAGTGTGCCATATACTTACAACTGTCTTTGAATATTAAAGCATTACTTCTCTCGAAATACGAAGTTCCCAGTGTTCAAAGTACATTACCATCTCAGACATCGGTAACACATGAGCCCTAACTAGTCGAAGTCTGCCTCATCAAAGTTCACAAACTGGGGCTGAGCGATTCCGTGCTCGACTGTAAGTCGGCCTTATGTGGTGGTGCTGCAGCCCTGGGAGTGTGGTTGTGGCTCCGCCAGCGCCCCCATTCGTCGGTGCGAATTTTAGGGAGACACCGCTAACTTCCGTAGTATCGATGTGAGTTGCCAATTTTGGTATGGCACCGCCATCTTTGGACGATAGCATGAATCCATACTGCTTCAACTCTGTGCCAAACTTAATCAATCACAGATGTTGGCGACTGGTGGACTGCCAGTCTCTCAGCAGCCTATGACCTGAATTTCCAGTGGCCAAGAGATCTGAAGATCAGAGTAACAGTCGATTACCCTCTGTATCAAGCACTGCATGGGTAAAATGCGAACTTGTTGAAAGGTGACGTCACAGGGAAGACTAAGATAGCTCACAGTGACCGGCATTAGCACGCTAGGACTGTTACAGCTGCTGTCCGAATTAGTGACTATGCAATCTGGAAGTGATCGTGTTACACTCACACCAGGTGCTAGGTGCTTGGGACGTACGACGACGACATAAGCAATCTGGCAACGATCTTTGTATTTGGAGCCTCCACAAGTGGATGTGTTAATCGCGATGCTTTATGCAGAACCGAAGCTCGTTTGCCCAGTGTTCTCTCTACTGGCCTATCAGGAGAAGTTGCAACACTGGTTACCGCTCTGACCATCTGTGGTGCTGCAGACGTCATGGCAATGTCCATGTCGACACCTCTCTTGGTGAAAACAATCCCGATTCCTGACTCATGGTACGCGACATAGCTAAACGATGCCGCACAGCGAGAGAACACTATATCCATTGTCACTTTGCACTAATTGAGTGGGGTCAATGGCTGCTGCAGGGACAGTCAGGTTCGTCTGACCAGTGTTGTCTCTGCCGGCGTATCAGGAGAAGCTGCAACGCTGACCACCGCACTGACAATCCTTGGTACCACAGACGTCATCGCACTGCCCGTGTAGATACCTCTGTTGGTGCAAACAATCCAAATTCCTGACTCATGGTACACGACATAGCTGAACGATCCCGCAAGGTAAGTGAACACTATGTCCGTTCTCTCTTTGCACTGATAGCATGGTGCCAATATCTGCAAGGGCTGTCAGGCTCTGAGCCGTGTTGCGGCTTGCGTTGGCATCATGTAGTATCGATAGTGGCGTCTCGTTTTCTTCTTGTGTTTACTGGCGCCACTATGTTTGCTAGCATTGTCTGTCTGTGAGTGGCAGCAGCAGTGGTTATCGATATCTAGTATGGTGGTACTATCTTTGGAGGGGCGCCATGTGTTTTCTGGGTCGGAGTGTGTCGGGGAGTTCGGCTGGCACGGAGCAGCACCGAGGTCCGGCAGCGTGAGTGGATGCCTGGACCGCTGGCGGCACGCAGGCGCTGCCGGATCGAGGGATTGTAGTTGCGAGGGCCGACACCTCGTGGTCCACCCTACCCAAGACGTTGAACATCAACCCAGTAGTGAAACCTCCACTATTTTGAGATCACGCCATTTTTTCGCGCGTTGCTGCTCGCAGGGTCGCTGAGACAAAGAGCAACGAGTGGAGTGTTTGGAGTTGACGAAATTAATTAGCAGTCCTCCACATCTTATTATTAATCATTGAATTCAGTGTGTTTTACTGGTGAAGTTCATTTGGCCTTCAGCTGAGAAAGAGTTTGAATTTCTTGTTAATAAGACCTACAGCCGTGAGTGTAACTTGTCTTAAGAAATTTTAATTAGACAAAATATCTTAACACTGAAATGTTCTTTAAATATTTCTCGAAGAAGTTTGATTTCTTCTCAAAAATTTGCTATTCAGGCCTTCAGCCATCAAATTGTTTTTTTGTGTTATTACTATTGGGGCCTTCAGCCGACAAATAATTTGAATTTCTGGTCAATAAGGTCTTCAGCCATGAGTGCAACTTACTTAAGACATTGTGTCTTAACATTCAAATTTTATAATTGCAACTGTTTCCAAGTAAAGTGTACTTGATTTTTTAAAAAAATTGAGAGACCAGCGGTAACTGATTACGGCCCTGTCCACACCGAATCCTGCCTTTCCCAAAGTACCAGTTCTCAGGCTCGTCTGCCCAGTGTTGTCTCTGCTGGCGAACCAGGAGAAGCTGCAACATTAAGCACCGCACTGACAGTCCATGGTGTTGCAGACGTCGTCGCACTGTCCGCGTCCACACCTCTCTCGGGGCAAACAATTCAGATTCCTGACTCATGGTACACGACACAGCTGCACGATCCTGCATGGCAAGCGAACACTATGTCCGTTTTCTCTTTGCACTAATAGCGTGGGGCCAATGTCTGCAGGGGCAGTCAGGCTGGCCGATCAAGCACACGTGAATGTCATGCAATGGAATTGGTAGCTCGAGTACATGTTAAGACGTTACACAATGTAAACAATATTGAAGCATTTACTTTTATATCGGGAAGTTCCAACGCTCCAAGGGGACGACGCTTCACTTCTGCTTTATACTGGAGTCGGATGATATGACTTTTCCACACGCAACAACATAATAATTGCATCAATTTTGGCGCTATCATCGAAAAGGGAGGGAATGTTAGTGCAACAAAATGCACTGTACTGAAAATGCAGGAATCTCCAGGGAACGGCGGTCGTGTTCTCGAACAGGCCCTTGAATACGATCCGTCACTTGCCGTCAATTGAGTGCAGCCATTTTCATTGGGCAGCGATCCACGATCATCCCCAACGATTTGGGGCGAGCAACCACCATTGCACATGTAAATGCAATGACAATTTAATGAAAACCCGGAATGGTAACTAGGTACATTTCCGTTTATTAATGATGCGGGCCCCAGAGAGAAAACAAAAGGAATGCAACATGTCCTTGAGCAAGGATATGTCATCGTTAGGACATCATCCGTGTACACTTGCACTGAGAAGGTTTCTCCCAATATCTTCCAGTCACATAACTGATCAGCAATACGGCGAAACACAGGCTCTAGGGACAAGACAAAAAGCGATATAGGGAGGGGGCTCCCTGCAGCAAGCCCCGTCGTATTGTAACCTGGGGAATAAGTTGTACATTCACAGTGACAGACGCTTGAACACTAGTAAAACAACTGGACAATACCTGACACGCAGTACGATTGAGACCGGTTACCTCAAGCAGCTTCATCAAGAAAGTGAGACTGACCCCGCCAAATGTCTTATTAAAATCTGTAGAAAGTGATGCTCCAGAAACAGAAGTAGTTGCAGCCACCAAGGAAACGTCCCAACTGCGGAAAGCAGGATCGTGCATCCAGGCACAAAGATTTGGGTGAACGGCAAGAATTTTCTCTACCAATATCGACAACGGCTGCTAGCCGCCCGTACGACAGTTCTGTGATCGAAATTAAGGAGTGAGAACGGGAGTAATTTATCAATGCTTGAGAGTCTGGTTGCCTTCGGAATTAGAATGATTTCACCAGTCTTCGCGTAACTGAATCGTAATGGAGAAATCTCGGCGCCCCACAATAGCCAATACAGATTTTAGCGGGTGGACTGCTGCCAGAGTTTGAATCGTCAGTCACAATTTATTGGACAAAAAATGATTTATTCATTAAAGGTCTCAGAACTAAAACAAGCAATAAACTTTACAAGGAAACTTAAATATTTTTTAAACACAGACAAGGGTTACTGTTTCAAAGAACAATTTAATAATATAAAGCTATCACATAGGTAAACAACAGTTTAATTTGAGCCAACTTCAAAATTTGTTTGGATGACCTTAACATCAACCTCTTAGAGGGGAAGAGATCAGTAAGGATCACTTAATTTCGCTTGATGTAATTAATAACAATTTTAGCGATTAACAAGGGGTCGAACGAATGATGACAATTCCCAAAATTTATTTACAACAGACAACAAGCCCCAAGGAGTACAGTCATACTAACAATAATAATTCGCCCGTAGAAGAGATAAGATGATGACAATATTGGGGAAGACCTCGATACAGGAAAACGGGGGGATCACAATCCCTGCTTCTTAAAATAATTTTGAACAATACGTGATAGTCGCTACTAGCGGGGACAAGAGACCCCGTACTCTTAGTGGATACCACTGGCGAAATTCTTCACGTCCACAGAAAATCTTAGGAAAGCATTAACATATAAACCTTTTCCTTTTAGAAACATATAAACATAATAGTAAAAATATACGAATCTGAATGTACAACCCGTAGGTACGGGAAAATACAAAAGTAAAACGTTTTTCTGTAACATAGAATTTAGGGACCACTTGGAGAGCACAAGGTATTAAAGCAAACACTCAAAACTGTATCAAAGACTCAGAGGGGTAGCACAAAACAAACACAACTTATCTTGTATATGAATTAGGTGCATGGAGTCAGCTCCAATAACACCTTCGCACACGCAAATACAGCTAATTTTTCCCTAGCCCGACCGCTCGTCAGCTGGCGAAAGGGCAAACCGTGTACCGCTAGCCTACTGCAGTGTGAAACAAGGGTGACAAGCCCCAACCACGCTCCCCACAAGCAATCAGGTTCAGTGGGGACACCTGGAGTACAGAGTGTACCATAGTAAGCATTAAGTTACGCAAACCCCAACCGTGTCCATACAAAATCAAATTAGCACAACTAAGCCCAGAACACCCCAATGAACCCCCCAGTGCCGTTGCACAATTTCAAATGAGTGTAAGAAATATAAATTACAAACACATGGGGGACCTACAGCCAAATCGAGTGAGTAACCCAAAGAAACTTAAATCCTAAAAAACTTCCGTCAAAACACATCAAAATTACCAAGACACTATTTCACAAAATATCCAGTTATGAATTTGCCTTATAGTCATTGTTTATCCGGTGTAGAGGGCACACCCAAAACTCCTCAGAAGGTATCCGGTGGAATAAAAAGGCTGTCGAATACGACCTCTGCTCGGCTAAATCTCTGCTCAGCCTTGAATAGATTAAACGCCAGTACTGAAATGTAGACGTGGAGGAGAACGGAAAAAAGTCGCATGGATAGGTACTGAGTAGAATGGGAATGAAGCGACAACTACTGAATTTAATAAAAGGAAGGAAACTGGACTTCTTAGAAGATATATTAAGGAAGAAAGAAGAACTTACCATACCAGTTTTGAAAGGATGTGTGGAACGGAAGGGGAGGTGTGGAGGAAAGAGATTTCAGTTGCTGGATGAAGTGCTAGGCGGCAATACACACATCGAGGAAGCGATGGAACGCAATAAGTGGAGATCCAAAAGTCCTGCTAACGTAACAAAAAACTGACAATACATATTGTGGTGTCACTGCCAGACACCACACTTGCTAGGTGGTAGCTTAAATCGGCCGCGGTCCATTAGTACATGTCGGACCCGCGTGTCGCCACTGTGTGATCGTAGACCTAGCGCCACCACACGGCAGGTCTCGAGAGACGTACGAGAACTCGGCCCCAGTTGTACGACGACGTTGCTAGCGACTATACGGACGAAGCCTTTGCTCTCATTTGCCGAGAGACAGTAGAATAGCCTTCAGCTAAGTTCAAGTCTACGACCTAGCAAGGCGCCATTAGCCTTAGATAGCTTGTATCTAAAGAGTCTCACTTGTATCGCCACAATCTCCAGATGTCTCATCAAGAACGATGTATACAAAGGATGGATTAAAAGATAAGTACCAAAGGAGCTACGTACTTTTCTTTATAGCATTCATTAAGTCTCCTGTTTCAGACCTCACTCCATCCTTCGTGAGTTAGCGCGTGCATCTTGGCCGCCTCTTTCAATTAGTGTACGTAGTGTTGGCAAGTCTGCCGACACAACACATATCACAACACTGCGAGTGATCTTCTTACATCTTGCTCCCCTTCCTAGTAACTGTTATGAATAAATGGAAAGAAGAATTTAACATAATTACACAGAATTGGACATTGACCCGATCGTCCTCGCCAGAAGCCCTAGGCTGGATTCCTGCCTCTTGTGTCGGCGGACGTTGCGTTCAGCTTAGGTCTCGGATTGCCGAGTGATCGTGTTTAAGCACCTGTGCCGTCTGGCGGGCCATTCGCTTCCCCTCGCCTCCTCGCTGCGGTCACGCCGCCTGTTATACAGCGGCCCGGCACGCTGCCGCGTCGCATCCCATCCCGAATTCCGAGGGCGGCGTGCGCATGCTCACAATCTCCCATCATTCAGCCGCGGGGATTCCCGTGAAACCGCGACCAGCCTGCTGCATACGAATCGTGCCGAGCAAATCGGAGTTTCGTCGGCCCTAGCCGCGTCGGGCAGCCAGCCTGCTCTGAAGTCCTCGCAATAAGCCACGAGGCGGGCATTGGAGCGGCGTGTGGCGCTGAACGGGTGAAAGCAGTCGCCGCTGAAATCAACGGTAAATCCTACACAGCGGGCCTACAACCTGTGCTCCACTTAGCCAGTAATCATCAGCCATAAAAAAAAAGGGAGAGAGAGAGGGGCGGAGGGAGGGAGGAGGGCAGAGGGAGAAGAGGGCCTTTTCCGCAGAAATACACAGCTCCCATCCAAAAAGTTCCGATACTGATTTTATTCCCGGCGTATTAACGGCGACAGCGCAATAACTACTGTGACAGCTTGAGCTAACGATTATGAAAAACGGATGTTTATTGGACAGTCAGTTGTGAGCAGGCAATGTTAAGTAGTGGACGTGTGACCGTAGTGTGTCAACATTGCTGAGCCACAAAACGCAGTGAAGTAACATACCTGCATCAAGTGTTCGAGAGATTCTCCACAATGTTTTGAAGAAGAGAAAAGTGTGTGGAAAGTTTAGTCCGCATGTATTGACTCCCAAACAGTAACAACGACGCGTGCACTGAAGTGAAGGGAGACGATGAAGAACACCTAAAACACTGGAACCACCTTTTTCACTTCTCTGTTTTTTTATTAATGCAGTCTCAAAACTTTTTGGATGTACAGAGTATGGCAACTGAATCAGAATAATTATGAAACTGACAAATTTCAGACATGTAATGTTGTCTATGACAGATTCTAGGACTCTAGTTTCTTTGCCCAATGTGATTTTACCTCCTCATATTCTCAACGCTGAAGGCTTAGACTGCTATGTATTCAACGAAAACAAACGTACAAATGCACCTAATACTGGAAAATTATTTATTTATTTTTATTCATCGCATGGTTTTTCGTCATATGGAAAAATCGTAGAATGTACAAAAATTTACAATACAAAATCTTAGAAAAGAACATATAGAGGATTGATGTAACCTATCGACCAAGGAGTCGCCAGCAGGGAGCCTTCTGATCTGCCATCGTATGATCTTGTGGGGCATTCTTCTGTGATGTGTCCGATGGTCTGTGGTTCTCCGCAGTTACAGAATGGGCATCCGACCTGTTGGCTTTTAATGTTGTTTAGAATCGACCATGTTTTGCCTGGCAATGGTTTTTGGATGATAAACGGCATGTTATTATTTCGCTGTCCATTCCATTCTTGAACTCATGTTCCACAGCGACCCTTGCTGGTATCCCTGGTGATCGGCTAGAGCAGAGTCGGTTACTCTTTGTGTCTTCGACATCTTGACGGATTAGTAAGTTTTTATCCTCGATGATCTATTTTTATGCTATCTCGTGAGAGGATTTATGAGTCGTCTTTGGGGGGGGGGGGGTGGAAATATGGCTGATGATTTACTGGCAGCCATTCTGAAGGTGTTGATTTAATAACGTAAGAAGTCATTCTGATGGCATTATTTAGCTTGACGTCTATCTTTTGTACATATGGGGTGTTTATCCAGCGATTCAGTGATTAAGAAGATAAGACCCAGAGCAGAAGGTGGATACCGATGCTTCCCAGGCTGTACCACTTAGATTTTGAACGATGTTGTTACTTAATTGTAAAAAAAATGGTTCAAATGGCTCTGAGCATTTATGGGACTTAACATTTATGGTCATCAGTCCCCTAGAACTTAGAACTACTTAAACCTAACTAACCTAAGGACATCACACACATCCATGCCCGAGGCAGGATTCGAACCTGCGACCGTAGCGGTCAAGCGGTTCCAGACTGAAGCACCTAGAACCGCATGGTCACACCGGCCGGCACTTATTTTAAATATTTAGGCTGTTTTCGTTAAATGCTCCCTGAAAGAAGGAGTTCTATCAAGGAATTTCCCCAGGTTCTTTGGTGTTTTATTATATGTGTAGTGTTTTGAAACTCTATGTTGAGTTTTTCTTCCGGCAAATTTATTATTTAAGTGGAAGCAGTAAACCTCAATTTTAGTGGCGCTCCGTTGGAGAACAAAGGTAATTTCTCACATTTAGGTTCTCCATTAGTATTTCTTCTGACTGTTCACTTGAGGTATTCATTGTTGCAAGTACCCAGTCGTCGTGCTAACCAAACTTCGTAGATTTTATTTTTGGCATGTCAGCAAAGTACAAGCTGAAAAGAAGTGAAGGAAGGACAAATCTGTTTGGTAGGCCCTTGTTTTCCACTTTATTGAGGAACTGATATTGGATCCCATGACTGCTGGGAACAGCGGATCGTTTAGCATATTTTCGATTAGGCGAGAGATTTGTTTCCAAGGAATTACGTGAAGAAGCTTGAATATGATGCCTTCTCTCCACATTGTATGACAGGCTGCTGATAAATGAATTCAACTGCGTTTTAAGCTTTCTTTCAAATCCTGCCTCGATGTAGGTGGCGAATGACGAAATTTGATGGGCATAATCTGGTTGTACTGTTTCTGTTATAGATAAGTCCTTCTAGTAGCTCGAAGTTCAGACAGCAAGGCTACTGGTGTGTAGCTCTTAAAGCTATAGCCTGGTTTGCCAGTTTTTAATACAGCGACTATATCCGAGCGTTTAAATTCTTGTGGTGTATTGCCGTTTGCATAATGTCTGTGTAGGAACGAGCCATCCTTACTTTGGCGTGCTTGCCACAGTTTATTAGGAATTCAGCGTGGGTATTGTCAAACACTGGAGTTTTTCCTGGCTTAATGTATTTTACGTCTGTTGAGATTTCTTCCCAAGTGAAGGGGCAGAAATGTTCGCCTTCTGTAGCTTCGACTTTTATGGGTCTTACTTATCGTTTCATCCTGATTGTATATGCTTTACCTTTTGCTGCTCTGGTTTTCATTACTGGACGTGAAGCTTTGACATTTTCGTTCATGTTGAGCCCCCAGTTCCTACCCCAGTTCCTACTTCTTTGACAACGTCTACACTTGTCTATTCGATATTTGAATATTCAGGCTTTCTACTGGTTCCACCCACTTTTTCCGTCTTGCCACATATAGACTGTGTAGTAGTTCATTTAAAATTGCTTCATCACCAGTAACGAGGAAGTTTTGGTAAAATTCCTCAGTGTTTTGGGACCAGCCAGGGATGTATTGCTTCCGGTAGTCTCGTGCTTTCTGCAGACCCAAATATAATCTTATCTTTTGTAGTTTCTTCTGGTAAGAGGTATCCAGCTTAAGCACATGTCTAGTTGGCCTCCTTTAGA
The DNA here is from genome assembly GCF_023898315.1 of Schistocerca nitens. NCBI lineage: Eukaryota > Metazoa > Arthropoda > Insecta > Orthoptera > Acrididae > Schistocerca > Schistocerca nitens. Next base: position 674,582,995 of record NC_064618.1, read on the forward strand.
TTCCATGTCGGGCGAGGAATCGATGAGATTACGGGAAATTTGTGTCCTAATCAGCAGCGAAAACTGAAGTGAGTGACAGTGTCTAGAGCCATCCGAACGTTCTGTGTACAGCACTCCTGATGGTAAGGTTTTAGAACTGGAGCAGCAAATTGTACAGCTTTGTTAATATTTACGAGAATAGAAAGGGGTGTTTGAAAGAATTCGTAGCTCGTTGCAGGAACTAGTGGAGCATCGCATCCAAATTGCGAGGCTGTCAAATGGAACACCTACTATAAGAGACAGGAGAGAACATTGAATTGTAAAACGTAATGTTCTCAGTTATGGTCTGATTAACATTACTTCATTGTTGACATCTGTCGCTAGCCGCTACGGTGTTGCCACATCTGCTGCCGGCTTCCACTCGGCTACAGGCGACGCACAGAAACACGGCAGGTCACCTCACAAATGTTGTTAATGTGTTACGCGAAGCAATATTGGAAGCGGCTGCCGCGAGATATGACGGGTAATGCGAGATGCTCTCTCCGCAGCAGATATTAAGTGACCAATGACTGAACTGCGGCAGACGACAATTTTTGTAGCCCTGAATTTAAACTTTTGCCCTAACCTAACCACATCTTCGAGATATGCAATGTAGTGTACACAGAGCACGCGAAGGAACTTGCCCCCCTTCTTGCAGCGGTGTACCGTAGGCCTCTATAAGAGCGTAGCGTTCCAAAGGATTGGAAAAGGGCACAGGCCATCCCCGTTTTCAAGAAGGGACGTCGAACAGATGTGCAGAACTATAGACCTATATCTCTAACGACGATCAGTTGTAGAATTTTGGAACACGTATTATGTTCGAGTATAATGACTTTTCTGGAGACTAGAAATCTACTCTGTAGGAATCAGCATGGGTTTCGAAAAAGACGGTCGTGTGAAACCCAGCTCGCGCTATTCGTTCACGAGACTCAGAGGGCCATAGACACGGATTCACAGGTAGATGCCGTGTTTCTTGACTTCCACAAGGCGTTCGATACAGTTCCCCACAGTCGTTTAATGAACAAAGTAAGAGCATATGGACTATCAGACCAATTCTTTGATTGGATTGAAGAGTTCCTAGATAACAGAACGCAGCATGTCATTCTCAATGGAGAGAAGTCTTCCGAAGTGATTTCAGGTGTGCCGCAGGGGAGTGTCATAGGACCGTTGCTATTCACAATATACATAAATGACCTTGCGGACGACATCGGAAGTTCACTGAGGCTTTTTGCAGACGATGCTGTGGTATATCGAGAGGTTGTAACAACGGAAAATTGTACTGAAATGCAGGAGGATCTGCAGCGAATTGACGCATGGTGCAGGGAATGGCAATTGAATCTCAATGTAGACAAGTGTAATGTGCTGCGAATACATAGAAAGAAAGATCCCTTATCATTTAGCTACAATATAGCAGGTCAGCAACTGGAAGCAGTTAATTCCATAAATTATCTGGGAGTACGCATTAGGAGTGATTTAAAATGGAATGATCATATAAAGTTGATCGTCGGTAAAGCAGATGCCAGACTGAGATTCATTGGAAGAATCCTAAGTAAATGTAATCCGAAAACAAAGGAAGTAGGTTACAGCACGCTTGTTCGCCCACTGCTTGAATACTGCTCAGCGGTGTGGGATCCGTACCAGATAGGGTTGATAGAAGAGATAGACGGAGAGCAGCGCGCTTCGTTACAGGATCATTTAGTAATCGCGAAAGCGTTACGGAGATGATAGATAAACTCCAGTGGAAGACTCTGCAGGAGAGACGCTCAGTAGCTCGGTACGGGCTTTTGTTGAAGTTTCGGGAACGTACATACATTCACCGAGGAGTCAAGCAGTATATTGCTCCCTCCTACGTATATCTCGCGAAGAGACCATGAGGATAAAATCAGAGAGATTAGAGCCCACACAGAAGCATACCGACAATCCTTCTTTCCACGAACAATATGAGACTGGAATAGAAGGGAGAACCGATAGAGGTACTCAGTGTACCCTCCGCCACACACCGTCAGGTGGCTTGCAGAGTATGGATGTAGATGTAGATGTAGATCCGATAAAACGACAGTCAACAATCCGCTCAGAACTAAAATCGGGTTCGCTTGGTTCGCAGCGATTAAAAGCTAACCTCCATGAGCAGACTCAAGACAGAAAAATTCAGTTTCAGCCCTAAAAGCAAACTGTAATTCCTTGCTGTCACTGGTTACCTGAAGCTGTCCTCACGTTGGCTACACGAGCTGTCGCGCTGCAAATCGATGGACATTCCAGGTTTGAACTTGATTGTAGACTGTAGGCGACACAGGCAGATTCCAAGTGAAAAAAGAACAATTGGGAGACAAGAAAAGCAAATAAAAAAGTTGAGGCAATAATTAAAATGATTCGATCAATTGAATAAAAATAATAATTTGAGTCTTTCGATTAGATTTAGAAATATATTTTTCGTTTATTTTTGGAGTGTATTGGGGTTTACAATATTTAATCTCGCTACGACAACCCTGTGTTCACTAGTCCCTGTATCGTTATTAGTTCAGGATTATCTGTTTGCTAAAAGGTCAAGTGTGTTTTCACAGCCCTTAACTATTCGCGTGGGTTCGTGAACTAATAGCTCGAAATAATTTTCAGAGAATGAGTTTAGCACAATTTCGGACGATGTTTTAAGCGTACCTTTGGATTTAAACATGTATTTTCGCCAGTACATCGAGGGTATATTAAAGTCACCACCAACTGTAATTTGTGTGAGTGGGGTGCGTGTTTGAAATTATACTCATATTTTCTTTGAACCTTTCAGCAATTATATCATCTGAGTTGGAGCGTCGGTAAAAGCATTCGAACCCACAACCCTCTGTACGTGAAGTTTGTACGCTAGCCATTGCGCTACTGTAATACGACAGTTATAATCTTATATTTGCGAATTTGGTGATCAGTCGCAAACATGAACTAAACTTTCAAAAATTAGGCTTCAGGTATTACTATGCGAAGCCTGTCTAATGTAAGCCGATCTCTGTGATGATAACAGCTGCACATGTGAAGCTGAGTCGCGGCTTGTGAGAAAGGATCCATTAGTGTTTGCTTCGTACTTTGTATGAAAGGTGTATATTCCATTAGCATCGTTGTGAGCGTGTGTTCTTTTTGGTGTGATTGTCTTGTGTGACGAAATACTAAATAAAAGGCCCAGACATAGGATTCGGAATCCGAGCACATCAAGAAAGAAAGCCGGACAAGGAACTGAAGTGACTTGACCAATTGTTGTGGCAGTATGGCGAAGGATTCGGGAGTGACGCTGAAAGGTATCTGTACGTGAAGAATCTGGCTGCGGATCAGCGCTCGTGATGAATGTGTCCACAAAAATGGCGTACCTATTGACATGGAAGTTGGGAAGATACACATGAAGGAAAAACGGTTGATGTTTAAATGAATTGAGTTGCCTGGTCTGCACATTTATGATAGTTGAATAAATATTAAATAAATAACTTGGCCATATTCATCTGTTACACAACGGATACCATTAGGACGTAAAATGGAAGTTTGCGAGGGAATACGTAAGGATGTCCTATGTTAAAAATATCACCTTTATTAACTGTACAAACTAATAAGCTAACCAACCAATAAATAGGTGACGGTTGCGGTTCTTCATAAAACTCTCGGCTGAATTACAAAATTTCACTCACAACTGCGTCTTGAAGACCCCAGCACAATTTATCACTAATTTATCATTAATTATGGAAGGTTCAGAGGAGTCTTTCAATGGTGACATTCACACACATGTACACATTTAATAAACATTCGGGACAAATATAAGAATAAAGAAAAACTCCACCAGTATGCACGTGGTGAGCAAACGGTCGTTCCTTTGGCTGGAGTGTACTAAGCAAGTGAACAAGAATTCATAGAAAAGCATAAACTGTTAATAGTTGCATCATAGAAGAAATTCTGAAACTAATTTGGAAGTTTTACCCCGAGATTCGATAATTATGACATCTAACGATTCTCATAATTCATGAACACGTAGTTGTCGCGAACAAAAATTCTGCATAAAATGAGTGGTAAAATTCAGAACAGCTGACCAAATTGGACAGGATACATTAGTGCGAGACACGATCTACGAACTTAAGGCTCTCAGATCGGTACAGTGCTGAGACAACAAAGACATGTGGAAACTAGATTTAGAAATGAAATCGAAATTAGCGAAGTTTCAGAAATCTGTTTATTTATATTATTCTCGTGAGATCCTTATATTATACTCGTGAGATCACCAACGAACTAAATCAGACTGAACTGAGAAGATACATCACGAATCCACAAGTTTGAACTGACGTAGAGCAGAACAATGGCTTGCGCGCGTGGTTAAGTGCAAGTGATTATAATGTTCTGAAATTAACAAGCAAAATTCCGTATACCGCTCAACGAGCAATGAGCGGTGAGAGCAAGGTTAATTTTGACTGAGCTGAAATCTGCAAAATTTAGATTATGGATTAACTTTGAATAAGCACACTCACACTGAGTCGGTGTCGCCAGACTCGCGTCTTCCAGAACAATGGAGAGCGAGCTCTTTTCGATCACACGCTGTATGTTCCTCCGGAAGTGCCCAGAGAGTTCCCTATTGTGTGGTGCCAACCTGTACAAGAGCTTCGTCCAAGGCGAACAGAAACCTCTTTGCTATCTGGTACGCGCTTTATAGGGTTCGCTATTCTTCCACAGTAGCAGACTACTTTTAATCCCACAGAGCTAGATACTGAAATTTATATTGTACACTCTCATTCATGCTTTTAATTCACAATATGAGAGGAGGAAAGAATATATATACTGACATATTGCACATAGAGGTATTGAATATGCATGTGGGGCTCCGATAATTACCA